>NC_091225.1:8910130-9227630 GCF_040958095.1 Procambarus clarkii | reverse complement strand
GTTGGTAATAAAGTACCTGGTTGACGGGGTTCTGGGAGTTCTTCTACTCCCCAAGCCCGGCCCGAGGCCAGGCTTGACTTGTGAGAGTTTGGTCCACCAGGCTGTTGCTTGGAGCGGCCCGCAGGCCCACATACCCACCACAGCCTGGTGGGTCCGGCACTCCTTGGAGGAAACTATTTAGTTTTCTCTTGAAGATGTCC
This sequence comes from Procambarus clarkii, assembly GCF_040958095.1. NCBI lineage: Eukaryota > Metazoa > Arthropoda > Malacostraca > Decapoda > Cambaridae > Procambarus > Procambarus clarkii. The sequence goes on along the minus strand of NC_091225.1, from coordinate 9,227,430 downwards.
ACGGTTGTTCCGGCAATATTTCTTTTACTCGCTGGGAGGTCGCTGAACCGCGGACCTCTGATGTTTATACAGTGTTCTCTGATTGTGCCTATGGCACCTCTGTTCTTCACTGGTTCTATTCTACATTTTCTTCCATATCATTCACTCCAGTATGTTGTTATTTTACTGTGTAGATTAGGGACCTGGCCCTCCAGTATTTTCCATATGTATATTATTTGGTATCTCTCTCGTCTCCTTACTAATGAGTACATTTGGAGAGCTTTGAGACGATCCCAATAATTTAGGTGCTTTATCTCGTCTATACGTGCCGTATATGTTCTCTGTATTCCCTCTATTTCAGCAATCTCTCCTGCTCTGAAGGGGAAAGTGAGTACTGAGCAGTACTCAAGACTGGACAACACAAGTGACTTGAAGAGTACAACCATTGTGATGGGATCCCAGGATTTGAAAGTTCTCGTAATACATCCCATCATTTTTCTGGCTGACGCAATATTTGCTTTGTTATGTTCCCTAAACGTTACGTCGTCAGACATCATTATTCCCAAATCCTTTATATGTTGTTTTCCTACTAGGGACAGATTTGATTGTGTTTTGTACCCTGTATTATGTTTAAGGTTCTCATTTTTACCGTACCTGAGTACCTTGGAATTTATCACTGTTAAACATCATGTTATTTTCTGCTGTCCAGTCGAAATTTGTATTAATATCTGCTTTTAGTTTTTCAATGTCTTCAGCAGAGGTAATTTTCATGCTAATTTTTGTGTTATCTGCAAAAGTTGATTCGAAGCTGTGACTTGTATTGATGTCTATATCTGATATGAGAATAAGGGAAATCAGTAATGCAAGGACTGTACCCTGAGGTACAGAGCACCTAACTGCGCTTGGACTCGATTTTATATGGTTGACTGTAACTCTTTGTGTTCTGATCGACAGAAAACTGAGTATTCACCGTCCTACTTTACCAGTTATTCCCATTGACCTCATTTTGTGTGCTATCACTCCATGGTCACATTTATCGACTGCCTTTGCAAAGTCCGTGTATACCACACCTGCATTCTGTTTTTCTTCTAATGCCTCAGTGACTGTCATAATAGTCAAGTAGCTGTGAGAGGCATGATCTTCCCGCTCAAAATCCATGTTGGCCTGGGTTGTGGAGGTCATTGGTCTCCATGAATCTAGTGACCTGACTCCTGATCACTCTCAAATTCTTTTGTTATGTGGGACGTTAGTGCAACTGGTCTATAATTCTTTGCCAATGCTTTGTTCCTTCCCTTGTGTAGAGGGATTATGTCTGCTGATTGAAGGACATCTGTTATCTCCCCTGTGTCCAAACTCTTCCTCCACACTATACTGAGTGCCTGCGCTACTAGTACTTTGCATTGCTTTATAAATATCGAATTCCATGAATTTGGGGCTGAGTGCATGGGCATGTTGTCAATTTCTCTTTCAAAATCTGCCACGCTCGTGTTGATATCAGTTATATTTACAGGGGTTTGGATATCACGCATAAAGAAGTTGTCCGGATCTTCCACTTTCATGCTGTTTATCGAAGTGCTAAACATGTCCTCATACTGTTTTTTTTTTTTTAGGATTTCACAAATTTCTTTGTCATGGGGTACATACTGGATGCGTATGGGCTCTACTACCTCTCACTGGATGGGTATGGGGTCCACTACCTCTCACTGGATGGGTATGGGCTCCACTACCTCTCACTGGATGGGTATGGGCTCCACTACCTCACTGGATGGGTATGGGCTCCACTACCTCTCACTGGATGGGTATGGGCTCCACTACCTCACTGCATGGGTATGGGCTCCACTACCTCTCACTGGATGGGTATGGGCTCCACTACCTCTCACTGGATGGGTATGGGCTCCACTACCTCTCACTGGATGGGTATGGGGTCCACTACCACTTATAGGATGGGTATGGGCTCCACTACCACTTATAGGATGGGTATGGGGAACTACCACTTAACTGTTAACTGGTTATATATAAGGCTGTAGATCTGGTATTAAGAGAATACGTATTAATTATACTAGAAGCTGTAGTTTACTTATTTTAAGAAACGCCTTGTGCAAAGTATGCTGTAAGATGGTACTTTGACCTGAGTTTGCAGAAAAAAGTTTTTTCCGAAGGGATTAGCAGGGGAGAGATGCATGCAAGATTGTCTCATCCTTCCTTTGAGTTTAATTCATTAAATGACAGAAATCTCTGTTACGACTCAATATTGTATTTAATAATCAACCTTTCTCAGGGACCTATGTTATCCATCAATTTGAGTAAAAGAGTCAACCACTCTTACTTCGGGCATGTGAGTCAGTCAGCATGAGAACTAGTTTGTGTGGTAGTGTAGTGAGGCATCTGACACCCCAGCCAAGTAGCGGCCTCCACGGAGGTAACTGCTATCTACCACCTTGTTTGTTAGATCATTTAAATTAGAGAAATTCATGTTATTAGGATAATTGATAGTACTCTAGTTCAATTGTCTACGTAAATTATTATCAATTGGGAATAGGGATTCAGTCACCTTTAGTGACGCTGTGCATATGAGTAGTTTTGTTAATTATCTTTCAAAATCCGTTTGGCAACCAGCCAAGGTCAGCCTCACAGATTTCAGGAGAGTTGAGATGAGTGTGGCTGGAGCAGGAGGATGGGCAGGGAAGATGAGTGTGGCTGGAGCAGGAGGATGGGCAGGGAAGATGAGTGTGGCTGGAGCAGGAGGATGGGCAGGGAAGACTCCCAGAGGCAGGCCATAACACCCAGCTGGGTCTTGGTATATATTAAAGTGCTTCATCATTGGTACAGTTCAATTTAAATGCATTTTATTTGCCTCTAGGCTTAAGATATTTCAGTTTTAGGGATTGCTCTATATAAATTGTGTTTAATAAACTGTATTGAATTAATTGTGTTTAGTGAATTTTCCCCATTTATATACCTTTATTGCTGAATTCACGATCCCGTGTCATTGAGTACGTTTCCTGTGCACTTTTCAGGCATCCTCATTCTATTTAAGATATTCCTTTTTTATTTAATTGAACCACACTTAACGTAATGTCTATCCTCCCTTCTAATTGGCTGATTCCTGCCTCACAGTCATTTAGGATAATTATTCCGTGTTCATAGGGCGCCTGACAGCTGGGTGGACAGCGCTTCGGATTCGTAGTCCTGAAGTTCCGGGTTCGATTCCCAGTGGAGGCGGAGACAGATGGGCAAAATGTTTCATTCACCCTGATGCCCCTGTTACCTAGCAGTAAATAGGTCCCTGGGAGTTAGACAGCTGCTACGGGCTGCTTCCTGAGGGTGGAGGCCTGGTCGAGGACCGGGCTGCGGGGACACTAAGCCCCGAAATCATCTCAAGATAACTTCAAGATAACCTGCATGTAGTAGGTGGTGGCAGCTTTAACGTCCCTTTAGTGAGTTTTCTTGTAGCTGATAGGCCGAGAGTTCTTGTTTTGTGGCACCTTGGTGAATAAACACTAGGTTTACAAGGCGTCACTGGACTAGAGGTTACGGTAAGAACGGAGAAAAACAGAACCGTTATTTAACGGCCAGTTAAAACAGAGAATAGAGGTTTTAATCTGGTACCCGTTACAATGGTGGCAGCGGTGGGATACCCGGATCCGGTACCCGTTACAATGGTGGCAGCGGTGGGATACCCAGATATGGTACCCGTTACAATGGTGGCAGCGGTGGGATACCCAGATATGGTACCCGTTACAATGGTGGCAGCGGTGGGATACCCGGATCCGGTACCCGTTACAATGGTGGCAGCGGTGGGATACCCAGATATGGTACCCGTTACAATGGTGGCAGCGGTGGGATACCCAGATATGGTACCCGTTACAATGGTGGCAGCGGTGGGATACCCAGATATGGTACCCGTTACAATGGTGGCAGCGGTGGGATACCCGGATCCGGTACCCGTTACAATGGTGGCAGCGGTGGGATACCCAGATATGGTACCCGTTACAATGGTGGCAGCGGTGGGATACCCAGATATGGTACCCATTACAATGGTGGCAGCGGTGGGATACCCAGATATGGTACCCGTTACAATGGTGGCAGCGGTGGGATACCCAGATATGGTACCCGTTACAATGGTGGCAGCGGTGGGATACCCAGATATGGTACCCATTACAATGGTGGCAGCGGTGGGATACCCGGATCCGGTACCCGTTACAATGGTGGCAGCGGTGGGATACCCGGATCCGGCACCCATTACAATGGTGGCAGCGGTGGGATACCCGGATCCGGTACCCGTTACAGTGGTGGCAGCAGTGGGATACCCGGATCCGGTACCCGTTACAATGGTGGCAGCGGTGGGATACCCGGATCCGGTACCCATTACAATGGTGGCAGCGGTGGGATACCCAGATCCGGTACCCATTACAATGGTGGCAGCGCTGGGATACCCAGATCCGGTACCACCACCACCAGCTGGTCCACACGGACCACCACCACCAGCAGCTGGCCCACACGGACCACCACCAGCAGCTGGCCCACATGGACCACCACCACCAGCAGCTGGCCCACACGGACCACCACCACCAGCAGCTGGCCCACACGGACCACCACCACCAGCAGCTGGCCCACACGGACCACCACCACCAGCAGCTGGCCCACATGGACCACCACCACCAGCAGCTGGCCCACACGGACCACCACCACCAGCAGCTGGCCCACACGGACCACCACTACCAGCAGCTGGCCCACACGGACCACCACCACCACCAGCTGGCCCACACGGACCACCACCACCAGCAGCTGGTCCACACGGACCACCACCACCAGCAGCTGGTCCACACGGACCACCACCACCACCAGCAGCTGGCCCACACGGACCACCACCACCAGCAGCTGGCCCACACGGACCACCACCACCAGCAGCTGGCCCACACGGACCACCACCACCAGCAGCTGGTCCACACGGACCACCACCACCAGCAGCTGGTCCACACGGACCACCACCACCACCAGCAGCTGGTCCACACGGACCACCACCACCAGCAGCTGGCCCACACGGACCACCACCACCAGCAGCTGGTCCACACGGACCACCACCACCAGCAGCAGCTGGCCCACACGGACCACCACCACCACCAGCTGGCCCACACGGACCACCACCACCAGTAGCTGGCCCACACGGACCACCACCACCACCAGCTGGCCCACACGGACCACCACCACCAGCAGCTGGCCCACACGGACCACCACCACCACCAGCAGCTGGCCCACACGGACCACCACCACCACCAGCTGGCCCACACGGACCACCACCACCAGCAGCTGGCCCACACGGACCACCACCACCACCAGCAGCTGGCCCACACGGACCACCACCACCACCAGCTGGTCCACACGGACCACCACCACCACCAGCTGGCCCACACGGACCACCACCACCAGCAGCTGGCCCACACGGACCACCACCACCAGCAGCTGGCCCACACGGACCACCACCACCAGCAGCTGGCCCACACGGACCACCACCACCAGCAGCTGGCCCACACGGACCACCACCACCAGTAGCTGGCCCACATGGACCACCACCACCAGCAGCTGGTCCACACGGACCACCACCACCACCAGCAGCTGGTCCACACGGACCACCCCACCACCAGCAGCTGGCCCACACGGACCACCACCACCACCAGCAGCTGGCCCACATGGACCACCACCACCAGCAGCTGGCCCACACGGACCACCACCACCAGCAGCTGGCCCACACGGACCACCACCACCACCAGCTGGCCCACATGGACCACCACCACCAGCAGCTGGCCCACACGGACCACCACCACCACCACCAGCTGGCCCACACGGACCACCACCAGCTGGCCCACATGGACCACCACCACCAGCAGCTGGCCCACACGGACCACCACCACCACCAACAGCTGGCCCACACGGACCACCACCACCACCAGCAGCTGGCCCACACGGACCACCACCACCACCAGCAGCTGGCCCACACGGACCACCACCACCAGCAGCTGGTCCACACGGACCACCACCACCAGCAGCTGGTCCACACGGACCACCACCACCACCAGCTGGCCCACACGGACCACCACCACCACCAGCTGACCCACACGGACCACCACCACCAGCAGCTGGCCCACACGGACCACCACCACCAGCAGCTGACCCACACGGACCACCACCACCACCAGCTGGTCCACACGGACCACCACCACCACCAGCTGGCCCACATGGACCACCACCACCAGCAGCTGGCCCACACGGACCACCACCAGCAGCTGGTCCACACGGACCACCACCACCAGCAGCTGGCCCACACGGACCACCACCACCACCAGCTGGTCCACACGGACCACCACCACCAGCAGCTGACCCACACGGACCACCACCACCACCAGCTGGCCCACACGGACCACCACCACCAGCAGCTGGTCTACACGGACCACCACCACCAGCAGCTGGTCAACACGGACCACCACCACCAGCAGCTGGCCCACACGGACCACCACCACCAGCAGCTGGTCAACACGGACCACCACCACCAGCAGCTGGCCCACACGGACCACCACCACCAGCAGCTGGTCCACACGGACCACCACCACCAGCAGCTGGTCAACGCGGACCACCACCACCAGCAGCTGGTCCACATGGACCACCACCACCAGCAGCAGCTGGCCCACATGGACCACCACCACCAGCAGCTGGCCCACACGGACCACCACCACCACCACCAGCAGCTGGCCCACACGTACCACCACCACCACCAGCAGCTGGCCCACACGGACCACCACCACCACCAGCAGCTGGCCCACACGGACCACCACCACCACCAGCAGCTGGCCCACACGGACCACCACCACCAGCAGCTGGTCCACACGGACCACCACCACCAGCTGGCCCACACGGACCACCACCACCACCACCAGCTGGCCCACACGGACCACCACCACCAGCAGCTGGTCCACACGGACCACCACCACCAGCAGCTGGCCCACACGGACCACCACCACCACCAGCAGCTGGCCCACACGGACCACCACCACCAGCAGCTGGCCCACACGGACCACCACCACCAGCAGCTGGTCCACACGGACCACCACCACCAGCTGGCCCACACGGACCACCACCACCAGCAGCTGGTCCACACGGACCACCACCACCAGCAGCAGCTGGCCCACACGGACCACCACCACCAGCAGCTGGTCCACACGGACCACCACCACCAGCAGCAGCTGGCCCACACGGACCACCACCACCAGCAGCTGGTCCACACGGACCACCACCACCAGCAGCTGGTCCACACGGACCACCACCACCAGCAGCTGGCCCACACGGACCACCACCAGCAGCAGCTGGCCCACACGGACCACCACCACCAGCAGCTGGTCCACACGGACCACCACCACCAGCAGCTGGTCCACACGGACCACCACCACCAGCAGCTGGCCCATACGAGGTGATCATCTGTGGTGGTGGTGGTCGTCTGTGGTGGTGGTGGTCGTCTGTGGTGGGGGTGGTCGTCTGTGGTGGTGGTGGTCGTCTGTGGTGGGGGGTGGTCGTCTGTGGTGGTGGTGGTCGTCTGTGGTGGTGGTGGTCGTCTGTGGTGGTGGTGGTCGTCTGTGGTGGGGGGTGGTCGTCTGTGGTGGTGGTGGTCGTCTGTGGTGGTGGTCGTCTGTGGTGGGGGTGGTCGTCTGTGGTGGTGGTGGTCGTCTGTGGTGGGGGGTGGTCGTCTGTGGTGGTGGTGGTCGTCTGTGGTGGTGGTGGTCGTCTGTGGTGGTGGGGGTGGTCGTCTGTGGTGGTGGTGGTCGTCTGTGGTAGGGGTGGTCGTCTGTGGTGATGGTCATAACCCTGGCGGTGCTGAGAGTGGGGGAGGGGTTGGTGTGTATGGAGTGTAAGCTAGAGGTGGGCGAGCACAAGGACGGACCACAGGGGGGTGACTAAGGCCTGTTGTATTCAGACCAAGAAGTGACCTACACCTTAAGATGATGCCCGCCATCTTACTAGCATCTTAAGTATTTCCGCGCCATTGTCATTCCGCTTCAGTACCAAAAATGCACCCAGGAGAGGGTTATATCACGGATATCGCCGCGAACACCATACCCTACACCTTACTAAGTGAACGATACATAAAGGGACTTTTGAAAGTGAAAAGCAAAAAACTCGCGCTCACTTACTCATAGGGTGTTACTCAAGGCAGGCGCGCGCCCGCGGACTCCCGCAGGGCTCCACCTTTGCCCTCATTTACTCATCTAAACCCAAATATTCCATCGTCAAATGAATGACTCTGGCTTCTTTCATCGTGGGGCATTATCTCCCGTGCAGCCAAAATGGTATATGACGCCAGGAAGGTGGACAACTGTGTCAGTTTGGGCACATGTGTGTGACGGCCTGTCCAACACGTGTGGCAAGGTTACCTCCGCCACCCCCCACACCACCTCCACCCACTGCCCCCACACCTGCCACCTCCACCCACTGCCCCCACACCTGCCACCTCCACCCACTGCCCCCACACCTGCCACCTCCACCCACTGCCCCCACACCTGCCACCTCCACCCACTGCCCCCACACCTGCCACCTCCACCCACTGCCGCCACACCTGCCACCTCCACCCACTGCCCCCACACCTGCCACCTCCACCCACTGCCCCCACACTTGCCACCTCCACCCACTGCCGCCACACCTGCCACCTCCACCCACTGCCCCCCACACCTGCCACCTCCACCCACTGCCCCCACACCTGCAACCTCCACCCACTGCCCCCACACCTGCCACCTCCACCCACTGCCCCCACACCTGCCACCTCCACCCACTGCCGCCACACCACCTCCACCCACTTCCCCCACACCATCTCCACCCACTGCCGCCACACCACCTCTACCCACACCTGCCACACCCGCCACCTCCACCCACTGCCGCCACACCACCTCCACCCACACCTGCCACACCCGCCACCTCCACCCACTGCCGCTACACCACCTCCACCCACACCTGCTGTCGGAAAATCCGACACCATTTAATAATCATACAGATAATAGCTGTATTACCAACAAGTTACCCATAGAAAACGTAACTTGTAGTGGAATTACCGTCTATAGAAAACGGGATATCATCACCACATACTATTATAATTCACCAGCTATTCTGCTGGGAATTATTCTTAAATACATTAGTCTTTGGACTTTACCATCATAAAAACATCTTATATAAATTAACTTAATTATCAATATTAAAGTAGAGTAAATGTGACCCTTCTATCACTTTCTGAAATCTGGACAAAGTAGGCCAGGCGAGAGGGAGGAAGGAGGCAGCCATTGTTGTGTCACCTCCGAGACGTGTGGAGCAAATTTAGCTCCTATCATTCTGGACAATGTCGGCCAGTAACGTCAATAGGATGGAGTGTTAAACAGCCATTGTTTATATGAGACCAGAGGCTCACACGGGAGCAAATTCGGCTCCTGTTAAATTTACTTGGACGTAGTGTTATGGAACCCAAAGGTGTACCATTGTCAACACGCTGTCTACAAATACAAGTTAAGTGTCTATCCGAAACCCGTTTATCATTCATTTATGGCCATTAATGTCAGGATATAGGGTTAGCCGGTTAGAACGCGAAATCGCCTCATACTAAAGGTAATTAAGCCAGGTCTTTAATGTTCCATGTACTGTATAGTGTTTTCTCTGATATAGCTTGTCATATATAGGATTCTGGCTTCACAGCTAGCGCACTTTTGACAGGTCAAGACGAGGATGCAAGATTATGTGCACCAGTTACTGGGTGATAGAAGCTACCTCAAAGAGGATAATTTGGTGTCTACACTCTAGTTATACCTGGTGGACTAACCTGCTGTACTATAAGAGAAGGAACCTCATCAATGTATGTAGCTATTACTGTAGTTTGATTGGCTGCATATATATTAATTTAATAAACCCCCCCTAATGTGTAGAGGATCGATTTGTGAGATTATGAGATTATTGCAGAAATACAGTCCACTTATCATTATACAAATTGCTATCGAAGTATATAAATTAACGTAAATATAAATTCATATAAATTAAATAAATATAAATCTCACAGGTCGGTACCCATATTATTTGGTCATCTTCGAACCGGATAACGGATTATTTGATCCTTTGAACCCACATTTGGTCATCTTAGTACCGGATGAACCAGTTAACCAGTGGATTCATTAAATATACTAGTGCAGTGTTATTTAAACAAAGCCAGCAGTCAAGACGGCAGCGTAGCCTCGAGGGAGCTCAGGAGCCTCCCTCAGCCCAGTTCAGCTTCGTCAGCGGTTTCATGCACACCCACACATATTTGGTGGCGTGTTATTTCGTGAAATGACAGCGCTAATATAGAAGCCAGCCAAACTAGTGACTGTGTCTTCGCGAGATTGTTCACGGATTTCGTGGTGTTACATTTCGCGAGAGATTATCTACGAATTTTGTGGACTTTATTTCGCGAGGTCACTAATAATATTTAATACTTCTAGATAATATTAGAAGTTTCATAGAGGCTAATTAAGAGGCTATTATCAATAATTGTGTATTATTTCTCCAAAATAGAGAATTATTTAATATATACTGCACTAGTGTTCTCAATATAATATTTACTAATTGCCAACCCACAACAGGGTAGGATATGACTAGTTGAACTATTATCGTTCATCCTAGTCCCATTATTACCATAGTCAGTTGTACTATATTGAACAACCTAACACCATTAATGAATGGTCCAGACCCTATTTTGGGTGTAATTTTTATCAACTCGAGTTGAGTTGTATATATAATAAATTACTTATGATCATTACACCTTTGAGTGATTAATTAGTGTCTCTACCATCCTAGGGTGATATAGAAGAGCTAACCTAAAGGTACTTCCAGTGACACTGGTTTATCACTCAAATCATTAGTGTGTATGATTGTATATATATAGTGTGTATTAATTTTAAGTGCTAACCTCTAGTAGAGGTAGGATTATTGCCTAGTGAGTGCAGAATTTACCCTAGGCTATCATTAGTGTTTGTTCAGTATTATGAGCAGCCCAAGTACAAGTCCCACAAGGCTTCACCAACTAGCCAGTATGAATAATGCAGGGAGAATGAAAAGAACCCTTGCAGGTCTTAAAGGCCACTTAACAAGACAGATCAAGAAATGTGAAGATTTGTCACAACAATCTCAAGTTGATTATGCTGACCTGGAAAGCTATTATCAAGCAGCTGCAGGTAAATTTGAGCAAATCAAATGCCAAATGGCTGTCCTTGTGGGGACAGACTACTACCATCAATTCATTGGTAGCCCTACTAAATATCAGGGTATAACCATGTTAAACTCTGCAGGAGGTAAATTACTCTCAGGCCCAGTATCAAGCCTGAGGAGACCTATGCCTGCAGATAAACAATACCAGTAGAAATCTAAATTTGTCAGCTGATTATATTTCTCCAGTAGCATTATACTAAGGAGATTACAGCTGACTATAGTAACAGAGGTTGATGTTAGTATCATCATTTAAAGCTGAAGATGAGTTCATGAGGCCTCAGTGGCAAATCAGTGAACAGTAGCCTAAAACAGCTACAAGTCACTGCGACCAATGTCACTGAACCCACTGCAGTCTCAGAACCATACTTTACTTTAATGATGAGCTATTCAATCTTCTGAATCAATTAACTAAATTAAACCCCAATAAATCTGATGACTGATTTGATACATTTATTATTTAATCAAGATGTATTCCATGGGCCTCAGTGTTTATATATCAGTGACCAGTTACCTGAACAAACTTCAAGTTATATCTAATGTCACTGATCTCACTGCAGTCCCTGAATCATACTTGACTGTAGTACTTGATCACATCCAGTCTTCTGGGTTAAATAATATGTAATAAGGCTTGAATATTAGCCTTTCAAGAGTTGACAGGGAAATGAAATCGCATTAGACTTCTAACCCTTGCAACTCTAGTACGGGACATCCGTCCTGTACGAACAGACGCACAAATGTGTGATTACTAACTCTAACATCAAATTAATCTAATAATTCGAAGGAGGAGTATCGGTGTTCATCTGTTCTAAATAGGACTTCGACCCGTGAGCAGCCCCCTGGGGAATTATGTCGGAAAATCCGACACCATTTAATAATCATACAGATAATAGCTGTATTACCAACAAGTTACCCATAGAAAACGTAACTTGTAGTGGAATTACCGTCTATAGAAAACGGGATATCATCACCACATACTATTATAATTCACCAGCTATTCTGCTGGGAATTATTCTTAAATACATTAGTCTTTGGACTTTACCATCATAAAAACATCTTATATAAATTAACTTAATTATCAATATTAAAGTAGAGTAAATGTGACCCTTCTATCACTTTCTGAAATCTGGACAAAGTAGGCCAGGAGTGAGTGAGGAAGGAGGCAGCCATTGTTGTGTCACCTCCGAGACGTGTGGAGCAAATTTAGCTCCTATCATTCTGGACAATGTCGGCCAGTAACGTCAATAGGATGGAGTGTTAAACAGCCATTGTTTATATGAGACCAGAGGCTCACACGGGAGCAAATTCGGCTCCTGTTAAATTTACTTGGACGTAGTGTTATGGAACCCAAAGGTGTACCATTGTCAACACGCTGTCTACAAATACAAGTTAAGTGTCTATCCGAAACCCGTTTATCATTCATTTATGGCCATTAATGTCAGGATATAGGGTTAGCCGGTTAGAACGCGAAATCGCCTCATACTAAAGGTAATTAAGCCAGGTCTTTAATGTTCCATGTACTGTATAGTGTTTTCTCTGATATAGCTTGTCATATATAGGATTCTGGCTTCACAGCTAGCGCACTTTTGACAGGTCAAGACGAGGATGCAAGATTATGTGCACCAGTTACTGGGTGATAGAAGCTACCTCAAAGAGGATAATTTGGTGTCTACACTCTAGTTATACCTGGTGGACTAACCTGCTGTACTATAAGAGAAGGAACCTCATCAATGTATGTAGCTATTACTGTAGTTTGATTGGCTGCATATATATTAATTTAATAAACCCCCCCTAATGTGTAGAGGATCGATTTGTGAGATTATGAGATTATTGCAGAAATACAGTCCACTTATCATTATACAAATTGCTATCGAAGTATATAAATTAACGTAAATATAAATTCATATAAATTAAATAAATATAAATCTCACAGGTCGGTACCCACACCTGCCACCTTCACCCACTGCCGCTACACCACCTCCACCCACACCTGCCACACCACGCCACCTCCACCCACACCTGCCACACCAATAGTATAGATGTTTTACCGAGTGGATTCTAGCAGCAAAGGATCTCTGCACGCTCTCCAGGTCAGCAATTTCTCCAGCTTTGAAAGGGGCTGTCATTGTGCAGCAGTACTCCACTCTAGAGAGCACTAGCGTTTTGAAGAGTATCATCATCGGTATAGCATCTCTAGTGTGAAAGGTTCTTGTTATCCAACCTGTCATTTTTCATGCAGTTGTGACAGCTACTTTATTGTGTTCTTTAAAGGTAAGGTCTTCCGACATGAGTACATCCAGATCCTTTACGTCGCTTTTTCGTCCTATGTTATGATTTGACTGCGTTTTTGTATGTCGTTTCCGTTTTTATATTTTCATTTTTTCCGTAGCACAGGAGCTGGAACTTACTTTCATTAACATTCTATTTTCAGTGACTCCATGAAAGACCCGACTATCATCAGACTGGAGGTTTGGTGTGTCCCCTATGTTGCCTACTCCCATTACACTCTTGGTGTCATTGTTAGGCAAGTCCCAGCTGTGTCTGGGTACAAGTGACAGGATGAACAACCCAGCGGGTTTTCTTCCTATTGGGGAGTGTTGTACATGCTGCTATGGCGGCGTGTCCACTCACAGGATGAGTGACGCTGCCCAATACTGTCACTATGGCGGTGTGTCCACTCACAGGATGAGTGACGCTGCCCAATACTGTCACTATGGCGGTGTGTCCACTCACAGGATGAGTGGCGCTGCCCAATACTGTCACTATGGCGGTGTGTCCACTCACAGGATGAGTGGCGCTGCCCAATACTGTCACTATGGCGACGTGTCCACTCACAGGATGAGTGACGCTGCCCAATACTGTCACTATGGCGGTGTGTCCACTCACAGGATGAGTGACGCTGCCCAATACTGTCACTATGGCGGTGTGTCCACTCACTGGATGAGTGACGCTGCCCAATACTGTCACTATGGCGGTGTGTCCACTCACTGGATGAGTGGCGCTGCCCAATATTGTCACTATGGCGGTGTGTCCACTCACAGGATGAGTGGCGCTGCCCAATACTGTCACTATGGCGGTGTGTCCACTCACTGGATGAGTGACGCTGCCCAATACTGTCACTATGGCGGTGTGTCCACTAACAGGATGAGTGGCGCTGCCCAATACTGTCACTATGGCGGTGTGTCCACTCACAGGATGAGTGGCGCTGCCCAATACTGTCACTATGGCGGTGTGTCCACTCACAGGATGAGTGGCGCTGCCCAATACTGTCACTATGGCGGTGTGTCCACTCACAGGATGAGTGACGCTGCCCAATACTGTCACTATGGCGGTGTGTCCACTAACAGGATGAGTGGCGCTGCCCAATACTGTCACTATGGCGGTGTGTCCACTCACAGGATGAGTGGCGCTGCCCAATACTGTCACTATGGCGGTGTGTCCACTAACAGGATGAGTGGCGCTGCCCAATACTGTCACTATGGCGGTGTGTCCACTCACAGGATGAGTGACGCTGCCCAATACTGTCACTATGGCGGTGTGTCCACTCACAGGATGAGTGACGCTGCCCAATACTATCACTATGGCAGTGTGTCCACTCACAGGATGAGTGGCGCTGACCAATACTGTCACTATGGCGGTGTGTCCACTCACAGGATGAGTGGCGCTGCCCAATACTGTCACTATGGCGGTGTGTCCACTCACAGGATGAGTGGCGCTGCCCAATACTGTCACTATGGCGGTGTGTCCAATCACAGGATGAGTGACGCTGCCCAATACTGTCACTATGGGGTGTGTCCACTCACAGGATGAGTGGCGCTGCCCAATACTGTCATTATGGCGGTGTGTCCACTCACAGGATGAGTGGCGCTGCCCAATACTGTCACTATGGCGGTGTGTCCACTAACAGGATGAGTGGCGCTGCCCAATACTGTCACTATGGCGGTGTGTCCACTCACAGGATGAGTGGCGCTGCCCAATACTGTTACTATGGCGGTGTGTCCACTCACAGGATGAGTGGCACTGCCCAATACTGTCACTATGGCGGTGTGTCCACTCACAGGATGAGTGACGCTGCCCAATACTGTCACTATGGCGGTGTGTCCACTAACAGGATGAGTGGCGCTGCCCAATACTGTCACTATGGCGGTGTGTCCACTCACAGGATGAGTGGCGCTGCCCAATACTGTCACTATGGCGGTGTGTCCACTCACAGGATGAGTGGCGCTGCCCAATACTGTCACTATGGCGGTGTGTCCACTCACAGGATGAGTGGCGCTGCCCAATACTGTCACTATGGCGGTGTGTCCACTCACAGGATGAGTGACGCTGCCCAATACTGTCACTATGGTGGTGTGTCAACTCACAGGATGAGTGGCGCTGCCCAATACTGTCACTATGGCGGTGTGTCCACTCACAGGATGAGTGGCGCTGCCCAATACTGTCACTATGGCGGTGTGTCCACTCACAGGATGAGTGGCGCTGCCCAATACTGTCACTATGGCGGTGTGTCCACTCACAGGATGAGTGGCGCTGCCCAATACTGTCACTATGGCGGTGTGTCCACTCACAGGATGAGTGGCGCTGCCCAATACTGTCACTATGGCGGTGTGTCCACTCACAGGATGAGTGACGCTGCCCAATACTGTCACTATGGCGGTGTGTCCACTCACAGGATGAGTGGCGCTGCCCAATACTGTCACTATGGCGGTGTGTCCACTCACAGGATGAGTGGCGCTGCCCAATACTGTCACTATGGTGGTGTGTCCACTCACAGGATGAGTGACGCTGCCCAATACTGTCACTATGGCGGTGTGTCCACTCACAGGATGAGTGGCGCTGACCAATAAACTCGCCCCTCGGGGCAAAATATAAAATAAATGATTGTTTATATGAGGTAAAGTAGCAGAGCAAGAACGGCACCTTGTGAAACTTATCTTTTCACGATGGATGATCCGGATTTAACTTTGTTGAATATTACACTTTGGGCTCTGGCGAAGTCGAATGATTCACAGCCCTCCTTTACCAGCAATTGCTGGCAAGGACAGTCTAGGTATATACTGACTGATCATCTTTATCTCTGTTTTTTTAATTCCTGTCATATTGTAGCACTGCTGAACGTCTGTCAACCAAGACTTTCCTGTACAAAATCTGTGTCAAGTGTTTTCAGACAAAGTTTACTTGTTCTTAATGTTCTTTTTTTTTTAGATATATACAAGAGTTGTTACATTGCTGTACAGCCACTAGTACGCGTAGCGTTTCGGGCAAGTCCTTAATCCTATGGTCCCTGGGATACGATCCCCGCCACGAAGAATCGTTGTTACAACCAAGTACACATTTTACTGTTGCGTTAAACAGAGGCTACAGTTAAGGAATTGCGCCCAGTAAATCCTCCCCGGCCAGGATACGAACCCATGACACAGCGCTCGCGGAACGCCAGGCGAGTGTCTTACCACTACACCACGGAGACTTAACATACTTTTGTTTCGTTTAGTCCCCTTACTTGTATATTCCAGTCATCCACCACCATGGTTCACCCACTCCACTACCACCAGTCATCCACCACCATGGTTCACCCACTCCACCAACACCAGTCATCCACCACCAGGGTTCACCCACTCCACCAACACACCAGTCATCCACCACCAGGGTTCACCCACTCCACCAACACACCAGTCATCCACCACCATGGTTCACCCACTCCACCACCACCAGTCATCCACCACCAGGGTTCACCCACTCCACCAACACACCAGTCATCCACCACCAGGGTTCACCCACTCCACCACCACCAGTCATCCACCACCAGGGTTCACCCACTCCACCAACACACCAGTCATCCACCACCATGGTTCACCCACTCCACCACCACCAGTCATCCACCACCATGGTTCACCCACTCCACCACCACCAGTCATCCACCACCATGGTTCACCCACTCCACCAACACACCAGTCATCCACCACCAGGGTTCACCCACTCCACCAACACACCAGTCATCCACCACCATGGTTCACCCACTCCACCACCACCAGTCATCCACCACCAGGGTTCACCCACTCCACCAACACACCAGTCATCCACCACCAGGGTTCACCCACTCCACCAACACACCAGTCATCCACCACCATGGTTCACCCACTCCACCACCACCAGTCATCCACCACCAGGGTTCACCCACTCCACCAACACACCAGTCATCCACCACCAGGGTTCACCCACTCCACCACCACCAGTCATCCACCACCAGGGTTCACCCACTCCACCACCACCAGTCATCCACCACCATGATTCACCCACTCCACTCCACCAACACCAGTCATCCACCACCAGGGTTCACCCACTCCACCAACACCAGTCATCCACCACCAGGGTTCACCCACTCCACCACCACCAGTCATCCACCACCAGGGTTCACCCACTCCACCAACACACCAGTCATCCACCACCAGGGTTCACCCACTCCACCAACACCAGTCATCCACCACCAGGGTTCACCCACTCCACCAACACACCAGTCATCCACCACCAGGGTTCACCCACTCCACCACCACCAGTCATCCACCACCAGGGTTCACCCACTCCACCAACACACCAGTCATCCACCACCAGGGTTCACCCACTCCACCACCACCAGTCATCCACCACCAGGGTTCACCCACTCCACCAACACACCAGTCATCCACCACCAGGGTTCACCCACTCCACCAACACACCAGTCATCCACCACCAGGGTTCACCCACTCCACCAACACCAGTCATCCACCACCATGGTTCACCCACTCCACCACCACCAGTCATCCACCACCAGGGTTCACCCACTCCACCAACACACCAGTCATCCACCACCATGATTCACCCACTCCACCACCACCAGTCAACCACCACCATGGTTCACCCACTCCACCACCACCAGTCATCCACCACCATGGTTCACCCACTCCACCACTCATGTGCCTTCTCTCTCTTTCATGTACCAAGATAGCTTGATAATTTATATATTGTCACGATATCAAATGAACTGTTATATTTTCCATTCATTAGAGAGCATGACTATAGGCCTAGTGATGCTCTACAGAAACAAGGTCATTATATACACCATCTCTAAACAACAACCACTGTATTGTCCCAGAGTTCAAGTCAATATTATAAAGTCAAAGAGAATGTATGAAGATCAATAACATCTCAAGATAACCAAAGAAGCTTCTCAAGACAACTCTGTGTATCTTAAATGTTCTGTAATGACTGACAAGATATCTCGGTGTTAAGATAACACTATAATGCAATTGTCTACTTCTTATCGTAATAATATATATAATAATAGAGAGGTATTATAGATAATATAATAGATAATAATGATAATATATATAGATAATAAGGAAGGCTTACCATGAGCCATGGGACGGGAAAGTTATCAGCACGCTAACAGGAGTCTCTGTTCCTCCACCCACCTGTGGGGGGAAGATAAATATATAAACATGAGGAGAGAGAGAGAGAGAGAGAGAGAGAGAGAGAGAGAGAGAGAGAGAGAGAGAGAGAGAGAGAGAGAGAGAGAGAGAGAGAATAACGGGAATGACAACAGGTTTATGATGGGTGGAAAAACAGGAAGTAAAAACTTGGGCCTGAGCCGTCCTGGTGGTGACACATGTGTCCTGGTGGTGACACATGTGTCCTGGTGGTGACACATGTGTCCTGGTGGTGACACATGTGTCCTGGTGGTGACACATGTGTCCTGGTGGTGACACATGTGTCCTGGTGGTGACACATGTGTCCTGGTGCTGACACATGTGTCCTGGTGGTGACACATGTGTCCTGGTGGCGACACATGTGTCGTGGTGCTGGTGGTGACACATGTGTCGTGGTGCTGGTGGTGACACATGTGTCGTGGTGCTGGTGGTGACACATGTGTCGTGGTGCTGGTGGTGACACATGTGTCGTGACACATGTGGTGACACATGTGTCACTCTCCAGCACGACGACACAATGTTTGTGTGGGTTGGCACTCGTCTTTTGTTCTGCCCCTTACCTTAATCCTGCCCTCACTCCTACCCTCCCCCTCCCCCACAGTCATGCCCCAAGGTCCTGCCCTCCCCTTAATCAGGGAAAAGGGGCAGTCCAGTGTGGATAGGGGCAGTCCAGTGTGGATAGGGGCAGCAAGGCGGATAGCGACTGCAATACGGAGCTGATGCGAATCCGTGTGTGTGTACTCATCTATTTGTACTCACATATTTGTGTGTTTACTAGTTGTGTTTACTAGTTGTGTTTTTACGGGGGTTGAGCTTTGCTCTTTCGGCCCGCCTCTCAACTGTCAATCAACTGTTTACTAACTACTTTTTTTTTTCCCCCACACCACACACACACACACACCAGGAAGCAGCCCGTGACAGCTGACTAACTCCCAGGTACCTATTTACTGCTAGGTAACAGGGGCATTCAGGGTGAAAGAAACTTTGTCCATTTGTTTCTGCCTCGTGCGGGAATCGAACCCGCGCCACAGAATTACGAATCCTGCGCGCTATCCACCAGGCTACGAGGCCCCCCCTCGTGTGTGTGTGTGTGTGTGTGTGTGTGTGTGTGTGTGTGTGTGTGTGTGTGTGTGTGTGTGTATGTGAGATATATATATATATATATATATATATATATATATATATATATATATATATATATATATATATATATATATATATATATATATTAGTATATTTTGGTAGCAGTCTTTCCTGTAGACATATAATATTAAATATTACCGAAAAAGTAAGATTAATAATTCTAACACGAATTTTCTCGATCTTTCTTACGTTTCTTTTCACTGTTGATGGTAATTCAAAGATCAATTCTCCAAAATTCATTTTTATTTCTAGTCTGACGCGACACTTGAGCGCGTTTCGTAAAACTTATTACATTTTTAAAGACTTTAGTTTACAAACACACAACTGAAACTGAATAGAGCTTACACATCTTCGATTTTATATCTACATTTGGGTGAGGTGGATGAGGTGAAAACAAACTTTCAACAATGTGTATTGAATGGGTATTAAATTCAAACACAAGACAGAACACGAAACAATGGGTATTGAATGGAAGTAATTGTAGAAAGCCTATTGGTCCATATTTCTTGATGCTTCTATATTGGAGCGGAGTCTTGAAGTGGGTAGAATATAGTTGTGCATTAATTGGCTGTTGATTGCTGGTGTTGACTTCTTGATGTGTAGTGCCTCGCAGACGTCGAGCCGCCTGCTATCGCTAATAAAACGGAGGAAAGGGTCCTGAAAGATATTGTTAATAGAAACGTTATCTCTACAGAAAAAAATCAGAAGATACAACTGACGATTTACTATAAAACTAGAAAAACGGCCAGCCTACTCATGAGAAACTCTCCAGACACAAAGCAGAACGCTTTAAAAGAGACCAACGTCGTCTATGCCTTCAAATGCCCTCTTGGGGACTGTAAGCCTCAAAAAACCCAGTATATAGGCATAGCCTCTTCCCACAACCAAACCATCACCAGAGAAATCTTAGCAAACAACACAGAAATCATCGATAGATACAGCGATAGCAGGCGGCTCGACGTCTGCGAGGCACTACACATCAAGAAGTCAACACCAGCAATCAACAGCCAATTAATGCACAACTATATTCTACCCACTTCCAGACTCCGCTCCAATATAGAAGCATCAAGAAATATGGACCAATAGGCTTTCTACAATTACTTCCATTCAATACCCATTGTTTCGTGTTCTGTCTTGTGTTTGAATTTAATACCCATTCAATACAAATTGTTGAAAGTTTGTTTTCACCTCATCCACCTCACCCAAATGTAGATATAAAATCGAAGATGTTTAAGCTCTATTCAGTTTCAGTTGTGTGTTTGTAAACTAAAGTCTTTGAAAATGTAATAAGTTTTACGAAACGCGCTCAAGTGTCGCGTCAGACTAGAAATAAATATGAATTTTGGAGAATTGATCTTTGAATTACCATCAACAGTGAAAAGAAACGTAAGAAAGATCGAGAAAATTCGTGTTAGAATTATTAATCTTACTTTTTCGGTCATATTTAATAATATATATATATATATATATATATATATATATATATATATATATATATATATATATATATATATATATATATATATATATATATATAATTAAGCTCCACGACTGATCAACCCCCGACGACACTCATGGACCCATTTGGGTACAGTTTTTCATCAAACACTGAGTTTTACAAATGTGTCTATTAGTGTCAATTAGAGTTTTCTCACATTTGTACAATTCAAAGGAAAAGCTGCCGTGTGGCACAGTTTAGAAAAGCTTGCCAAAGTGTGTAGTGGTATAATACAGTAATCTTTACCACACACTGCAGCTTCACAATCATGTTCACGTCTTGTGTGGTTTGGTAATGTGTGGTTGTTACTATACACACTTGTACCTGTCCAGTACCGAGCTCATTACTCATTCATCTATTGACTGTTTCTTATCTGTCACTTAGCTCACTAGTCATTCATCTGTCTGTCACTTAGCTCACTAGTCATTCACCTGTGTCACTTAGCTCACTAGTCATTCACCTGCGTCACTTAGCTCACCAGTCATTCACCTGTCTGTCACTTAGCTCACCAGTCATTCACCTGTCTGTCACTTAGCTCACCAGTCATTCACCTGTCACTTAGCTCACCAGTCATTCACCTGTCACTTAGCTCACTAGTCATTCACCTGTCACTTAGCTCACCAGTCATTCACCTGTCTGTCACTTAGCTCACTAGTCATTCACCTGCGTCACTTAGCTCACTAGTCATTCACCTGTCTGTCACTTAGCTCACCAGTCATTCACCTGTCTGTCACTTAGCTCACCAGTCATTCACCTGTCACTTAGCTCACCAGTCATTCACCTGTCTGTCACTTAGCTCACCAGTCATTCACCTGTCACTTAGCTCACTAGTCATTCACCTGCGTCACTTAGCTCACCAGTCATTCACCTGTCACTTAGCTCACCAGTCATTCACCTGTCTGTCACTTAGCTCACCAGTCATTCACCTGTCACTTAGCTCACCAGTCATTCACCTGTCTGTCACTTAGCTCACTAGTCATTCATCTGTCTGTCACTTAGCTCACTAGTCATTCACCTGTGTCACTTAGCTCACTAGTCATTCACCTGCGTCACTTAGCTCACCAGTCATTCACCTGTCTGTCACTTAGCTCACCAGTCATTCACCTGTCACTTAGCTCACCAGTCATTCACCTGTCTGTCACTTAGCTCACCAGTCATTCACCTGTCACTTAGCTCACTAGTCATTCACCTGCGTCACTTAGCTCACCAGTCATTCACCTGTCACTTAGCTCACCAGTCATTCACCTGTCTGTCACTTAGCTCACCAGTCATTCACCTGTCACTTAGCTCACCAGTCATTCACCTGTCTGTCACTTAGCTCACCAGTCATTCACCTGTCACTTAGCTCACCAGTCATTCACCTGTCTGTCACTTAGCTCACCAGTCATTCACCTGTCACTTAGCTCACTAGTCATTCACCTGCGTCACTTAGCTCACCAGTCATTCACCTGTCACTTAGCTCACCAGTCATTCACCTGTCACTTAGCTCACCATTCACCTGTGTCACTTAGCTCACCAGTCATTCACCTGTGTCACTTAGCTCACCAGTCATTCACCTGTGTCACTTAGCTCACCAGTCATTCACCTGTCACTTAGCTCACTAGTCATTCACCTGCGTCACTTAGCTCACCAGTCATTCACCTGTCACTTAGCTCACCAGTCACTCACCTGTCACTTAGCTCACCAGTCATTCACCTGTCACTCAGCTCACCAGTCATTCACCTGTCACTTAGCTCACCAGTCATTCACCTGCGTCACTTAGCTCACCAGTCATTCACCTGTCACTCAGCTCACCAGTCATTCACCTGTCACTTAGCTCACCAGTCATTCACCTGTCACTTAGCTCACTAGTCACTCACCACTTTCATATAAAACTCAGTATTGCCACCACTTCTTCACATTCAATCGCTCTGAGCCCCTTGCCACTCGCAGCAACCCAAGGCCATCTGTCCTAGGTCATGTCTACCATCCTCACGTCCAGTCTTCCCAGTCATTTACCACGCCAACCAGCGAGTCCTAACTGGGAGACTGGGCAAGGATGCGCTTATCCACGTGTCCACTCCAGACTGTCTCATCGTAACCTTGTGACTGGTCAACCATTTCCTGCCACCATTGAGCACCAGGGGCCAATGTTGACACTGCACTTGGGGGCGTGGCACTCATCCTCCGGGCTTGAATGGTTATCCCTTTATAACTGTTGAGAGTGAAGGTGGTTGGGGTGGGGTGAGAGATAGTCAAAGGGGAGAGGGGAGATAATAAAGGGGGGAAGAGTTAAGAATAGCAGAGGGAAGATAGCGGAAGACGGATTAGGGATAACCGGGGTGTGTCAGTTGCACTGTTAGAACACATACGAAATGGAACCAGCGAGTCTAAATGGATTCAAAGAACAGCCACTCATATTAAAATGATGGGACTGCACGATGTATATACAGATGAAAGAGTACAGCACTTCCTTCCACCCTGGCAGATAGTACCTTTTGACATCCTGACCCCTGCATACCCCACCAAGAAACTAATCACAAGCAACCCTCATACTCAGCTTGCTGCTAAATTAAGCACCATAGAACACATTCACAATATACAAGCTGAAAACAACATAGCACAGACCATATACACTGACGGATCACTCAATACAGCTACAGGGAGGGCAGGAAGTGCTGTTATTGCTCATCAGCCCGATGGCAGCACAATTCAAAGAAATATCCGAATTAGTAACTGGGCGTCCACAATGCAAGCCGAGTTGGTAGCGATACTGGTAGCACTCGAAATTATTGACAACACTGAAGTAGACAGCTTAATTATTTCTGACTCCCTATCCTCACTACGAGCAATAAACAGTTTGCAATCAAGTAATAACGTGCTTGTCTTGGAAGCTAGACGTAGATATATAAGAATACTTAGCAAGAGGGTAAATATAAAAATGTTGTGGATTCCTTCTCACATTGGCCTGCAGGAACATGACAAAGTTGACGCCCTTGCTAAGGCTGCAGTAAATAAAGACAATATTGAACGGAATCTTGAGTTATCAAATAGGTCCCTTAAAAGTGTCATTAGACGAGAACTCCTGGATGGATTTGAAGAAAGTAAAACAGTGCAAACTGGAACTAGCAGGTCCATTGTTCATCACAATGAAATGTGTGAAGTAAAACATGTGTATGGGGCAAGTAACAAAGTCAGTAGACTAACAGATGTTGTCACAGCTCGTATAAGACTTGGCTACAAGTATCTCTGGCAGTTCGGCTTGTATAGGGATCTAGATGAAGTAAAGTGTAAAGTGTGTGGACATAGGCAGGGACACACACTCGAACACTATATCTTGGATTGTTGTAAAATTGAGCCTTTTAGAGATAAATCTAAGCTCACTCTGTATGATATGGCAACCTATCTTATTACCATGGATAAATTACCTGAAATCCTTGCACTGTATCCATATTTTGCTTCCAGTAGATGAACGACATATGAGATTCAGAAACAAGTAGTGAATTGTGAGGACTAATAATAAACAGTAGCTCCCCTATGACTCTGTAATATCCCCATTGGCCAAACTATTATGAATTAACGGCAAGACCTACCATTAATGTATGATGACTTACTGTAAATATGTAGCTCTTGTAATAGCACTTTCTCTGTAACTAGCTGACATTGTATCTATAAGGTGTGAAGGATTGAAGAAATTGTTTATGTAATAATCTAAGATGAGGTCTGATAAAGACCTTTTGTGCCCTCTGTAATGCTTTTTGCGCTACCGCTCACAGGAAGAGTATGGGGTGCACAATAAACTAGCCGCCTCCGGTGGCAACAGTCAAACGGAGTGAGCGAAGAGATAACAGACTAGGAGGGGTATAAGAGGGACAACAGAGAGAGAACAGGAGCTCTCGTGTGGTGGAGCCTCTGCTCTCGTGTGGTGTGTACTCACTACGACTGTAGGTCAGGTACAGTCACTCCACCAGTGTGGGGGTGACTGTGTACTCACTCACTACGACTGTAGGTCAGGTACAGTCACTCCACCAGTGTGGGGGTGACTGTGTACTCACTCACTACGACTGTAGACCTCGTACAGTCACTCCCAACAGTCAACGTACCTAGAAAGAAAGGTCAATAATGAAAACAGTTCGACAATACATATAAATAATGGTCATAATATACTAAATGATGTAATTACCAGGTGGTCGTTGTCATGTTAGTGATCAGGTCAACACTTCTCTGAGGCCCGAGTGTAACAAGGAGCACGGCACTATCTTGTTAGTAGATGAGGTACCGGTGGGTGCCGGGAGCAAGAGTGCACGCTACGGAACCTCACGGAACATCACACATCACTAAGGCTGTGTATGGACGACTAAGGAACCTCAGGGAACATCACACATCATGCCTCCTGCAAAGCATGTAGTGTTGAGACCAGTGTTGGAGACCGGTGTTGAGACCAGTGTTGGACTAACACAACATGTGTTAGACCAACACTGGTCTCCGCAGCGTGAGAAGCATAAACCCATAACTGTAACACTACGCATGTTTACAAGGCGACTGGTGCCTGAGGTACGTGGGTTAGGCTACGAGAACAGCCTGGTGCCACTACATTACACAACTCAAAGCAGGATAGACGGAACAGAGGGGAATATGGTCACAACATACAAGAAATTGAGGGGAATAGATAAGGTTGACAATAATAGTCTCTTTACATTGAGAGAAAGAAGGAGAAGTAGGAGGCACAGCTGAAGCTAGATACGCAAAGGAGTGGAAGGAATGCAAGTAAATACCCTCACCCAGCCAGGGTGGCCAACAGGTGGGAGACATTGGACCACGTTGTGGAAGCCACCTCAATCCACAACTTTAAGGCCAGTGACCTTACTGTTACAACCTTAAGGGTTGTAACGCAACAGGTACAACAAGGTTATTAGGTGGGGCATAGAGAGCTAGAGCTACATTCCCCTAGAGCTGACGCTCACTTTTAGGTAAGCACTACCACAATTACTGCTACCACCACCACCACCACCACAAATGCCACCACCACGTGGTGCCGTTTACACATGGAAAATAGTAGAGGGGCTGGTCCCAAACCTGTCCCAGAAATAACGCCACATGAGACCAGAAGACATGGCAGGATGTGCAGAATACCCCCGTTGAAAAGCAGAGGTGCAACAGGTACTCTGAGAGAGAACTATCAACATCAGAGGCCCGAGACTGTTCAACACGCTTCCACTACACATAAGGGACATAACTGGCCGACCCCTCACAGTGTTCAAGAGAGAACTATCAACATCAGAGGCCCGAGACTGTTCAACACGCTTCCACTACACATAAGGGACATAACTGGTCGACCCCTCACAGAGTTCAATAGAGAACTATCAACATCAGAGGCCCGAGACTGTTCAACACGCTTCCACTACACATAAGGGACATAACTGGCCGACCCCTCACAGTGTTCAAGAGAGAACTATCAACATCAGAGGCCCGAGACTGTTCAACACGCTTCCACTACACATAAGGGACATAACTGGCCGACCCCTCACAGTGTTCAAGAGAGAACTATCAACATCAGAGGCCCGAGACTGTTCAACACGCTTCCACTACACATATGGGACATAACTGACCGACCCATCACAGTGTTCAAGAGAGAACTATCAACATCAGAGGCCCGAGACTGTTCAACACGCTTCCACTACACATAAGGGACATAACTGGCCGACCCCTCACAGTGTTCAAGAGAGAACTATCAACATCAGAGGCCCGAGACTGTTCAACACGCTTCCACCACACATAAGGGACATAACTGGCCGACCCCTCACAATGTTCAAGAGAGAACTATCAACATCAGAGGCCCGAGACTGTTCAACACGCTTCCACTACACATAAGGGGCATAACTGGCTGACCCCTCACAGTGTTCAAGAGAGAACTATCAACATCAGAGGCCCGAGACTGTTCAACACGCTTCCACTACACATAAGGGACATAACTGGCCGACCCCTCACAGTGTTGAAGAGAGAACTATCAACATCAGAGGCCCGAGACTGTTCAACACGCTTCCAATACACATAAGGGGCATAACTGGCCGACCCCTCACAGTGTTCAAGAGAGAACTATCAACATCAGAGGCCCGAGACTGTTCAACACGCTTCCACTACACATAAGGGCCATAACTGGCCGACCCCTCACAGTGTTCAAGAGAGAACTATCAACATCAGAGGCCCAAGACTGTTCAACACGCTTCCACTACACATAAGGGGCATAACTCGCCGACCCCTCACAGTGTTCAAGAGAGAACTATCAACATCAGAGGCCCGAGACTGTTCAACACGCTTCCACTACACATAAGGGACATAACTGGCCGACCCCTCACAGTGTTCAAGAGAGAACTATCAACATCAGAGGCCCGAGACTGTTCAACACGCTTCCAATACACATAAGGGGCATAACTGGCCGACCCCTCACAGTGTTCAAGAGAGAACTATCAACATCAGAGGCCCGAGACTGTTCAACACGCTTCCACTACACATAAGGGACATAACTGGCCGACCCCTCACAGTGTTCAAGAGAGAACTGGATAAACACCTCCAAAGGATACCTGATCAACCAGGCTGTGACTCATTCGTCAGGCTGCGAGCAGCACCGTCAAACAGCCTGGTTGATCAGTCCAGCAACCAGGAGACCTGGTCGAGGACTGGGCCGCGGAGACGTTGAGCCCCGAAAACATCGCAAGGTAACCGCAAGGTAGGACACTCCAGGTATGTTGTTGCAACTACCACCACCACAACCACCACCACCACCATCACTACCACAACCACCACCACCACCACCATCACTACCACAACCACCACCACCACCACCACCACCACCACCACAACCACAACCACCACCACCACCACCACCATAACCACCACCACCACCACCACCACCATAACTACCACAACCACCTCCGCCACCACCACCACCACCACCATAACTACCACAACCACCTCCGCCACCACCACCACCACCATAACCACCACCACCACCACCACCATAACCACCACCACCACCACCACCACCATAACCACCACCACCACCACCACCACCATAACTACCACAACCACCTCCGCCACCACCACCACCATAACTACCACAACCACCACCACCACCACCACCATCACTACCACAACCACCACCACCACCACCACCACCACCATAACCACCACCACCACCACCACCACCATAACTACCACAACCACCTCCGCCACCACCACCACCACCACCACCACCACCATAACTACCACAACCACCACCACCACCACCACCACCACCACCATCACTACCACAACCACCACCACCACCACCACCACCACCACCACCATAACCACCACCACCACCACCACCACCATCACCATAACTACCACAACCACCTCCGCCACCACCACCACCACCACCACCACCACCATAACTACCACAACCACCTCCGCCACCACCACCACCACCACCACCACCACCACCACCACCACCACCATAACCACCACCACCACCACCACCACCACCACCATAACTACCACAACCACCTCCGCCACCACCACCACCACCACCATAACTACCACAACCACCTCCGCCACCACCACCACCATAACTACCACAACCACCACCACCACCACCACCACCACCACCATCACTACCACAACCACCACCACCACCACCACCACCACCATAACCACCACCACCACCACCACCACCATAACTACCACAACCACCTCCGCCACCACCACCACCACCACCACCATAACTACCACAACCACCACCACCACCACCACCACCACCACCACCATCACTACCACAACCACCACCACCACCACCACCACCACCATAACCACCACCACCACCACCACCACCACCACCATAACTACCACAACCACCTCCGCCACCACCACCACCACCACCATAACTACCACAACCACCTCCGCCACCACCACCACCACCACCACAAGCACCACCACACGTTTACCCCCGGGCGACAATCCTGGTGAGGTCCAGGAGGGGGGGTTGTGGTAGAGAGAGGGGGGGGTTGTGGTAGAGAGAGAGGGGGTTGTGGTAGAGAGGGGGGGGGTGGTAGTTGTACTACGGGAAGGGCTGGTGGTGGAGCACTTAGTGAAGGGCGGCACCCTGGTTGTTGGCCAATTATAAGGTAGTTAACCCCCCCCCCAGAAGGGGTTACTAGCCCATGTTGGTGTGTAGTCTTGTCTCTCTCAGCCTCTATGTCTGTCCCTGTGGCCGGGGATGTAAACACTAAGCACTACGGGCTCACCATAGTCCGTGCTACTTGCAACTTTCTGTTCCAAGTGGCGAATCATTAACAATAACACCACTAAACACAGTTCTTTCTATTTATTAATTGTTTAGACAGCCTAAGACAAGTAAAAATATTCTTGTTTATATAACCCGTTGTTCTGCTGTCTCATATTTCTCATTGTTTCCACACAGCCAACTACATGTAATTGTACTCAAGGAATGTTAGTATATGTGGAGTACTGTACACTTGGAGTACTGTACACCTGGAGTACTGTACACCTGGAGTACTGTACACCTGGAGTACTGTACACCTGCAGTACTGTACACCTGCAGTACTGTACACCTGCAGTACTGTACACCTGCAGTACTGTACACCTGGAGTACTGTACACCAGCAGTACTGTACACCTGCAGTACTGTACACCAGCAGTACTGTACACCTGCAGTACTGTACACCTGGAGTACTGTACACCAGCAGTACTGTACACCTGCAGTACTGTACACCTGCAGTACTGTACACCTGGAGTACTGTACACCAGCAGTACTGTACACCTGCAGTACTGTACACCAGCAGTACTGTACACCTGCAGTACTGTACACCTGGAGTACTGTACACCAGCAGTACTGTACACCTGCAGTACTGTACACCTGGAGTACTGTACACCAGCAGTACTGTACACCTGCAGTACTGTACACCAGCAGTACTGTACACCTGCAGTACTGTACACCTGCAGTACTGTACACCTGCAGTACTGTACACCTGCAGTACTGTACACCTGGAGTACTGTACACCAGCAGTACTGTACACCTGGAGTACTGTACACCAGCAGTACTGTACACCTGGAGTACTGTACACCAGCAGTACTGTACACCTGCAGTACTGTACACCTGGAGTACTGTACACCAGCAGTATTGTACACCTGCAGTACTGTACACCTGGAGTACTGTACACCAGCAGTACTGTACACCTGCAGTACTGTACACCTGCAGTACTGTACACCTGGAGTACTATACACCAGCAGTACTGTACACCTGGAGTACTGTACACCAGCAGTACTGTACACCTGGAGTACTGTACACCAGCAGTACTGTACACCTGCAGTACTGTACACCTGGAGTACTGTACACCAGCAGTACTGTACACCTGCAGTACTGTACACCTGGAGTACTGTACACCAGCAGTACTGTACACCTGCAGTACTGTACACCTGGAGTACTGTACACCAGCAGTACTGTACACCTGCAGTACTGTACACCTGCAGTACTGTACACCTGGAGTACTGTACACCAGCAGTACTGCACACCTGCAGTACTGTACACCAGCAGTACTGTACACCAGCAGTACTGTACACCTGCAGTACTGTACACCAGCAGTACTGTACACCAGCAGTACTGTACACCTGCAATACTGTACACCTGCAGTACTGTACACCTGCAGTACTGTACACCTGCAGTACTGTACACCTGCAGTACTATACACCAGCAGTACTGTACACCAGCAGTACTGTACACCAGCAGTACTGTACACCAGCAGTACTGTACACCAGCAGTACTGTACACCAGCAGTACTGTACACCTGCAGTACTGTACACCTGGAGTACGGTACACCAGCAGTACTGTACACCTGGAGTACTGTACACCTGGAGTACTGTACACCAGCAGTACTGTACACCAGCAGTACTGTACACCAGCAGTACTGTACACCAGCAGTACTGTACACCTGGAGTACTGTACACCAGCAGTACTGTACACCAGCAGTACTGTACACCAGCAGTACTGTACACCAGCAGTACTGTACACCTGGAGTACTGTACACCTGGAGTACTGTATACCTGGAGTACTGTACACCAGCAGTACTGTACACCTGGAGTACTGTACACCTGGAGTACTGTACACCAGCAGTACTATACACCTGCAGTACTGTACACCTGCAGTACTGTACACCAGCACTACTGTACACCTGGAGTACTGTACACCTCGAGTACTGTACACCAGCAGTACTGTACACCTGCAGTATTGTACACCTGCAGTACTGTACACCTGCAGTACTGTACACCAGCAGTACTGTACACCTGCAGTACTGTACACCTGGAGTACTGTACACCAGCAGTACTGTACACCTGGAGTACACCAGCAGTACTGTACACCAGCAGTACTGTACACCAGCAGTACTGTACACCTGCAGTACTGTACACCAGCAGTACTGTACACCTGGAGTACTGTACACCTGCAGTACTGTACACCAGCAGTACTGTACACCTGCAGTACTGTACACCTGCAGTACTGTACACCTGGAGTACTGTACATCTGCAGTACTGTACACCTGGAGTACTGTACACCTGGAGTACTGTACACCTGGAGTACTGTACACCAGCATTACTGTACACCAGCAGTACTGTACACCAGCAGTACTGTACACCTGCAGTACTGTACACCTGGAGTACTGTACACCAGCAGTACTGTACACCTGCAGTGCTGTACACCTGGAGTACTGTACACCTGGAGTACTGTACAACTGGAGTACTGTACACCTGCAGTACTGTACACCAGCAGTACTGTACACATGGAGTATTGTACACCTGGAGTACTGTACACCTGCAGTACTGTACACCAGCAGTACTGTACACCTGCAGTAATGTACACCTGCAGTACTGTAAACCTGGAGGGCTGTACACCTGCAGTACTGTACACCAGCAGTACTGTACACCAGCAGTACTGTACACCTGCAGTACTGTACACCAGCAGTACTGTACACCTGCAGTACTGTACACCAGCAGTACTCTACACCTGGAGTACTGTACACCTGCAATACTGTACACCTGGAGGGCTGTACACCAGCAGTACTGTACACCAGCAGTACTGTACACCTGCAGTACTGTACACCAGCAGTACTGCACACCTGCAGTACTGTACACCAGCAGTACTGTACACCTGCAGTACTGTACACCTGGAGTACTGTACACCAGCAGTACTGTACACCTGCAGTACTGTACACCAGCAGTACTGTACACCTGGAGTACTGTACACCTGCAGTACTTTACACCTGCAGTACTGTACACCTGGAGTACTGTACACCTGGAGTACTGTACACCAGCAGTACTGTACACCAGCAGTACTGTACACCAGCAGTACTGTACACCTGGAGTACTGTTCACCTGGAGTACTGTACACCTGGAGTACTGTACACCTGGAGTACTGTTCACCTGGAGTACTGTACACCAGCAGTACTGTACACATGGAGTACTGTACACCTGGAGTACTGTACACCTGCAGTACTGTACACCAGCAGCACTGTACACCTGCAGTACTGTACACCTGCAGTACTGTACACCAGCAGTACTGTACACCTGCAGTACTGTACACCTGGAGTACTGTACACCAGCAGTACTGTACACCTGCAGTACTGTACACCAGCAGTACTGTACACCTGGAGTACTGTACACCTGGAGTACTGTACACCTGGAGGGCTGTACACCAGCAGTACTGTACACCTGCAGTACTATACACCAGCAGTACTGTACACCTGCAGTACTGTACACCAGCAGTACTCTACACCTGGAGTACTGTACACCTGGAGTACTGTACACCTGGAGGGCTGTACACCAGCAGTACTGTACACCAGCAGTACTGTACACCTGCAGTACTGTACACCAGCAGTACTGCACACCTGCAGTACTGTACACCAGCAGTACTGTACACCTGCAGTACTGTACACCTGGAGTACTGTACACCAGCAGTACTGTACACCTGCAGTACTGTACACCTGGAGTACTGTACACCTGGAGTACTGTACACCAGCAGTACTGTACACCAGCAGTACTGTACACCTGCAGTACTGTACACCTGGAGTACTGTACACCAGCAGTACTGTACACCAGCAGTACTGTACACCTGCAGTACTGTACACCAGCAGTACTGTACACCTGCAGTACTGTACACCTGCAGTACTGTACACCTGGAGTAATGTACACCTGCAGTACTGTACACCTGCAGTACTGTACACCTGCAGTACTGTACACCTGCAGTACTGTACACCTGGAGTACTGTACACCTGCAGTACTGTACACAAGGAGTACTGTACACCAGCAGTACTGTACACAAGGAGTACTGTACACCAGCAGTACTGTACGCAAGGAGTACTGTACACATGGAGTACTGTACACCTGCAGTACTGTACACATGGAGTACTGTACACCAGCAGTAATGTACACCTGCAGTACTGTACACCTGCAGTAATGTACACATGGAGTACTGTTCACCAGCAGTACTGTACACCTGCAGTACTGTACACATGGAGTACTGTGAACCAGCAGTACTGTACACCTGCAGTACTGTACACATGGAGTACTGTTCACCAGCAGTACTGTACACCTGCAGTACTGTACACCTGCAGTACTGTACACCTGCAGTACTGTACACCTGCAGTACTGTACACCAGCAGTACTGTACACCTGCAGTACTGTACACCTGCAGTACTGTACACCTGCAGTACTGTACACATGAAGTACTATACACCTGCAGTACTGTACACCTGGAGTACTGTACACCTGCAGTACTGTACACCAGCAGTACTGTACACATGGAGTACTGTTCACCAGCAGTACTGTACACCTGCAGTACTGTACACATGGAGTACTGTTCACCAGCAGTACTGTACACCTGCAGTACTGTACACATGGAGTACTGTTCACCAGCAGTACTGTACACATGGAGTACTGTACACCTGCAGTACTGTACACCAGCAGTACTGTACACCTGCAGTACTGAACACCTGCAGTACTGTACACCTGCAGTACTGAACACCTGCAGTACTGTACACCAGCAGTACTGTACACCTGCAGTACTGTACACCTGCAGTACTGTACACCTGCAGTACTGTACACATGGAGTACTATACACCTGCAGTACTGTACACCTGCAGTACTGTACACCTGCAGTACTGTACACCAGCAGTACTGTACACCTGCAGTACTGTACACCTGGAGTACTGCACACCTGGAGTACTGAACACCAGCAGTACTGTACACCTGCAGTACTGTACACCAGCAGTACTGTACACCTGCAGTACTGTACACCTGCAGTACTGTACACCTGCAGTACTGTACACCAGCAGTACTGTACACCAGCAGCAC
This sequence comes from Procambarus clarkii, assembly GCF_040958095.1. Taxonomy (NCBI): domain Eukaryota; kingdom Metazoa; phylum Arthropoda; class Malacostraca; order Decapoda; family Cambaridae; genus Procambarus; species Procambarus clarkii. The sequence continues at coordinate 9,192,709 of NC_091225.1, read as the reverse complement.
TGTACACCTGGAGTACTGTACACCTGGAGTACTGTACACCTGCAGTACTGTACACCTGCAGTACTGTACACCTGCAGTACTGTACACCTGCAGTACTGTACACCTGGAGTACTGTACACCTGGAGTACTGTACACCAGCAGTACTGTACACCTGCAGTACTGTACACCAGCAGTACTGTACACCAGCAGTACTGTACACCTGCAGTACTGTACACCTGGAGTACTGTACACCTGCAGTACTGTACACCTGGAGTACTGTACACCTGCAGTACTGTACACCTGCAGTACTGTACACCAGCAGTACTGTACACCAGCAGTACTGTACACCTGGAGTACTGTACACCTGCAGTACTGTACACCAGCAGTACTGTACACCTGCAGTACTGTACACCTGCAGTACTGTACACCTGGAGTACTGTACACCTGCAGTACTGTACACCTGGAGTACTGTACACCTGCAGTACTGTACACCTGGAGTACTGTACACCAGCAGTACTGTACACCTGCAGTACTGTACACCAGCAGTACTGTACACCAGCAGTACTGTACACCTGCAGTACTGTACACCTGCAGTACTGTACACCTGCAGTACTGTACACCTGGAGTACTGTACACCAGCAGTACTGTACACCTGCAGTACTGTACACCAGCAGTACTGTACACCAGCAGTACTGTACACCTGCAGTACTGTACACCTGGAGTACTGTACACCTGCAGTACTGTACACCTGGAGTACTGTACACCTGCAGTACTGTACACCTGCAGTACTGTACACCAGCAGTACTGTACACCAGCAGTACTGTACACCTGGAGTACTGTACACCTGCAGTACTGTACACCAGCAGTACTGTACACCTGCAGTACTGTACACCTGCAGTACTGTACACCTGGAGTACTGTACACCTGCAGTACTGTACACCAGGAGTACTGTGCACCACCAGTACTGTACACCTGCAGTACTGTACACCAGCAGTACTGTACACCTGCAGTACTGTACACCAGGAGTACTGTGCACCACCAGTACTGTACACTTGCAGTACTGTACACCAGCAGTACTGTACACCTGCAGTACTGTACACCTGCAGTACTGTACACCTGCAGTACTGTACACCAGCAGTACTGTACACCTGCAGTACTGTACACCAGGAGTACTGTGCACCACCAGTACTGTACACTTGCAGTACTGTACACCAGCAGTACTGTACACCTGCAGTACTGTACACCACCAGTACTGTACACCTGCAGTACTGTACACCAGCAGTACTGTACACCTGCAGTACTGTACACCTGCAGTACTGTACACCAGCAGTACTGTACACCTGCAGTACTGTACACCAGGAGTACTGTGCACCACCAGTACTGTACACTTGCAGTACTGTACACCAGCAGTACTGTACACCTGCAGTACTGTACACCTGCAGTACTGTACACCTGCAGTACTGTACACCTGCAGTACTGTACACCTGCAGTACTGTACACCAGCAGTACTGTACACCAGGAGTACTGTACACCAGCAGTACTGTACACTTGCAGTACTGTACACCTGCAGTACTGTACACCTGCAGTACTGTACACCTGCAGTACTGTACACCTGCAGTACTGTACACCTGCAGTACTGTACACCACCAGTACTGTACACCTGCAGTACTGTACACCAGCAGTACTGTACACCTGCAGTACTGTACACCTGCAGTACTGTACACCAGCAGTACTGTACACCTGCAGTACTGTACACTTGCAGTACTGTACACCAGCAGTACTGTACACCTGCAGTACTGTACACCTGCAGTACTGTACACCTGCAGTACTGTACACCTGCAGTACTGTACACCAGCAGTACTGTACACCTGCAGTACTGTACACCAGCAGTACTGTACACCAGGAGTACTGTGCACCACCAGTACTGTACACTTGCAGTACTGTACACCAGCAGTACTGTACACCAGCAGTACTGTACACCAGGAGTACTGTGCACCACCAGTACTGTACACTTGCAGTACTATCCTATTTTTCCTTTCTTTCAGAGACATTAGGTTCATCTCCTCCTCTGCGTCCTTGTAGTTCAGTCTCCTCCCGGCCGGGACTTGCCTTACTGCAAGCGTCTTGACTTTCTCAACAGTACTCGGGAGCTGTACTTGGCGGGCTCCACGCAAGTGCTGCACACTCCAAAACTACTCTGACAAATACTCTTGGTAGCAGTTTGTAAACCTTCTTGTGTACTGTTGTATACTCTTGTATACCCTTAAGGTTGCCCTGGTGCTGGGAAACATTGAGAATGTTGTTGATGTCATTAATGAATTACTGATGAGTTAATGAGAGCATCTGGAGACATGTATGAGGGTATGGCCATCCCACGACCCCCTAGACCTTCCTCCTGGTCCCAAGACCTCCCTGCTGGTCCCAAGACCTCCCTGCTGGTCCCAAGACCTTCCTCCTGGTCCCAAGACCTTCCTCCTGGTCCCAAGACCTTCCTCCTGGTCCCTAGACCTCCCTGCTGGTCCCAAGACCTCCCTGCTGGTCCCAAGACCTCCCTGCTGGTCCCAAGACCTCCCTGCTGGTTCCAAGACCTTCCTCCTGGTCCCAAGACCTCCCTGCTGGTCCCAAGACCTCCCTGCTGGTCCCAAGATCTCCCTGCTGGTCCCAAGACCTTCCTCCTGGTCCCAAGACCTCCCTGCTGGTCCCAAGACCTTCCTCCTGGTCCCAAGACCTTTCTCCTGGTCCCTAGACCTCCCTGCTGGTCCCAAGACCTCCCTGCTGGTCCCAAGACCTTCCTGCTGGTCCCAAGACCTTCCTGCTGGTCCCAAGACCTTCCTGCTGGTCCCAAGACCTCACTGCTGGTACCAAGACCTTCCTCCTGGTCCCAAGACCTACCGCCTGGTCTCAAGACCTTCCTGCTGGTCCCAAGACCTCCCTCCTGGTCCCAAGACCTTCCTCCTGGTCCCAAGACCTTCCTCCTGGTCCCAAGACCTTCCTCCTGGTCCCAAGACCTTCCTCCTGGTCCCAAGACCTTCCTCCTGGTCCCAAGACCTCCCTCCTGGTCCCAAGACCTCCCTCCTGGTCCCAAGACCTTCCTCCTGGTCCCAAGACCTTCCTCCTGGTCCCAAGACCTTCCTCCTGGTCCCAAGACCTTCCTCCTGGTCCCAAGACCTTCCTCCTGGTCCCAAGACCTTCCTCCTGGTCCCAAGACCTCCCTGCTGGTCCCAAGACCTTCCTCCTGGTCCCAAGACCTTCCTCCTGGTCCCAAGACCTTCCTCCTGGTCCCAAGACCTCCCTCCTGGTCCCAAGACCTCCCTCCTGGTCCCAAGACCTCCCTCCTGGTCCCAAGACCTTCCTCCTGGTCCCAAGACCTTCCTCCTGGTCCCAAGACCTTCCTCCTGGTCCCAAGACCTTCCTCCTGGTCCCAAGACCTCCCTCCTGGTCCCAAGACCTCCCTGCTGGTCCCAAGACCTCCCTGCTGGTCCCAAGACCTCCCTCCTGGTCCCAAGACCTTCCTCCTGGTCCCAAGACCTCCCTGCTGGTCCCAAGACCTTCCTCCTGGTCCCAAGACCTTCCTCCTGGTCCCAAGACCTCCCTGCTGGTCCCAAGACCTTCCTCCTGGTCCCAAGACCTCCCTGCTGGTCCCAAGACCTTCCTCCTGGTCCCAAGACCTCCCTGCTGGTCCCAAGACCTTCCTCCTGGTCCCAAGACCTTCCTCCTGGTCCCAAGACCTTCCTCCTGGTCCCAAGACCTTCCTCCTGGTCCCAAGACCTTCCTCCTGGTCCCAAGACCTTCCTCCTGGTCCCAAGACCTTCCTCCTGGTCCCAAGACCTTCCTCCTGGTCCCAAGACCTTCCTCCTAGTCCCAAGACCTTCCTCCTGGTCCCAAGACCTTCCTCCTGGTCCCAAGACCTCCCTGCTGGTCCCAAGACCTCCCTGCTGGTCCCAAGACCTCCCTGCTGGTCCCATGACCTCCCTCCTGGTCCCAAGACCTTCCTCCTGGTCCCAAGACCTTCCTCCTGGTCCCAAGACCTCCCTCCTGGTCCCAAGACCTCCCTGCTGGTCCCAAGACCTTCCTTCTGGTCCCAAGACCTTCCTCCTGGTCCCAGGCTCATAACCTCGGTTACTTTTTTGTGACCATTTGCCCAATGTTCCTGTACCTTATCTAGTACCTCCTGTATGTAGCCTTATGCGGGTGTGCGCGCGCGCCTGTACTCACCTAGTTGTACTTACCTAATTGTGCTTGCGGGGGTTGAGCTTTGGCTCTTTGGTCCCGCCTCTCAACCGTCAATCAACTGGTTTACAGGTTCCTGAGCCTACTGGGCTCTATCATATCTACATTTGAAACTGTGTATGAAGTCAGCCTCCACCACATCACTGCCTAATGCATTCCATCTGTCTGCTACTCTGACACTGAAAAAATTCTTTCTAATATCTCTGTGGCTCATTTGGGCACTCAGTTTCCACCTGTGTCCCTGTGTGTGTGTGTGTGTGTGTGTGTGTGTGTGTGTGTGTGTGTGTGTGTGTGTGTGTGTGTGTGTGTGTGTGTGAGTGTGTGTGTGTGTGTGTGTGTGTACTCACCTATTTGTGCTTGCAGGATCGAGCATTATCTCTTGGATCCCGCCTTTCCAGCCATCGGTTGTTTACAGTAATGACTCCTGTCCCATTTCCCTATCATACTTAATTTTAAAATTATGAATAGAGTTTGCTTCCACAACTTGCTCCTTAAGTGCATTCTATTTTTCCACTACTCTCACGCTAAAAGAAAACTTCCTAACATCTCTGTGACTCATCTGAGTTTCCAGTTTCCACTCATGTCCCCTCGTTCTGTTACTATTCCGTGTGAACATTTCGTCTATTTCCACTTTGTCAATTCCCCTGAGTATTTTATATGTTCCTATCATATCTCCTCTCTCCCTTCTTTTCTCTAGTGTCGTAAGGTTCAGTTCCCTCAGACGTTCTTCATATCCCATCCCTCGTAACTCTGGACAAGCCTCGTCGCAAACCTCTGAACCTTCTCTAGTTTCCTTATGTGTTTCTTCAGGTGAGGGCACCATGATGGCGCGGCATACTCTAAGACTGGTCTCACGTAGGCAGTGTAAAGCGCCCTAAAAACCTCCTTACTGTGTGTGTGTGTGTGTGTGTGTGTGTGTGTGTGTGTGTGTGTGTGTGTGTGTGTGTGTGTGTACTCACCTAATTGTGCTTGCGGGGGTTGCGCTCTGGCTCTTTGGTCCCGCCTCTCGACCGTCAATCAACAGGTGTACAGATTCCTGAGCCTATTGGGCTCTATCATATCTACATTTGAAACTGTGTATGGAGTTAGCCTCCACCACATCACTTCCTAGTGCATTCCATTTATTAACTACTCTGACACTGAAAAAATTCTTTCTAACGTCTCTGTGGCTCATCTGGGTACTAAGTTTCCACCTGTGTCCCCTTGTTCGTGTCCCACCCGTGCTGAAGAGTTTGTCTTTGTCCACCCTGTCAATTCCCCTGAGAATTTTGTAGGTGGTTATCATGTCTCCCCTTACTCTTCTGTTTTCCAGGGATGTGAGGTTCAGCTCCTTTACTCTTTCCTCGTAGCTCAATCCTCTCAGTTCCGGGACGAGCCTGGTGGCATACCGCTGAATCTTCTCTAACTTTGTCTTGTGTTTAACTAGGTATGGACTCCAGGCTGGAGCTGCATACTCCAGGATTGGTCTTACATAAGTGGTATACAGGGTTCTGAAAGATTCCTTACACAAGTTTCTAAAGGCTGTTCTTATGTTGGCCAGTCTAGCATATGCCGCTGATGATATCCTTTTGATGTGGGCCTCTGGGGACAGGTTCGGTGTGATATCAACCCCCAGGTCTTTCTCTCTATTTGACTCTTGCAGGATTTCACCTCCCAGATGATACCTTGTGTTCAGCCTCCTGCTCCCTTCGCCTAATTTCATCACCTTACACTTTCCAGAGTTGAACTTTAGCAGCCATTTTCTAGACCATTCCTCCAGTTTATCCAGGTCATCCTGTAGTCTCTGTCTATCTTCATCCGTCTTGATTCTTCTCATAATTTTTGCATCATCAGCAAACATTGAGAGGAATGAGTCTATACCCTCCGGAACAGGATGGGTCCAAGTACTGAGCCCTGTGGGACTCCGCTGGTGACATCTCGCCACTGTGATGTCTCCCCCCTCACCGTTACTCGCTGTTTCCTGTTGCTTAAGTACTCCCTTATCCACTGGAGTACCTTCCCTTTTACTCCTGCCTGTTGCTCCAACTTTTTTAACAGCCTTTTATGGGGTACTGTGTCAAAGGCTTTTTGACAATCCAGGAAAATGCAGTCGGCCCACCCTTCTCTTTCCTGCCTAATTTTTGTTGCCTGGTCATAAAATTCTATTAAACCTGTGAGGCACGATTTACCATCCCTGAACCCATGTTAGTGGTGCGTTACAAAGTTATTTCCCTCCAGATGCTCTACGAGCCTTTTCCTCACAATCTTCTCCATCACCTTGCATGGTATACAAGTTAAGGAAACTGGCCTGTAGTTCAGTGCCTCTTGCCTGTCACCCTTTTTGTATATTGGGATAACTTTTAATATATGATTTTAAAAATTATAATTTGTGTATAATTGTGTGTGTGTGTGTGTGTGTATGTGTGTGTGTGTGTGTGTGTTTGTGTGTGTGTGTGTGTGTGTGTGTGTGTGTGTGTGTGTGTGTGTGGTGTGTGTGTGTGGTGTGTGTGTGCGTGTGTGTGTGTGTGTGGTGTGTGTGTGTGGTGTGTGTGTGCGTGTGTGTGTGTGTGCGTGTGTGTGTGTGTGTGTGTGTGTGTGTCCTGTGTGCGCGTGTGTTTCCTGTGTGCGGGTGAGAGCATGTTTGCTACTGTGTGTGTGTTTATGTAGGCGAGAGGAGTAGGTGAAGGGCAGATGTGAGGGGCAGTAAGTGTTCACGCATAATGTCTTACACCACACTGTACTCAACCAACACATTCCTTCAGCACCCACGCGCGCGCACACATACACACACACATGCACAAGCACACACGCTCATGCACACACGCACATGCACAAACGCTCATGCACACCTTCCACCTCATGAAAACAGGAGGCCAGACACAGGATTCCGAATGGGAGATGAAGTCCATCATGAAACAGACAGAGAGAAAGATCTAGGAGTTGATATCACACCAAACCTGTCTCCTGAAGCCCACATAAAAAGAATAACGTCTGCGGCATATGCGAGGCTGGCTAACATCAGAACAGCCTTCAGGAACGTGTGCAAGGAATCTTTCAGAACTTTGTATACCACATATGTAAGACCAATCCTGGAGTATGCGGCCCCAGCATGGAGCCCGTACCTTTTCAAGCACAAGACGAAGCTGGAAAAAGATCAAAGGTATGTCACTAGACTTGTCCCAGAACTAAGAGGCATGAGTCACGAGGAAAGGCTGCGTGAAATGCACCTCACGACACTGGAAGACAGAAAAGTAAGGGTAGACATGATCACTACCTACAAAATTCTCATTAGAATTGACAGGGTAGATAAAAATAAAATGTTTAACACCGGTGGTACGCGTCTAAGGGGACACAGGTGGAACTGAGTACCCACATGAGCCACACGGACGTTAGCAAGAACTTTTTCAATGTCAGATTAGTTAACAGATGGAATGCACTAGGAAGTGATGTGGTGGAGGCTGACTCCATACACAGTTTCAAATGTAGATATGACAGAGCCCAGTAGGCTCAGGAATCTGTACATCCATGTTCAATCTTGAATGAAAAGTAGCGAAGTAAATGAGTTCAAGAACATGGAGAAACAACAGTAATAACAGAACACCAGAGAGCAGGGAGAGATACGAGAGGGCCAGAAATGAGTACATCAGAGTGAGAAGAGAAGCAGAGAGGCAGTACGAAAATGATATCGCGAGTAAAGCCAAGACCCAATCAAAGCTGCTCCACAGCCACATCAGGAGGAAAACAGCAGTGAAGGAACAAGTGATGAAACTGAGAAAAGGGGAAAACAGATACACAGAGAATGACAAGGTGTGTGAAGAACTCAACAAGAGATTCCAGGAGGTCTTCACAATAGAACAAGGAGACACCCCTGCACTAATTGAGGAGGAGGCAAACCAAGCAACCTTGGAGGAATTTGACCTCACCAGTGATGAGGTCAAAAGGTGTCTGCTGGAGCTGAAGATGACAAAGGCTGTTGGGCCCAACAATCTCACCATGGATACTAAAGGAAGGTGCAGAAGCACCAAGTGTGTCACTCTCTATGGTGTATAACAGGTCACTGGAAACAGGAGACCTACCGGAAAGGTGGAAGACAGCTAATGTACTCCCAATATACAAAAAGATTGACAGGCAAGAGGCACTGAACTACAGGCCAGTTTCACTAACTTGTATACCATGCAAGGTGATGGAGAAGATCGCGAGGAAAAGGCTCGTAGAGCATCTGGAGGGAAATAGCTTTGTAACACACCACCAACATGGGTTCAGAAATGGTAAAGCGTTTCTCAGAGATTTAAAAGAACTCAATGACCAGGCAACAAAAGTTAGGCAAGAAAGAGAAGGGTGGGCAGACTGCATTTTCTTGTACTGTCAGAAAGCCTATGACACAGTCCCCATAAAAGGCTGTTACAAAAGTTGGAGCAACAGGCAAAGAAGGTAAGATGCTCCAGTGGATAAGGGAGTATCTAAGCAACAGGAAACAGCGAGTAACTGTGAAGGGGGGAACATCAGAGTGGCGAGATGTCACCAGCGGAGTCCCACAGGGCTCTGTACTTGGACCCATCCTGTTTCTAATATATATAAACGATCTTCCAGAGGGTATAGATTCATTCCTCTCAATGTTTGCTGATGATGCAAAAATTATAAGAATCATGACAGATGAAAATAGAGACTACAGGACGACCTGGACAAACTGGAGGAATGGTCTAGAAAATGGCTACTAAAGTTCTACTCGGAAAAATGTAAAGTAATGAAATTAGGCGAATAGGGCAGAAGGCTGAACACAAGGTACCATCTGGGAGATGAAATCCTACTAGAGTCAAATAGAGAGAGAGATCTGGGGGTTGATATCACACCGAACCTGTCCCCTGAGGCCCACATCAAAATATCATCAGCGGCATATGCTACACTGACCAACATAAGAACTACCTTTAGAAACTTATTTAAGGAATCGTTCAGGACCCTGTATATCACTTATGTCAGACCTATCCTGGAATATGCAGCTCCTGCCTGGAGTCCATACCTAGTTAAACACAAGACAAAGTTAAAGATTCAGAGGTATGTCACTAGACTGGTCCCAGAACTGAAAGGTATGAGCTACAAGGAAAGGCTAAGGGAGCTGAACCTCACGTCTTTGGTAAACAGAAGAGTAAGGGGGAGACATTATAACCACCTACAAAATTCTCAGGGGAAACATACTGGGTGGGCAAAGATAAATTCTTTAACACGGGTGGAACAGGAACAAGGGGACACAGGTGGAAACTTAGTACCCAAATGAGCCACAGATACGTTAAAAAGATTTTTTCAGTGTCAGAGTAGTTAACAAATGGAATGCATTTACCAATGATGTGGTGGAGGCTGACTCCATACACAGTTTCAAGTGTAGATATGATAGAGCCCAGTAGGCTCAGGAACCTGTACACCAGTTAATTGACAGTTGAGAGGCGGGACCAAAGAGCCAGAGCTCAACACCGCCACAAGCACAACTAGGTGAGTACACCATGGAGGGGAGCCAGGGAGGGTGCTCAGCACTAAGGCAACAGGATGAAGGGACTGTGTACCAGAAACTGTACAAACAGAAGGTACATTACAAAAATACCGAGGAAAGTGCTGAAGAATGTAAGAGAAACAGAGTAAATAGGGAAGAGATGTGGGGGAAGAACAACAGACATGGGAGAGGTATTAGGGTAATTCTGAGCCAGAGTCAAGCAAGATAAACACTGCCAAGAGAGAGCACAGAAACAGGTGACAAATGGAGAGAAGAACTGGACAATATTGGCACTTACTGCCACAACTTGTTAGCTGGATGAGAGAAACACAGACAATCCAGGCCAGTGAGGCAGCTAGTAGTGTAACTGTGAAGACAGAGTAAAGACCAAAGAGGACAAACTAAATGGTCTGTACCCTCAAAATAGGAACACATGGGTTCACGTATTTAACAAAAATAAGATAATTGAGAAAGAAATGGTTGATGATGTTCAGCAAATAGCAAACTGCTAAAGCAAGGAGCAGCAGACAAGGAGGATATTCCACAAGGAGAGAACACATTATGCGAGGCCTTCCCGACCCAAGAGAGGCAGCCATAGCTCAATGTTTGCATAAAGAGAGCGGCGGGATCAGCCACACACATCCTTGGACTACTATTTTTTTTTTTTTTTTTTTTTTTTTTTTTTTTTTTTTTTTTTGAGATATATACAAGAGTTGTTACATTCTTGTACAGCCACTAGTACGCGTAGCGTTTCGGGCAAGTCCTTAATCCTATGGTCCCTGGAATACGATCCCCTGCCGCGAAGAATCGTTTTTTCATCCAAGTACACATTTTACTGTTGAGTTAAACAGAGGCTACAGTTAAGGATTTGCGCCCAGTAAATCCTCCCCGGCCAGGATACGAACCCATGACATAGCGCTCGCGGAACGCCAGGCGAGTGTCTTACCACTACACCACGGAGACTGCTCTACTGCGACTGCGGAGACTATTGATATACGAGGCTCACGGACACACTGCAAGTCTACTAACTGGATTCATATGCAACACTTCAGCAACATGCAAGATTTACACCTCTAAAATTGTTACGTAAGATGGCGCCAAGACCCCTGGTGAGACCTAAAGGCTGCCTGGGAGATACAGAGCCACAGTACTAGAGACTAAATGGAATATAGAGGTAATATACAGAGGAAGAGAGCAGGCACAAGGAGACAGGGAGAGACCTTGGAGGTGTGGCCCAAGGTGAGAATTTGAATTGAATTATCAGGGGAAAGCACCAGGCCATTACGACTATATAGCACTGGAAGGGATCAGGATAAAGATTTGGGATGGGACGGTGGGAAGGAATGGTGGCCAACCAATTGGACCGTCGGAGTTTGAACGCCGACCTGCATGCAGCGAGACCGTCGCTCTACCGTCTAGCCCAAGTGGCAAGAGGACAAGAGAGGTCAGGAAGACTCACCACTTGCCAGCAGGTTGAGGAGCAAGGTGCCCCCAAGACATGACACCACAAGACACTGCTACACTATAACAAGATAACCAGGATGGCTGGAAGGATAGGAGAATATTTAGGTTAATTTTCCTGCGATCAGTGAATAATGACAAATACTTCAGTAAGAAATATAGAGTATTGGAAGTTTAGTTTTCAAAATATTTTGAAAGGTGTCGCTGGTGGGCAGTGACAAATTCTTGTCAGGGTCAGAAAATGACTGGCACGCTGTTTCCTCATTGTGACCCCGACCAGCCTATGTCCGTCCCATACCCCACACCAATACCCCTGCTTGATACCTGGTTGATGGGGTTCTGGGAGTTTTCTACTTCCCAAGCCCGGCCCGAGGCCAGACTTGACTTGTGAGAGTTTGGTCCACCAGGCTGTTGCTTGGAGCGGCCCGCAGGTCCACATACCCACCACAGCCTGGTTGGTCCGGAACTTCTCTTAGAAAACAGTCCAGTTTTCATTAGATGATGTCCACGGTTGTCCCCTGCAAAGTTAGATGAGGGTAACCCCCTATAATAAGCCCCCCCCCCCCCCCGAACAGACAATCAGACACTATTATAATATATATATACCTCTAAAACATGGCTGAAACAGCCCAATGATCCCACACCTATTATGTTACCCAGAAATTTAATCCTTAACAAATCAACCCAATTCTCAACCCAGTATTCGTCCAGGTCTTTCCTCAGTGTATGTCACAGCCCCGCTCCTGTGCCAGGTAAGTCCACTACGGGCTCACCATAGCCCGCGCTACTTGCCCCGCTCCTGTGCCAGGTAAGTCCACTACGGACTCACCATAGCCCGCGCTACTTGCCCCGCTCCTGTGCCAGGTAAGTCCACTACGGGCTCACCATAGCCCATGCTACTTGCCCCGCTCCTGTGCCAGGTAAGTCCACTACGGGCTCACCATAGCCCGTGCTACTTGCCCCGCTCCTGTGCCAGGTAAGTCCACTACGGGCTCACCATAGCCCGTGCTACTTGCCCCGCTCCTGTGCCAGGTAAGTCCACTACGGGCTCACCATAGCCCGTGCTACTTGCCCCGCTCCTGTGCCAGGTAAGTCCACTACGGGCTCACCATAGCCCGTGCTACTTGCCCCGCTCCTGTGCCAGGTAAGTCCACTACGGGCTCACCATAGCCCGTGCTACTTGCCCCGCTCCTGTGCCAGGTAAGTCCACTACGGGCTCACCATAGCCCGTGCTACTTGCCCCGCTCCTGTGCCAGGTAAGTCCACTACGGGCTCACCATAGCCCGTGCTACTTGCCCCGCTCCTGTGCCAGGTAAGTCCACTACGGGCTCACCATAGCCCGTGCTACTTGCCCCGCTCCTGTGCCAGGTAAGACCACTACGGGCTCACCATAGCCCGTGCTACTTGCCCCGCTCCTGTGCCAGGTAAGTCCACTACGGGCTCACCATAGCCCGTGCTACTTGCCCCGCTCCTGTGCCAGGTAAGTCCACTACGGGCTCACCATAGCCCGTGCTACTTGCCCCGCTCCTGTGCCAGGTAAGTCCACTACGGGCTCACCATAGCCCGTGCTACTGGCCCCGCTCCTGTGCCAGGTAAGTCCACTACGGGCTCACCATAGCCCGTGCTACTTGCCCCGCTCCTGTGCCAGGTAAGTCCACTACGTGCTCACCATAGCCCGTGCTACTTGCCCCGCTCCTGTGCCAGGTAAGTCCACTACGTGCTCACCATAGCCCGTGCTACTTGCCCCGCTCCTGTGCCAGGTAAGTCCACTACGGGCTCACCATAGCCCGTGCTACTTGCCCCGCTCCTGTGCCAGGTAAGTCCACTACGGGCTCACCATAGCCCGTGCTACTTGCCCCGCTCCTGTGCCAGGTAAGTCCACTACGGGCTCACCATAGCCCGTGCTACTTGCCCCGCTCCTGTGCCAGGTAAGTCCACTACGGGCTCACCATAGCCCGTGCTACTTGCCCCGCTCCTGTGCCAGGTAAGTCCACTACGGGCTCACCATAGCCCGTGCTACTTGCCCCGCTCCTGTGCCAGGTAAGTCCACTACGGGCTCACCATAGCCCGTGCTACTTGCCCCGCTCCTGTGCCAGGTAAGTCCACTACGGGCTCACCATAGCCCGTGCTACTTGCCCCGCTCCTGTGCCAGGTAAGTCCACTACGGGCTCACCATAGCCCGTGCTACTTGCCCCGCTCCTGTGCCAGGTAAGTTCACTACGGGATCACCATAGCCCGTGCTACTTGCCCCGCTCCTGTGCCAGGTAAGTCCACTACGGGCTCACCATAGCCCGTGCTACTTGCCCCGCTCCTGTGCCAGGTAAGTTCACTACGGGCTCACCATAGCCCGTGCTACTTGCCCCGCTCCTGTGCCAGGTAAGTCCACTACGGGCTCACCATAGCCCGTGCTACTTGCCCCGCTCCTGTGCCAGGTAAGTCCACTACGGGCTCACCATAGCCCGTGCTACTTGCCCCGCTCCTGTGCCAGGTAAGTCCACTACGGGCTCACCATAGCCCGTGCTACTTACCCCGCTCCTGTGCCAGGTAAGTCCACTACGGGCTCACCATAGCCCGTGCTACTTACCCCGCTCCTGTGCCAGGTAAGTCCACTACGGGCTCACCATAGCCCGTGCTACTTGCCCCGCTCCTGTGCCAGGTAAGTCCACTACGGGCTCACCATAGCCCGTACTACTTACCCCGCTCCTGTGCCAGGTAAGTCCACTACGGGCTCACCATAGCCCGTGCTACTTGCCCCGCTCCTGTGCCAGGTAAGTCCACTACGGGCTCACCATAGCCCGTGCTACTTGCCCCGCTCCTGTGCCAGGTAAGTCCACTACGGGCTCACCATAGCCCGTGCTACTTGCCCCGCTCCTGTGCCAGGAAAGTCCACTACGGGCTCACCATAGCCCGTGCTACTTGCCCCGCTCCTGTGCCAGGTAAGTCCACTACGGACTCACCATAGCCCGTGCTACTTGCCCCGCTCCTGTGCCAGGTAAGTCCACTACGGGCTCACCATAGCCCGTGCTACTTACCCCGCTCCTGTGCCAGGTAAGTCCTCTACGGGCTCACCATAACCCGTGCTACTTGCCCCGCTCCTGTGCCAGGTAAGTCCACTACGGGCTCACCATAGCCCGTGCTACTTGCCCCGCTCCTGTGCCAGGTAAGTCCACTACGGGCTCACCATAGCCCGTGCTACTTGCCCCGCTCCTGTGCCAGGTAAGTCCACTACGGGCTCACCATAGCCCGTGCTACTTGCCTCGCTCCTGTGCCAGGTAAGTCCACTACGGACTCACCATAGCCCGTGCTACTTGCCCCGCTCCTGTGCCAGGTAAGGTCACTACGGGCTCACCATAGCCCGTGCTACTTGCCCCGCTCCTGTGCCAGGTAAGTCCACTACGGACTCACCATAGCCCGTGCTACTTGCCCCGCTCCTGTGCCAGGTAAGTCCACTACGGACTCACCATAGCCCGTGCTACTTGCCCCGCTCCTGGGCCAGGTAAGTCCACTACGGACTCACCATAGCCCGTGCTACTTGCCCCGCTCCTGTGCCAGGTAAGTCCACTACGGGCTCACCATAGCCCGTGCTACTTGCCCCGCTCCTGTGCCAGGTAAGTCCACTACGGGCTCACCATAGCCCGTGCAACTTGCCTCGCTCCTGTGCCAGGTAAGTCCACTACGGACTCACCATAGCCCGTGCTACTTGCCCCGCTCCTGTGCCAGGTAAGTCCACTACGGACTCACCATAGCCCATGCTACTTGCCCCGCTCCTGTGCCAGGTAAGTCCACTACGGGCTCACCATAGCCCGTGCTACTTGCCCCGCTCCTGTGCCAGGTAAGTCCACTACGGACTCACCATAGCCCGTGCTACTTGCCCCGCTCCTGTGCCAGGTAAGTCCACTACGGGCTCACCATAGCCCGTGCTACTTGCCCCGCTCCTGTGCCAGGTAAGTCCACTACGGACTCACCATAGCCCGTGCTACTTGCCCCGCTCCTGTGCCAGGTAAGTCCACTACGGGCTCACCATAGCCCGTGCTACTTGCCTCGCTCCTGTGCCAGGTAAGTCCACTACGGACTCACCATAGCCCGTGCTACTTGCCCCGCTCCTGTGCCAGGTAAGGTCACTACGGGCTCACCATAGCCCGTGCTACTTGCCCCGCTCCTGTGCCAGGTAAGTCCACTACGGACTCACCATAGCCCGTGCTACTTGCCCCGCTCCTGTGCCAGGTAAGTCCACTACGGACTCACCATAGCCCGTGCTACTTGCCCCGCTCCTGGGCCAGGTAAGTCCACTACGGACTCACCATAGCCCGTGCTACTTGCCCCGCTCCTGTACCAGGTAAGTCCACTACGGGCTCACCATAGCCCGTGCTACTTGCCCCGCTCCTGTGCCAGGTAAGTCCACTACGGGCTCACCATAGCCCGTGCAACTTGCCCCGCTCCTGTGCCAGGTAAGTCCACTACGGACTCACCATAGCCCGTGCTACTTGCCCCGCTCCTGTGCCAGGTAAGTCCACTACGGACTCACCATAGCCCATGCTACTTGCCCCGCTCCTGTGCCAGGTAAGTCCACTACGGGCTCACCATAGCCCGTGCTACTTGCCCCGCTCCTGTGCCAGGTAAGTCCACTACGGGCTCACCATAGCCCGTGCTACTTGCCCCGCTCCTGTGCCAGGTAAGTCCACTACGGACTCACCATAGCCCGTGCTACTTGCCCCGCTCCTGTGCCAGGTAAGTCCACTACGGGCTCACCATAGCCCGTGCTACTTGCCCCGCTCCTGTGCCAGGTAAGTCCACTACGGACTCACCATAGCCCGTGCTACTTGCCCCGCTCCTGTGCCAGGTAAGTCCACTACGGACTTACCATAGCCCGTGCTACTTGCCCCGCTCCTGTGCCAGGTAAGTCCATGACGGACTCACCATAGCCCGTGCTACTTGCCCCGCTCCTGTGCCAGGTAAGTCCACTACGGACTCACCATAGCCCGTGCTACTTGCCCCGCTCCTGTGCCAGGTAAGTCCACTACGGACTCACCATAGCCCGCGCTACTTGCCCCGCTCCTGTGCCAGATAAGTCCACTACGGGCTCACCATAGCCCGTGCTACTTGCCCCGCTCCTGTGCCAGGTAAGTCCACTACGGGCTCACCATAGCCCGTGCTACTTGCCCCGCTCCTGTGCCAGGTAAGTCCACTACGGGCTCACCATAGCCCGTGCTACTTGCCCCGCTCCTGTGCCAGGTAAGTCCTCTACGGGCTCACCATAGCCCGTGCTACTTGCCCAGCTCCTGTGCCAGGTAAGTCCACTACGGGCTCACCATAGCCCGTGCTACTTGCCCCGCTCCTGTGCCAGGTAAGTCCACTACGGGCTCACCATAGCCCGTGCTACTTGCCCCGCTCCTGTGCCAGGTAAGTCCACTACGGGCTCACCATAGCCCGTGCTACTTGCCCCGCTCCTGTGCCAGGTAAGTCCACTACGGGCTCACCATAGCCCGTGCTACTTGCAACTTTTGTTGGCAGTAGCTGAATGTTAAACAACAACTCTGTGTATACTCGTTGTTGCGGGGATTATTTTATGTTGATATATTTACCATCGTCTGTCTGACACATGTGGAGGCACACACACAACAGTAACAGCAGCAGCAGCAGCAGCAGCAGCAGCAGGCAATGTTAACATGACTCTAGAACACGGAGGTAGAGGCGAGGCATGAGGGTTAGTGGTGGTGGTGGTAGGGAGGGGGTGGTTGGTGGCTGGGGTGATAGTGGTGGTGGTGGTAGGGAGGGGGTGGTTGGTGGCTGGGGTGATAGTGGTGGTGGTGGTAGGGAGGGGGTGGTTGGTGGCTGGGGTGATAGTGGTGGTGGTGGTAGGGAGGGGCCGGTTGGTGGCTGGGGTGATAGTGGTGGTGGTGGTGGTAGGGAGGGGCTGGTTGGTGGCTGGGGTGATAGTGGTGGTGGTGGTAGGGAGGGGCTGGTTGGTGGCTGGGGTGATAGTGGTGGTGGTGGTGGTAGGGAGGGGTGGTTGTTGGCTGAGGTGATAGTGGTGGTGGTGGTGGTAGGGAGGGGGTGGTTGGTGGCTGAGGTGATAGTGGTGGTGGTGGTGGTAGGGAGGTGGTGGTTGGTGGCTGGGGTGATAGTGGTGGTGGTGGTAGGGAGGTGGTGGTTGGTGGCTGGGGTGATAGTGGTGGTGGTGGTGGTGGTAGGGAGGGGGTGGTTGGTGGCTGGGATGATAGTGGTGGTGGTGGTGGTGGTAGGGAGGTGGTGGTTGGTGGCTGGGGTGATTGTGGTGGTGGTGGTGGTGGTGGTAGGGAGGGGGTGGTTGGTGGCTGGGGTGATAGTGGTGGTGGTGGTAGTGGTAGGGAGGGGGTGGTTGGTGGCTGAGGTGATAGTGGTGGTTTTGGTAGGGAGGTGGTGGTTGGTGGCTGGGGTGATAGTGGTGGTGGTGGTGGTGGTAGGGAGGTGGTGGTTGTTGGCTGGGGTGATAGTGGTGGTGGTGGTAGGGAGGGGGTGGTTGGTGGCTGGGGTGATAGTGGTAGGGAGGGAGTGGTTGGGTGCTGGGGTGATAGTGTTGGTGGGAGGGAGGGGGCTGGTTAAGTGCTGGGGTGATAGTGATGGTGGTAGGGAGGGGGCTGGTGGGGTGCTGGGGTGATAGTGATGGTGGTAGGGAGGGGTGGTTGTTGGCTGGGGTGATAGTGGTGGTGGTACGGAGGGGCTGGTTATTGGCTGGGGTGATAGTGATGGTGGTAGGAAGGGGCTGGATGGGTGCTGGGGTGATAGTGATGGTGGTAGGGAGGGGGTGGTTGGGTGCTGGGGTGATAGTGATGGTGGTAGGGAGGGGCTGGTTGGGTGCTGGGGTGATAGTGATGGTGGTAGGAAGGGGCTGGTTGGGTGCTGGGGTGATAGTGATGGTGGTAGGGAGGGGCTGGTTGGGTGCTGGGGTGATAGTGATGGTGGTAGGGATGGGCTGGTTGGGTGCTGGGGTGATAGTGATGGTGGTAGGGAGGGGCTGGTTGGGTGCTGGGGTGATAGTGATGGTGGTAGGGAGGGGCTGGTTGGGTGCTGGGGTGATAGTGATGGTGGTAGGAAGGGGCTGGTTGGGTGCTGGGGTGATAGTGATGGTGGTAGGGAGGGGCTGGTTGGGTGCTGGGGTGATAGTGATGGTGGTAGGGAGGGGGTGGTTGGGTGCTGGGGTGATAGTGATGGTGGTAGGGAGGGGCTGGTTGGGTGCTGGGGTGATAGTGATGGTGGTAGGGAGGGGCTGGATGGGTGCTGGGGTGATAGTGATGGTGGTAGGGAGGGGGTGGTTGGGTGCTGGAGTGATAGTGATGGTGGTAGGGAGCGGGTGGATGGGTGCTGGGGTGATAGTGATGGTGGTAGGGAGGGGGTGGATAGGTGCTGGGGTGATAGTGATGGTGGTAGGGAGGGGGTGGTTGGGTGCTGGGGTGATAGTGGTGGTAGGGAGGGGCTGGATGGGTGCTGGGGTGATAGTGATGGTGGTAGGGAGGGGGTGGTTGGGTGCTGGGGTGATAGTGATGGTGGTAGGGAGGGGGTGGTTGGGTGCTGGGGTGATAGTGATGGTGGTAGGGAGGGGGTGGTTGGGTGCTGGGGTGATAGTGATGGTGGTAGGGAGGGGGTGGATGGGTGCTGGGGTGATAGTGATGGTGGTAGGGAGGGGGTGGATGGGTGCTGGGGTGATAGTGATGGTGGTAGGGAGGGGGTGGTTGGGTGCTGGGGTGATAGTGATGGTGGTAGGGAGGGGGTGGTTGGGTGCTGGGGTGATAGTGATGGTGGTAGGGAGGGGGGCTGGATGGGTGCTGGGGTGATAGTGATGGTGGTAGGGAGGGGGCTGGTTGTTGGCTGGTGTGATAGTGATGGTGGTAGGGAGGGGGTGGATGGGTGCTGGGGTGATAGTGATGGTGGTAGGGAGGGGGTGGATGGGTGCTGGGGTGATAGTGATGGTGGTAGGGAGGGGGGTGGATGGGTGCTGGGGTGATAGTGATGGTGGTAGGGAGGGGCTGGTTGGGTGCTGGGGTGATAGTGATGGTGGTAGGGAGGGGGTGGTTGGGTGCTGGGGTGATAGTGATGGTGGTAGGGAAGGGGTGGTTGGGTGCTGGGGTGATAGTGATGGTGGTAGGGAGGGGGTGGTTGGGTGCTGGGGTGATAGTGATGGTGGTAGGGAGGGGCTGGTTGGGTGCTGGGGTGATAGTGATGGTGGTAGGGAGGGGGTGGATGGGTGCTGGGGTGATAGTGATGGTGGTAGGGAGGGGCTGGTTGGGTGCTGGGGTGATAGTGATGGTGGTAGGGAGGGGCTGGTTGGGTGCTGGGGTGATAGTGATGGTGGTAGGGAGGGGGCTGGTTGGGTGCTGGGGTGATAGTGATGGTGGTAGGGAGGGGGCTGGTTGTTGGCTGGTGTGATAGTGATGGTGGTAGGGAGGGGGTGGATGGGTGCTGGGGTGATAGTGATGGTGGTAGGGAGGGGCTGGTTGGGTGCTGGGGTGATAGTGATGGTGGTAGGGAGGGGCTGGTTGGGTGCTGGGGTGATAGTGATGGTGGTAGGGAGGGGGTGGATGGGTGCTGGGGTGATAGTGATGGTGGTAGGGAGGGGGTGGATGGGTGCTGGGGTGATAGTGATGGTGGTAGGGAGGGGGTGGATGGGTGCTGGGGTGATAGTGATGGTGGTAGGGAGGGGGCTGGTTGTTGGCTGGGGTGATAGTGATGGTGGTAGGGAGGGGCTGGTTGTTGGCTGGGGTGATAGTGATGGTGGTAGGGAGGGGGTGGATGGGTGCTGGGGTGATAGTGATGGTGGTAGGGAGGGGGTGGATGGGTGCTGGGGTGATAGTGATGGTGGTAGGGAGGGGGTGGATGGGTGCTGGGGTGATAGTGATGGTGGTAGGGAGGGGGTGGATGGGTGCTGGGGTGATAGTGATGGTGGTAGGGAGGGGGTGGATGGGTGCTGGGGTGATAGTGATGGTGGTAGGGAGGGGGTGGATGGGTGCTGGGGTGATAGTGATGGTGGTAGGGAGGGGGTGGATGGGTGCTGGGGTGATAGTGATGGTGGTAGGGAGGGGGTGGATGGGTGCTGGGGTGATAGTGATGGTGGTAGGGAGGGGCTGGTTGGGTGCTGGGGTGATAGTGATGGTGGTAGGGAGGGGGCTGGTTGGGTGCTGGGGTGATAGTGATGGTGGTAGGGAGGGGCTGGTTGTTGGCTTGGGTGATAGTGTTGGTGGTAGGGAGGGGGTGGATGGGTGCTGGGGTGATAGTGATGGTGGTAGGGAGGGGGCTGGTTGGGTGCTGGGGTGATAGTGACGTAGGTATCGGGGGTAGTGCTTACATAACAATGCCCTTGGATAATAAGATATATCTCTATAAGCCCTCCCTACTACCCTTGGTGTACCTGTTGCGTGATAATTCAACTATCCTGACGTTCGAATTCTTTATCGAATCTGACCTTAAAGTTATGGATGGAGGCGGCTTCCACAAGTGTCTTCCTCAGAGCATTCCACGTGTTGACCGCCCGCACGGGGTACCAGTATTGCCTCACATTCCTTCCGCTCATTTCTGTCTCCAGCTTCCACCTGCGTCCTCATGCCCTACCTTCAATGTGAGGAGCCTGCCCAGGTCTATCCCCCCTCATATATACTTTGTTTCTTCTCCCCTTTATGGCTATGAGACCTTGTTCCCACGACCTCTCCTGTAGCTAAACCTCTTCTCTCTGGCACTCATCTTGCTCTCTCTCTACGTTTTCAATTTTCCTTTTTATACTTCACAAGGAGTGGATTCCATGCCGGTGCAGCATATTCCAACAATGGTCTACCATAGGCTTTATAATTTCCATAACAAATTCTTATTTAGGGTTTTATATGATGTCCTAATGTTTACCTGCTTTCCACATGTTGCCGTTGTTACCCTGGTTATTGTGCCTTTGACCATAAGAGTTGGAGTTACAGAATCTTCGGAGGAGTACTAAGAAGTAAAATCACACGGAATCACAACATCTCCATAACCCTGGACAACACGGGTTCAGAACAGGGCGCTCCTGCCTCTCATAGTTGCTGGACCACTATAACATGGCCTCAGGTGCCACGGAAGACAAACAAAACGCTGATGTAATATACACACACTTTGCAAAAGCTTTCGAAAAATGTGACCATGGTGTTATTGTGCACAAAATGCTCGCGAGAGGAATTACTGGCAGAGTAGGGAGATGGATCTAAAGCTTCCTAACGAACAGAACGCAGAGTGTAATAGTCAACACAGTAACATCTGGATCATCTACCGTGAAAAGCTCAGTCCCCCCCCCCACCAAGGTACAGTACTTGCTCCAGTACTTTCTCTCATCCTAATATCAGACATAGACAAGGATACAAACTACACCACTGTATCGCCATTTGCAGATGATACTGGGATTTTCATGAGAGTAGACAATATAGAGGACACGTGTTACTAAAAGGTACACATCAGACATGTATTCTGAGACGGGTAGTATAGTGCCATACACGTGTTAACTGGAGAGGGTTCTAGGAGTTCTTCTACTCCCCCGAGCCCGGCCTCAGGCCAGATTCGACTTGCGATAACTTGGTCCAACAGGCTGTTGATTGGAGCGGTCCGCTGGCCCACATACCCACTACAACTTGGTTGGTCCGGCACTTTTTGCACGAACTTATCTCAGTTCCTCTTGAATACATCCGCTTTTGTTCCAGCAATATTTCTAATGCTTACTGGGAGGGTGTTGAACAGCTGTGGACCTCTGATGTTCAGACAGTGTTCTCAGATTGTGCCTATGGCACCTCTACTCTTCACTGGTTCTATTCTACATTTCCTTCCGTACCTTTCGCTCCATTATGTTGTTATTCTACTGTGCAAATTTGGAACCTGGCCTTCAAGTATCTTCATGTATATATTATTTGATACCTTCTCTTCTCCTTTCCAAAGAGTACATTTTGAAAGCTTTGAGACGGTCCCAATAATTTAGATGTTTTATCGCTTCTATGCGTGCAGTATATGTTCTCTGTATTCCCTCTAATTCAGAGATCTCTCCCGCTCTGAAAGGGGAAGTGAGTACCGACAATACTCAAGACGGGACAGTACCAGTGATTTAAATAGTTTTCGCATTGCTGTGGGGTCTCTGGATTTGAACGTTCTCATAATCCCTCCTATCATTTGCCTGGCCGCCGCTATGTTTGCTCGGTTGTGTTCACTAAATGTCAGGTCGTCAGAGATCATAATTCCCAGATCTTTTACATGTTGTTTTCCTTCTATGAGTAGATCTGACTGCTCCTTGTACTCTGTGTTTCGTTTCAATTCCCCGTTTCCACCATACCTAAATACCTGGAACTTGTCACCATTAAACATCATGTTGTTTTCAGTTGCCCAATCAAAGATTTTATTAATATCAGCTTGTAGTTTTTCAGTGTCTTCTGCAGAGGAAATTTTCATGTTGATTTTTGTATCATCTGCAAAGGATGACACGAAGCTGTGACTAGTATTTTTGTCTATATTCAAGATAAGAATGAGAAATAGCAGCGGTGCAAAGACTGTGCCCTGGGGTACAGAGCTTTAACCTGCACTTGGGCTTGGTCTTATTTGATTGACTCTCTGCATTCTGTTTGACAGAAAGTTGAAAATCCAACGCCCTACTTTATCAGTTATTCCTATTTATCTCATTTATATTTTGCCATTCTCCATCTTAGACTTGGTAAATTGAAGTCTTGAAGAAAGATAATATCTGGAGCTGGGTTTGCTAGATTATCAAGGACGTTCTCTATTTTGTGCATCTGCTCTGTGAATTCCTCAACCGTTGAATCTGGCGGTAATAATAAGGTATTTTTTTTCTAGTCGAAGCCAGTAATTCCCAGGACTATAAGACATCATGTACTTAACACCAGCATGGCTTTAAGGAAAGGAAATCATGTTAATGAACTTACTAAAGTTTGGTGAAAAACTAACGAATATGACTTAGACAAGATGCAGCATTCATCCAAGAAATGGCTCTGGATTACAACACCAGCAAATGTAACGTGGATGGTTATCAAAAGGACGGAACACAATTGAGAGACTTTGCCTCTCACTAACGACTAGAGAACAAGGCCTGGCAGTGGATATAACTAATCACTGAGAAATATATTAATATGACGACTTAAGCAAGGCGACTCTACACTCCGCACTATGAACCTTAACTATCTGTTTAGGTTATTATAGCTCAATATGGTATAATATGTTTACCATAATTATTTATGACTATTCCGAGGTCTTCCTTCTTAGCTTACTCTTATGGCTCACCAGCCTCTTTGTATTCTACAATTGTCTTGCCTAATTGTCTTGTATTGTCTTCATTTATTATCATTTTACCCATCTCTAAGCCCCACTTCATCTAACCTCCTTGTCTAACCCCTGGCTTGTCTAACCTCTGGCTTGTCTAACCTCTGGCTTGTCTAACCTCTGGCTTGTCTAACCCCTGGCTTGTCTAACCTCTGGCTTGTCTAACCTCTGGCTTGTCTAACCTCTGGCTTGTCTAACCCCTGGCTTGTCTAACCTCTGGCTTGTCTAACCTCTGGCTTGTCTAACCTCTGGCTTGTCTAACCCCTGGCTTGTCTAACCTCTGGCTTGTCTAACCCCAGGCTTGTCTAACCCCTGGCTTGTCTAACCCCTGGCTTGTCTAACCCCTGGCTTGTCTAACCCCAGGCTTGTCTAACCCCTGGCTTGTCTAACCCCAGGCTTGTCTAACCCCAGGCTTGTCTAACCCCTGGCTTGTCTAACCCCTGGCTTCTCTAACCTCTGGCTTGTCTAACCCCAGGCTTGTCTAACCCCTGGCTTGTCTAACCCCTGGCTTGTCTAACCCCAGGCTTGTCTAACCCCTGGCTTGTCTAACCCCAGGCTTGTCTAACCCCAGGCTTGTCTAACTCCTGGCTTGTCTAACCCCAGGCTTGTCTAACCTCAGGCTTGTCTAACCCCTGGCTTGTCTAACCCCTGGCTTGTCTAACCCCTGGCTTGTCTAACCCCTGGCTTGTCTAGCCCCGGGCTTGTCTAACCCCAGGCTTGTCTAACCCCGGGCTTGTCTAACCCCAGGGTTGTCTAACCCCTGGCTTGTCTAACCCCTGGCTTGTCTAACCTCAGGCTTGTCTAACCCCGGGCTTGTCTAACCCCTGGCTTGTCTAACCCCTGGCTTGTCTAACCCCGGCTTGTCTAACCCCTGGCTTGTCTAACCTCAGGCTTGTCTAACCTCAGGCTTGTCTAACCTCAGGCTTGTCTAACCTCAGGCTTGTCTAACCCCAGGCTTGTCTAACCCCAGGCTTGTCTAACCCCAGGCTTGTCTAACCCCAGGCTTGTCTAACCACTGGCTTGTCTAACCCCAGGCTTGTCTAACCCCAGGCTTGTCTAACCCCAGGCTTGTCTAACCCCAGGCTTGTCTAACCCCAGGCTTGTCTAACCCCAGGTTTGTCTAACCCCAGGCTTGTCTAACCCCAGGCTTGTCTAACCCCTGGCGTGTCTAACCCCTGGCTTGTCTAACCCCTGGCTTGTCTAACCCCAGGTTTGTCTAACCCCAGGCTTGTCTAACCCCAGGCTTGTCTAACCCCTGGCTTGTCTAACCCCTGGCTTGTCTAACCCCAGGCTTGTCTAACCCCTGGCTTGTCTAACCCCAGGTTTGTCTAACCCCAGGCTTGTCTAAGCCCAGGCTTGTCTAACCCCTGGCTTGTCTAACCCCTGGCTTGTCTAACCCCAGGTTTGTCTAACCCCAGGCTTGTCTAAGCCCAAGCTTGTCTAATCCCTGGCTTGTCTAACCCCAGGTTTGTCTAACCCCAGGCTTGTCTAAGCCCAGGCTTGTCTAACCCCTGGCTTGTCTAACCCCAGGCTTGTCTAACCCCAGGCTTGTCTAACCCCTGGCTTGTCTAACCCCAGGTTTGTCTAACCCCAGGCTTGTCTAAGCCCAGGCTTGTCTAACCCCTGGCTTGTCTAACCCCTGGCTTGTCTAACCCCAGGTTTGTCTAACCCCAGGTTTGTCTAACCCCAGGCTTGTCTAAGCCCAGGCTTGTCTAACCCCTGGCTTGTCTAACCCCAGGTTTGTCTAACCCCAGGCTTGTCTAAGCCCAGGCTTGTCTAACCCCTGGCTTGTCTAACCCCAGGCTTGTACAGTGAAGGTGCAAGGTACAGTGTAGGAGGCACAAGGTACCTGGTGAGGTACAGTGTAGGTGGCACAGGGTACCTGGTGAGGTACAGTGTAGGAGGCACAAGGTACCTGGTGAGGTACAGTGTAGGAGGTACAAGGTACCTGGTGAGGTACAGTGTAGGTGGCACAGGGTACCTGGTGAGGTACAGTGTAGGAGGCACAAGGTACCTGGTGAGGTACAGTGTAGGAGGTACAAGGTACCTGGTGAGGTACAGTGTAGGTGGCACAGGGTACCTGGTGAGGTACAGTGTAGGAGGCACAAGGTACCTGGTGAGGTACAGTGTAGGAGGTACAAGGTACCTGGTGAGGTACAGTGTAGGTGGCACAGGGTACCTGGTGAGGTACAGTGTAGGTGGCACAGGGTACCTGGTGAGGTACAGTGTAGGAGGCACAAGGTACCTGGTGAGGTACAGTGTAGGAGGCACAAGGTACCTGGTGAGGTACAGTGTAGGTGGCACAGGGTACCTGGTGAGGTACAGTGTAGGAGGCACAAGGTACCTGGTGAGGTACAGTGTAGGAGGTACAAGGTACCTGGTGAGGTACAGTGTAGGTGGCACAGGGTACCTGGTGAGGTACAGTGTAGGAGGTACAAGGTACCTGGTGAGGTACAGTGTAGGTGGCACAAGGTACCTGGTGAGGTACAGTGTAGGAGGCACAAGGTACCTGGTGAGGTACAGTGTAGGTGGCACAAGGTACCTGGTGAGGTACAGTGTAGGAGGTATAAGGTACCTGGTGAGGTACAGTGTAGGTGGCACAGGGTACCTGGTGAGGTACAGTGTAGGAGGCACAAGGTACCTGGTGAGGTACAGTGTAGGAGGTACAAGGTACCTGGTGAGGTACAGTGTAGGAGGTACAAGGTACCTGGTGAGGTACAGTGTAGGTGGCACAGGGTACCTGGTGAGGTACAGTGTAGGTGGCACAAGGTACCTGGTGAGGTACAGTGTAGGAGGTACAAGGTACCTGGTGAGGTACAGTGTAGGAGGCACAAGGTACCTGGTGAGGTACAGTGTAGGTGGCACAAGGTACCTGGTGAGGTACAGTGTAGGAGGTACAAGGTACCTGGTGAGGTACAGTGTAGGAGGCACAAGGTACCTGGTGAGGTACAGTGTAGGTGGCACAAGGTACCTGGTGAGGTACAGTGTAGGAGGTACAAGGTACCTGGTGAGGTACAAAAGCATCCTAATTAATGTTTATTTAAGACTCATACTGCCAGCGGTCACTCATTAAAGCATCTAAGTTACTGTAACTCACTAACAATTTTATACCTGTATTCTCTAGAGCGACAGCGGGAGACATAATCTAGACGTGGAAGATACTAGAGGGGCTGGTGCCAAACCTGCACGGGGAAGCAACACCACGTGAGGCCAGGAGCCATGGCAGGATGTGCACAACAGTGAACTCTGTCTGATTCATCCGTCAGGCCGCGAGCAACTGCGTCCAACAGCCTGGTTGACCAGATCTCCAACCAGGAGGCCGGGTCAGAGACCGGGCCGCTTGGACGTTGATCCCCGTGAACCAACAGCAGGTAGGTAATGCATTATACTGACCATGTAATATACTGACCATGTAATATACTGGCCATGTAATATACTGACCATGTAATATACTGACCATGTAATATACTGACCATGTAATATACTGACCATGTAATATACTGACCATGTAATATACTGACCATGTAATATACTGACCATGTAATATACTGGCCATGTAATATACTGACCATGTAATATACTGACCATGTAATATACTGACCATGTAATATACTGACCATGTAATATACTGACCATGTAATATACTGACCATGTAATATACTGACCATGTAATATACTGACCATGTAATATGCCGCCCCCTTGAAGTATAATACCATATACTCTCCCTATAATACCATATACCCTCCCTATAATACCATATACTCTCCCTATAATACCATATACCCTCCCTATAATACCATATACTCTCCCTATAATACCATATACTCTCCCATATACCCCTATGCCACACCAAAATTGACCATAGGACTAATGGTCATAGTATTAGGCCTAATCAAATAAAAAACAAAAAATAACTTATTAGAACATCAATAACAAAAACAATCCATCTGAAATATTAGTAAAAAAAAACAATAACATTAACCTGCTTCTCCGGTTATTTCTCTTCATGTGAGAGAAATAACGTTATCAGATAACAATAATAATGGCAACATGAACGTGACTATGTGACACCTCTCACCAGCTGGGAGATGGCAACAAACAATTTCTCTGGTCATTTAAGTTTTTGCTTGGCCGTTGAGGGGGCGAGGACGAGGCTAGGAGTCGGGCCGGCGCCCTAGCCACTACCCTCTCGTTACAACTGGTCAAACCTTATATACCGCTAGGTTAGGGTGGCTTCGGTTAGGTTACGTTCTTGGCTTGGGTCCGATAGGTTAGGATTGATTGCGTGAGTGTAGGTTAGGTTTGGCTGAATAGGTTCGGCTTGGTTAGGCTAGGCTGAGCTAGATTCGGGCCATTGGGTTAGTTAAGGTTCGGTTGGGCAGGGTTAGGTTAGGTTAGGTTGGGCAGGGTTAGGTTAGGTTGGGAAGGGTTAGGTTAGGTTGGGCAGGGTTGAGTTAGGTTGGGCAGGGTTGCGTTAGGTTGGGCAGGGTTGCGTTAGGTTGGGCAGGGTTGCGTTAGGTTGGGCAAAGTTGGGTTAGGTTGGGTTGGGTTAGGTTGGGTTGGGCAAGGGTTAGGTTGGGTTGGGCAAGGATTGGGTTAGGTTGGGCAGGGTTTGGCTAGGTTGGGCAGGGTTGCGTTAGGTTGGGCAGGGTTGCGTTAGGTTGGGCAAAGTTGGGTTAGGTTGGGCAGGGTTGGGTACACGGGTAGTTATCTTGAGATGATTTCGGGGCTTTAGTGTCCCCGCGGCCCAGTCCTCGACCAGGCCTCCACCCCCAGGAAGCAGCCCGTGACAGCTGACTAACACCCAGGTACCTATTTTTACTACTAGGTAACAGGGGCATAGGGTGAAAGAAACTGCCCATTGTTTCTCACCGGCGCCTGGGATCGAACCCAGGACCACAGGATCACAAGTCCCGCGTGCTGTCCGCTCGGCCGACCGGCTGGGTTAGGTTGGGTTGGGCAGGGTTTGGCTAGGTTGGGCAGGGTTGCGTTAGGTTGGGCAGGGTTGCGTTAGGTTGGGCAGGGGTTGGGTTAGGTTGGGCAGGGGTTGGGTTAGGTTGGGCAGGGGTTGGGTTAGGTTGGGCAGGGTTGCGTTAGGTTGGGCACGGTTGGGTTAGGTTGGGCAGGGTTGCGTTAGGTTGGGTTGGGCAGGGTTGCGTTAGGTTGGGTTGGGCAGGGTTGCGTTAGGTTGGGTTGGGCAAGGTTGGGTTAGGTTGGGCAGGGTTAGGTTAGGGTGGGCAGGGTTGGGTTAGGTTGGGCAGGGTTGCGTTAGGCTAGGTTGGGCAGGGTTGGGCTAGGTTGGGCAGGGTTGGGTTAGGTTGGGCAGGGTTAGGTTAGGTTGGGCAGGGTTAGGTTAGGTTGGGCAGGGTTGGGCTAGGTTGGGCAGGGTTAGGTTAGGTTGGGCAGGGTTGGGTTAGGTTGGGCAGGGTTGGGCTAGGTTGGGCAGGGTTAGGTTAGGTTGGGCAGGGTTGGGTTAGGTTAGGCAGGGTTAGGTTAGGTTGGGCAGGGTTAGGTTAGGTTGGGCAGGGTTAGGCTAGGTTGGGCAGGGTTAGATTAGGTTGGGCAGGGTTGGGTTAGGTTGGGCAGGGTTAGGTTAGGTTGGGCAGGGTTGGGTTAGGTTGGGCAGGGTTAGGTTAGGTTGGGCAGGGTTGGGTTAGGTTGGGCAGGGTTGGGTTAGGTTGGGCAGGATTAGGCTAGGTTGGGCAGGGTTAGGTTAGGTTGAGCAGGGTTGGGTTAGGTTGGGCAGGGTTAGGTTAGGTTGGGCAGGGTTGGGTTAGGTTGGGCAGGGTTGGGTTAGGTTGGGCAGGATTAGGCTAGGTTGGGCAGGGTTAGGTTAGGTTGAGCAGGGTTGGGTTAGGTTGGGCAGGGTTAGGCTAGGTTGGGCAGGGTTAGGTTAGGTTGGGCAGGGTTAGGTTAGGTTGGGCAGGGTTAGGCTAGGTTGGGCAGGGTTGGGCTAGGTGTGTGTCAGTAGCGGTGGGGTGGAGTAGAGGTGTAGGCCACACAGGTACACCCAAGACACCTACCTTAAGGAGTGTAGGTGTGCGTGTAGCTCCACCGTCGGGGCTCTTACTGTCACCACACTAACAACTACCGCGCACGCTAACACACCAACACTTGCACTCTCACAGTGTCGCTTGGTGGGTCACGCAGCCCAGTATTGTGGGGTAGGTGGCGGGGCACACGATACACACACACGACACACGACACAATAGGGGCGCCCACACCTCACTCCGTCACTGGTCAAACCTCGACTGACTGCCCACCTCTGCCCGGGCACCACGGCCCCCGCCTGCCAGGTGTCGCCACAACGCTCCAGTCCTCATTTTCCTTTTTATGTGAAGAAATCCGGACTACTGTATAGCTAACTAACCGGAATATATGATTTTGTATAACTATTCAGTGTTATGTATGGAATTAGGAACATCTTAGTTTAGTTTTAAGGTAAGTATGAGGTATAATTCACACCGTATGGGGCAGGACCTCAGCTCCGGATGGTTGCCATATAGTGTATATGAAGACCCCCGCAAACATTACGCTATACGCCTAACACAACTCTCACTAACACATCTCCACAATCTTAATTAAATCTTAGCCTCTGGTGGAGCTGTTCCCTGGTCAGAGAAGGTGGAGGGAAGACTAACGGGGATGTGGAGGGAGAGATTATGGGTGATGTGAGGGCCCAGGTGAGAGTGTGGGGCCCGGGGAGGAGGCAGACCGGGCCCCAACACACCCACACCTCACAGCCAGGCAGGAAGATGGGGGACAGTTTAAGCTTCACAGACACGATACATTGAGGCGTTCTGTACCCCAACCATAGTCTTAGAAACTCAAGAGATGCGAGGCATAACAGGGAGACAGCCAGCGGTTGACTCTGAGCATTTGTTAGTGGTCGCCACCGTGGCCAACACACCAGGACCTGCACGGCCCTTGGCACCCTGCCATATTATATTCCATCTACGTACAACAACACACTCAAGGAGTTTTACCTTGCATTCTAATTAACACTCCACTGAGAGCATCGGCACCCAAAAATATAACAAAAAACACTTGATTTGAGTGTGTTAGAGTTAACAAGCCTAGGACGAGGGCTGAAATTAAACATTCCTGACAAACATAATAGTCGTGAATCACTCGATTGTTTCAAGCGTAGGTGAGACATCCATATCAATGCATGTTAGTGGATATAACTAGCAGCAGCATCGGATAGGTATTCAGATCTACAATTTCCTATGTTACTAAATACTTAAGTACTTATGTCTCTGGTGTGTAATACTTTATCAACATAGAGGCCTGTATGTCTCTGGTGTGTAATACGTTATCAACATAGAGGCCTGTGTGTCTCTGGTGTGTAATACGTTATCAACATAGAGGCCTGTGTGTCTCTGGTGTGTAATACGTTATCAACATAGAGGCCTGTATGTCTCTGGTGTGTAATACGTTATCAACATAGAGGCCTGTATGTCTCTGGTGTGTAATACTTTATCAACATAGAGGCCTGTGTGTCTCTGGTGTGTAATACTTTATCAACATAGAGGCCTGTGTGTCTCTGGTGTGTAATACGTTATCAACATAGAGGCCTGTGTGTCTCTGGTGTGTAATACGTTATCAACATAGAGGCCTGTATGTCTCTGGTGTGTAATACGTTATCAACATAGAGGCCTGTATGTCTCTGGTGTGTAATACGTTATCAACATAGAGGCCTGTATGTCTCTGGTGTGTAATACTTTATCAACATAGAGGCCTGTGTGTCTCTGGTGTGTAATACGTTATCAACATAGAGGCCTGTATGTCTCTGGTGTGTAATACGTTATCAACATAGAGGCCTGTATGTCTCTGGTGTGTAATACTTTATCAACATAGAGGCCTGTGTGTCTCTGGTGTGTAATACTTTATCAACATAGAGGCCTGTGTGTCTCTGGTGTGTAATACGTTATCAACATAGAGGCCTGTATGTCTCTGGTGTGTAATACGTTATCAACATAGAGGCCTGTATGTCTCTGGTGTGTAATACTTTATCAACATAGAGGCCTGTATGTCTCTGGTGTGTAATACTTTATCAACATAGAGGCCTGTGTGTCTCTGGTGTGTAATACGTTATCAACATAGAGGCCTGTATGTCTCTGGTGTGTAATACTTTATCAACATAGAGGCCTGTATGTCTCTGGTGTGTAATACGTTATCAACATAGAGGCCTGTGTGTCTCTGGTGTGTAATACTTTATCAACATAGAGGCCTGTGTGTCTCTGGTGTGTAATACGTTATCAACATAGAGGCCTGTATGTCTCTGGTGTGTAATACTTTATCAACATAGAGGCCTGTGTGTCTCTGGTGTGTAATACGTTATCAACATAGAGGCCTGTATGTCTCTGGTGTGTAATACTTTATCAACATAGAGGCCTGTATGTCTCTGGTGTGTAATACTTTATCAACATAGAGG
The DNA here is from genome assembly GCF_040958095.1 of Procambarus clarkii. Lineage (NCBI taxonomy): Eukaryota > Metazoa > Arthropoda > Malacostraca > Decapoda > Cambaridae > Procambarus > Procambarus clarkii. Next base: position 9,160,834 of record NC_091225.1, on the reverse strand, counting down.
CCTGTATGTCTCTGGTGTGCAATACGTTATCAACATAGAGGCCTGTATGTCTCTGGTGTGTAATACTTTATCAACATAGAGGCCTGTATGTCTCTGGTGTGTAATACTTTATCAACATAGAGGCCTGTATGTCTCTGGTGTGTAATACGTTATCAACATAGAGGCCTGTATGTCTCTGGAGTCCACTACCGCTTGCAGGATTGGTATGGGGTACACTTCTACCCACTGGATGTGGTATATGTTCCACTTCCGCCCAAAGGATATGTGTAGCGTCCACTGTACCGCCCACAGGATGGGTATGGGGTCCATTGCCGCCCACAGAATGAGAATAGGGTCCAGTACCGTCCACGGAATTCGTACATGCATAACTACCTCCGACAGGATGAGTATATCTTCTACTAACGCCCACAGGATGAGTATTGGGTCCATTACCGCCCACAGGATGGGTATGGCGCCCACTGCCGCCTACATTCAAATTCAAATTCAAATGTTTATTCAGGTGAAGTACATACATACAAGGTGTGATACAAATATTGATGAATTTATAGATAGAGCTAGTACATACAATGCCTAAAGCCACTATTACGCAAAGCGTTTCGGGCAGGAAAACACTAAAGACTAAAACTTAATACTAATTGAGATTAAAGTATAAAATGTGTTGAGAAAATAAAAAAATAAAAAAGGGGGAACACGGCAGAATAACAGCAAAAAATACAATTTGGTCGACAAACAGCATTGTTTAAAAAAAATAGCAGACAGGGGTTGACATTATAGGGGTAAGGTAGGTTACAGGGAGTTAATTAGGTAGTGTTTAGTTTTTATCTTAAACTGGTTGAGAGAGGTACAGTCTTTAACATAATTGGGAAGGTCATTCCACATTTTAGGTCCCTTGATTTGTAGAGCATTTCTAGTTTGATTAAGTCGTACTCTTGGAATATCAAAAAGGTATTTGTTTCTGGTGTGGTGCTCATGGGTTCTGTTACAACCTTCAATTTTATGGTCAGGATTGACATTACAGTTCAGCATTTTATATACTGTATATATAATGCACATGAGAGGATGTGCAGTGACTTAATAGCTAACATATTCAGAGATTTGAGTAGGGGTACCGAGTGATGTCTGGGGCCAGAGTTAGATATTGTCCTAACAGCAGCTTTGTGTTGAGTAATTAGAGGACGTAAATTATTTTGGGTGGTAGAACCCCAAGCACAAATACCATAGTTGAGATAAGGATAGATAAGAGAGTAATAGAGTGTCACCAGGGCAGGGCGAGGTACATAATATCTGATTTTAGAAAGAATGCCAACAGTTTTTAAAACTGTTTTGATATATTTAGATTGTGTCCCTGGAAATTCAGCTTGTGATCAATGAGAACGCCAAGCAATTTGCCATCTACTTTCTTACAAAATTGGGTATTGTTTATCCTGAGATTTATTTGATTTGAGGATTCATTGCCAACAAACAAAATAAGTATGATATTGCCAAACAAAATAAGTATGATACATGATAAGTATGATGTCCACTACCACCCAAAGGATGGGTATGGCCTCCACTGCCGCATACAGGATGAATATAGGGTCCAGTACCGCCCACGGGATGGGCATGGGTCCAATACCGCCCACAATATGCTTATGAGGTCAATTACCGCCCACAGGATAGGTATGGGGGTCCACTACCGCCCACAGGGTGGGTATGGGGGTCATGTCCATCCACAGGATGGGTATATGTGCCACTAGCACCCACAAAATGAATATAGTGTCCACTACCGCCCACATAATGGGTATTGGGTCGAGAACCACTAACAGGATGGGGTATGGGGGGGCACTACTACCCACATGATGGGTATGAGGTCACTACCACCCACAGGATGGGCATGGGGTCCACTACCGCCCACATGATGGGTATGGGGTCCACTACTGCCTACAGAATGGCTATGGGGTCACTACCCCCACATGATGGGTATTGGGTCGACAACCACTCACAGGATGGGTATGGGGGCCACTACCCCCCACAGGATGGGCATGGGTCACTACCACCCACAAGATGATCATGGGGTGTACTACTGACCACAGGATTGGTTTGGGGTGCACTACCGCCCACAGGATGGGTATGGGATCCACTATGATATTAGTCTAATCCTAAAAAAGCAGTATGAGGACATGTTTAGCACTCCGATACTCAGCATGAAAGTGGAAGATTCGGACAATTTCTTTATGAATGATACTCAAACACCTGTAAATATAACTGATATCAACACGAGCGTGGCAGATTTTGAAAGAGAAATTGACAATATGCCTATGCACTCAGCCTCGGGTCCAGACTCATGGAATTCAATATTTATAAAGAAATGCAAAGTGCCAGTAGCACAGGCACTCAGTATAGTGTGGAGGAAGAGCTTGGACACAGGGGAGATACCAGATGCGCTTAAAGCAGCAGACATAGCCCCTCTACACAAGGGTGGTAGCAAAGCATTGGCAAAGAATTATAGACCAGTTGCACTAACGTCCCACATAATAAAAGTATTTGAGAGAGTGATCAGGAGTCAGGTCACTAGATTCATGGAAACCAATGACCTCCACAATCCAGGCCAACATGGATTTAGAGCAGGAAGATCATGCCTCTCACAGCTACTTGACCACTATGACAAAATCACTGAGGCATTAGAGGAAAAACATAATGCAGATGTCGTATACACAGATTTTGCAAAGGCATTCGACAAATGTGACCATGGAGTGATTACACACAAAATGAGGTCAATGGGTATAACTGGTAAAGTAGGACGCTGGATACTCAATTTCCTGTCGAACAGAACAGAAAGAGTAACAATCAATCAAGTAAAATCGAGTCCGAGCGCAGTTAAAAGCTCTGTGCCTCAGGGTACAGTCCTTGCACCACTGCTGTTCCTTATTCTCATATCAGATATAGACAAAAATACACGTCACAGCTTCGTGTCATCCTTTGCAGATGATACAAAAATCAGCATGAAAATTACCTCTGCTGAAGACATTGATAAACTACTATCAGATATTAACAAAGTTTTCGATTGGGCAGCAGAAAATAACATGATGTTTAACGGTGATAAATTCCAGGTACTCAGATACGGCAAAAATGAGGATCTTAAACATAATACAGGGTACAAAACACAATCGAATCTTCCCATAGTAGAAAAACAGCATGTCAAGGATTTGGGAATAATGATGTCCGACGACCTAACGTTTAGGAAGCATAACCAAGCAAGTATTGCGTCAGTCAGAAAAATGATAGGATGGATTACGAGAACCTTCAAGTCCAGAGATCCCATCACAATGGTTGTACTCTTCAAATCACTTGTGTTGTCCCGTCTTGAGTACTGCTCAGTACTCACTTCCCCCTTCAGAGCAGGAGAGATTGCTGAAATAGAGGGAATACAGAGAACATATACGGCACGCATAGACTAGATAAAGCACCTAAATTATTAGGATCATCTCAAAGCTCTCCAAATGTACTCACTAGAAAGGAGACGAGAGAAATACCAAATAATATACACATGGAAAATACTGGAGGGTCAGGTCCCAAATCTGCACAGTAAAATAACAACGTACTGGAGTGAACGACATGGAAGAAAATGCAGAATAGAACCAGTGAAGAGCAGAGGTGCCATAGGCACACTCAGAGAACACTGTATGAACATAAGAGGTCCACGGTTGTTCAACGTCCTACCAGCGAGCATCAGAAATATTACAGGAACAACCGTGGACATCTTCAAGAGGAAACTAGATTGTTTCCTTCAAGGAGTGCCGGACCAACCGGGCTGTGGTGGGTATGCGGGCCTGCGGGCCGCTCCAAGCAACAACCTGGTGGACCAAACTCTCACAAGTCAAGTCTGGCCCCGGGCCGGGCTTGGGGAGTAGAAGAACTCCCAGAACCCCATCAACCAGGTATCAACCAGGTAACTACCACCCAAAGGATCGGTATGGGGTCCAATACCGCCCACAGGATGGGTATTGGGTCCAATTCCGCCCGCAGGATGGGTATGGGGTCCACTACCACCCACAGGATGGGTATGGGGTCCAATACCGCCCACAGGATGGGTATGGGGTCCAATACCGCCCGCAGGATTGGTATGAGGTCCACTACCACCCACAGGATGGGTATGGGGTCCAATACCGCCCACAGAATGGGTATGGGGTCCAATACCGCGCACAGAATGGGTATGGGATTCAATACCGCCCGCATTATTGGTATGGGGTCCACTATCACCCACAGGATGGGTATGGGGTCCATTACCGCCCACAGGATGGGCATGGGGTCGACTACCACCCACAAGATGGGTATGGGGTCCATTACCACCCACAGGATGGGTATGGGGTCCAATACCGCCCACAGAATGGGTATGGGGTCCAATACCGCCCACAGGATGGGTATGGGGTCCAATACCGCCCGCAGGATTGGTATGAGGTCCACTACCACCCACAGGATGGGTATGGGGTCCAATACCGCCCACAGAATGGGCATGGGGTCCACTACCACCCACAAGATGGGTATGGGGTCCAATACCGCCCACAGAATGGGCATGGGGTCCACTACCACCCACAAGATGGGTATGGGGTCCATTACCGCCCACAGGATGGGCATGGGGTCCACTACCACCCACAAGATGGGTATGGGGTCCATTACCACCCACAGGATGGGTATGGGGTCCAATACCGCCCACAGAATGGGTATGGGGTCCAATACCGCCCACAGGATGGGTATGGGGTCCAATACCGCCCGCAGGATTGGTATGAGGTCCACTACCACCCACAGGATGGGTATGGGGTCCAATACCGCCCACAGAATGGGCATGGGGTCCACTACCACCCACAAGATGGGTATGGGGTCCATTACCGCCCACAGGATGGGCATGGGGTCCACTACCACCCACAAGATGGGTATGGGGTCCATTACCACCCACAGGATGGGTATGGGGTCCATTACCACCCACAGGATGGGCATGGGGTCCACTACCACCCACAAGATGGGTATGGGGTCCATTACCGCCCACAGGATGGGCATGGGGTCCATTACCGCCCACAGGATGGGCATGGGGTCCATTACCGCCCACTAGATGGGCATGGGGTCCATTACCGCCCACAGGATGGGCATGGGGTCCATTACCGCCCACAGGATGGGCATGGGGTCCATTACCGCCCACAGGATGGGCATGGGGTCCACTACCACCAACAGGATGAGTATTTTGGGTCTACTACTGCCCACAGGATGGGTATGGGATTTATAATTATAATAAGCACTATTAGTTTAGTAAGTTTATTATAAATTGTTAAGTTTATTATTACTACTTAATTATTATAATTAAGTCCCAAGTTTCATCTTCATAGGTTCCTACTCTGTGCTTTCAAATTGCTCTGTATCTAGTGTTACCCAATCTCCCAATCTTTATGTACTTAATCCAATCAACTTTACCATTGTGATCATTGCTGTCTTCTTATGTGCTAGCAATATGCTGTATTGTGCCTATTGATCTTTGTTAAACTACCATTCAAACTGTCAATGCAATCCATTTGAGCTACCTATGTGCTTTAATATACATTCAAATCTTTCTCATCTCATTTTTTTTCTTGCAATGTACCTGTTATCATTTCATAAATTTTGCTAGTATTTACCTACTTAAAATTTTATGTTAGATTAAGGACCTGCCCGAAACGCTGCGCGTACTAGTGGCTTTACAAGAATGTTTATTTATGTATTTATATACAAGAAGGTACATTGGGTTTGTGAGAATACATAGTATAGTATATACAATCTTGTAAAGCCACTAGTACGCGCAGCGTTTCGGGCAGGTCCTTAATCTAACAGTATGTAATCACTATGCTATGTATCCTCACAATCCCAATGTACCTTCTTGTATATAAATAAATAAATAAATAAATAAATAAATAAATAAATAAATAAATAAATAAATAAATAAATAAATAAATAAATAAATATATAGTTATTACATATAATAATGGTACTTCCCAAATCAACATTATATCTTCCTGGATAGATGTAATAAGAAGAAACTCTTCCTGGATAGATGTAATAGGACCCATTATCATCACACCAGAAATAAATATCTCTTTGATATCCCCAGAGTTAAACTTAATCTGTGTAAACACTCTATGCAAATAAAGGGACCCAGTTTATGGAACTCACTCCCTATTGAATTGAAAAGCTGTCCAACTTTTACATCATTCAAAATCAATACTAAAAAGTACCTAATTTCATCTTCATAGTTTTTCACCTTTTGCCTTAAAATTGCACTGTATCTATTGCTACTCAATCTCCCAACCTTTATGTTCCCAATTTGAACATCTTTACCATTGTGATCATTGCTGTCTTCTTATATGTGCTGCTAATCTGCTATATGGTGTTTATTAATCTTGTTTATCTGTATCTATTGCTACCCAGTCTCCCAATCTTTATGTACCCAATCTGAACATCTTTACCATTGTGATCATTGCTGTCTTATATGTGCTGTCAATCTGCTGTATGGTGTCTATTAACCTTGTTTAAATTACTAATCAAGCTGTCAATGTAATCAATCAGAGCTTTAATATAACAATGTGCTTTAATATACTTACTAAGCTCTCTCATCTCATTTTTCTCTTGCAATGTATCTTTATCATTTGTCAATTCTGATTGAAATTACCTACTTAAAATTATCTGCTAGATTAAGGACCTGCCCGAAACGCTGTGCGTACTAGTGGCTTTACAAGAATGTAAATACTGCACTATCCAATGTATTCTCACAAACCCAATGTACCTTCTTGTATATATATAAATAAATAAATAAATAAATAAATAAATAAATAAATAAATAAATAAATAAATAAATAAATAAATAAATAAATAAATAAATAAATAAATAAATAAATAAATAAATAAATAAATATGCAATAGTGTATGCTTTGAAAATCTTTGAAAAGAAAAAAGAGAATGGATTGTAGGAACGTCAACAGAAAACGATGTTACAGTGGAATATTTATGGAGTACACTAAAATCAAATCAAAATTGAAATAAAAATAAAAATGTTTATTTAGGTAAAAATACATACATAGAAGGTGAGTTACAAACATAATGTTGGATTTATAAATAGAGTTAGTACAAATAATACCTAAAGAACAGAACAACTGACCACTATCCTACCTTCCTCATAGCAAACATGGACACAACACCACCAGAAACCAAGAAACTCTCATTCAGGCTACACAGTGAATCAGCTTTAGGCAATCTCTCTAATGCACTTCACAATATTAACTGGGAATATGAATTTAATAATTCACAGGATATAAACTCATTAACTAACCTCTTTCTACTGCTACTAGCTACTAGCACCCTACTGCTGCTAGCTTCCTCAACTGTATGAATTCCTGCTTCCTTATACCCTTAATCACTAGACCAACTAGAATCACTGATAGTACTGCTACGACTCTAGATCACATCTGGACCAACATAACCTCTCCGCTTACTTCAGGTATAATCACCGATAGCACTACAGACCATTACCCCACATTTCTCTTAACTAACATTAGCAAACCACCTCTAGAGACAAGGGAGTTAAACTTTAGGCTGCACAATGAAACTGCTATAAACAATTTTATAACTGCTGCTGATAATGTCAACTGGGAGTCCGAGTTAGGTAACATAGGGGACATCAACCTAGCAGTGAAATCTTTTCTACAAACAACTCTTAGCCTTTATAACACCCACTGTCCTATGCTTACAAAACAAGTCACAAGCAAAAGACTTAACAATCCTTGGCTTACAAAGGGAATACTTAAATCCATTAACAAAAAACACGACCTTGAGAAGAAGTATAGGCTAGGAACAGTCTCCAAAGAATTCTCAAAGAATTACTCGTTATTGCTATCTAAAATAATTAGACGAGCCAAAACTAAATACTATGAAGATAAATTTACCCAAATAAAGAGCAACATTAAAAAAACTTGGAGCACAATTTCACAAATATTGGGATCAAAGAAGATTTTAAATAACAAACCAACACTCCTTTCCAATAACGTTGGTCAGCTTTCAGCCTCTGATTCTGCTATTGAGTTCAATAGGTTCTTCTCTTCCATTGGGTCATCCCTTGCAAATGATATTCCATCTTCCTGTACTGATGTTAAGGACTATCTTACAGGTAACTATCCACAGTCTCTGTACCTAAAGCCTACTAGTTCCACTGATGTCAATGAAATAATCCTTTCCCTTAAAACCAAGTCTAGTGCCCTCGAGGAGATACCAACTTTAATTTACAAAAAAGCCTCCAGATCTCTAGCCCCTGCTATTGCATTGCTCTTCAACAAGTCACTTGAACTCCAAACCTTTCCTGACATTCTAAAAAAAAGCAAGAGTAACCCCTGTCTACAAATGTGGTGATCTCACTGATGTTAACAACTACAGACCTATATCAATCCTGCCTAACTTGTCAAAAATATTCGAAAAGCTAATCTACAAGCAGCTTTACTCTTTTCTAGCCAAACACAATATACTTAGCTCTTGTCAATATGGCTTCAGACCCAAAAAAAGCACTAACGATGCACTTATTAGTATGATTAACTTAATTCACGCAGCTCTTGATAAAAAGGAGTTTCCTGTTGGGTTATTTGTGGACCTGCGTAAGGCTTTTGACACTGTCAACCATCAAAACCTTCTTCTTAAATTACATCATTATGGAGTCAGAGGACACTCCCTGCAATACCTCAAATCTTATCTTACTGACAGGCTCCAGTATGTTTCTGTGAATAATACAATTTCTCCCACCCTACCCATCAAAATTGGTGTTCCTCAGGGCAGCATACTTGGCCCTCTCCTCTTTCTCATCTACATTAATGACCTTCCAAATGCCTCCCAACACCTCAAACCAATTCTATTTGCTGACGACACAACCTTCATTTACTCCAGTCCTGACCCCCTTGCTCTAAATGCCACAGTAAATACTGAGCTAGAGAAAGTCCATCTTTGGCTAACTGCCAACAAACTCACCCTTAACATTGACAAAACGTTTTATATTCTGTTTGGCAATAAATCCTCTAATCAGATAAATCTCAAAATAAACAATACCCAAATTTGTAACAAATTAGATGGCAAATTCCTTGGCGTTCTCATCGACCACAAGCTGAATTTCCAGGGTCACATTCTAAATATATCAAAAAAAGTTTCAAAAACTGTTGGCATTCTTTCTAAGATCAGATATTATGTACCACGCCCTGCCCTGGTTACTCTCTATTACTCCCTCATCTATCCATACCTCAACTATGGTATTTGTGCTTGGGGCTCTACTACCCAAAATCATTTACGTCCTCTTATTACCCAACACAAAGCTGCTATTAGGACAATATCCAACTCTGGCCCCAGACATCACTCGGTACCCTTACTCAAATCTCTGAATATGTTAGATATTAAGTCACTGCACATTCTCTCTTGTGTATTATACATATATAAAACGCTGAACTGTAATGCCAATCCTGACCTCAAAAGCTTCATTGAAGGTTGTAACAGAACCCATGAGCACCACACCAGAAATTAATACAGTTTTGATATTCCTAGAGTACGACTTAATCAAACTAGAAATGCTCTACAAATCAAGGGACCCAGAATGTGGAATGACCTTCCCAACCATGTTAAAACTGTACCTCTCTCAACCAGTTTAAGATAAAAACTAAACACTACCTAATAAATTCCCTGTAACCCACCTCACTCCTTTATTGTCAACCCATGTCTGTTATTTTATTATTATTATTTTTTTTAATCAACACTGTTTGTCAACCTATTGTATTTGTGCTGCTTTTTCAGTCATGTTCCCCCTTTTTTTTATCTTTATTTGTATTTGTTTTCAACACTTTTTATTCTTTATGCTCAATTAGTATTAAGTTCTAGATATTAATGTTTTTCTTGCCCGAAACGCATTGCGTAATAGTGGCTTTAGGCATTGTATGTACTAGCTCTATCTATATATCAATCCATTAATGTAACATCACTTGTATGTATGTACCTTACCTGAATAAACATATTTATTTATTTATTTATTTATTTATTTCTCTCCAAAACTCTAAGCCTCTACAACACTCACTGTCCCCTCCTTACCAAACAAGTAACTGATAAAAGAAAAGATAACCCGTGGCTCACAAGTGGCATAATTAAATCAATCAACAAAAAACATGAATATGAAAAGAAATTTAGGATTGGCCTAGTTTCAAAGGAAGTAGTTAAAAGGTACTCATCAGTGCTTACCAGTATCATAAGAAAAGCTAAACTTTCATATTATGAGACTAGATTCAAAGAAGCAAAAGGCAACATGAAAAGCACATGGAATACCATCTCTAATATCCTAGGAACTAAACAACACTCCCACAACCAGATAACACTCTCTGAGGATAGCCTTACACCGTCATCTGACCTAGAAATGGCGAATGAATTTAATAGCTTCTTTTCATCGATTGGTGCTAACCTTGCAAGTAAAATCCCACAGACTCAGACACATATCTCTCAGGCAGCTATCCAAACTCTCTTCTCCTTACACCAGTCAGCCCGACAGATGTTGTGTCCATCATACACTCACTAAAAACCAAAGCTGGGAACATCAGTGAAATCCCATCCATTGTATACAAGAGCGCCTCCCATGCCCTTGCGCCACCTATAGCTCTGCTGTTCAACAAATCCCTTGAGTGTCATACCTTCCCTGATATCCTTAAAAAAGCAAGAGTAACGCCAGTTCATAAAGGAGGTAATCCGTCAGACATAAACAACTATAGACCAATATTGAACCTACCCATACTATCAAAAATATTTGAAAAAATTATCTACAAACAGCTCTACTCCTATCTCGTAAAATTCGACATTCTTAGCCCGTCAGTTTGGCTTCCGCTCCCAAAAGAGTACCAACGATGCAATTATTAGTCTCCTTGATATAATTTACTCATCCCTTGACAAAAATGAGTTTCCGATTGGACTCTTCATTGACCTGAGAAAGGCCTTTGATACTGTTACTCACGATTACCTCTTGTGTAAACTCCATCATTATGGAATCCGAGGCCATGCACTGGACTATATCCAATCCTATCTTAGTGATAGACACCAATGTGTAGCCATCAATAATATAACCTCTCCCACTCTACCAATAATCGTTGGAGTGCCACAGGGCAGCATCTTGGGACCTCTTCTATTTCTTATATACATCAATGATCTGCCTAATGTCTCTAACATTCTGAAACCTATTTTGTTTGCTGATGATTTTGTTTTGCTATTTTGTTTACTAGTGGCTTTACAAGAATGTAAATACTGTACTATCCAATGTATTCTCACAAACCCAATGTACCTTCTTGTATATATATAAATAAATAAAATAAATAAAGTAACTAATACTCACAGCGTTTCGGGGAAGGTGTGGGGAGTCTATCCCTTAGACTAAAGATTAATTCTGCGGTTGGAAGAAAACGCTCACAGAGTGGGACTTAATTTATTTTTATAATAATAATAATAATTAATTATTAAATACAAATAATTAATTAATAATCATAAGTGATTAAGTAATTGATAATCCTAAAATGAAGAAGCATACTAGCTCATTATAACGAATAAATAGATAATTAAAGTGGATAATTAATTATGGTGGCTAATAATGATTAGTGAATAACCATAAATTATTATACTGAAATAATATTAATGGATAGCCGTTATAATGATTAAATCAAATACAGTGAAGTGACATCTCTAATTAGTTTTGGGGTTCACTTTGGGGGTTCCGTCGGAGCACCCCCAATCCCGTGAGGGCCAGCGGCGCGGAACCCCCACCCCCGAAGGGCGAGCGGAAGCTGGCTGCTCTAAGTAGGAACATGACTTCTCGCTACCGTGGCCGTAAGCGTGCCCGTATACTAACTGAGATTAAAGTATAAACTGTGTTGAAATAATGAAAAAAGGGGGGGAGGGGAACATGGCAGAAATCAGCAATTATACAACATGGTCAACAAACAGTATTGTTTGAAAATAGCAAGACAAAGGTTGACATTTAAGATTTTAATCTAAATCTTAATCTAACAGAAGCGTCGTCACTGACACGTCATGCAGCAGTTATGTAACCATATGGAGCAACTTAAACGAGCTGCCTCCCCATGTTCTGACTTTAAGCGTCTCGCTGATAATCCATGGCTCATATTATTGACTCAAATACATGATGACCAAAAGTCTATAATCCGAGAGCAGTCGGACCTGATAATGAAGCTACAGAGTGATGCTTTGGCCATGCACAAGATTAACCAAGATCTGTCTACCAGAGTCGGCCACCTCGAATAGGAATTAAGCTCTCTTCAGATCTCGGTTACTAACTGTAAATCAGCAGAAACCTCTAAGAAGCAAGAAGATATGTTACAAAAGTTAGAGAACCATTTTAACTCCCTACAACAGCAACACAAGACGAATCCCAAGACGAATCAGACCAACTTAAGCTCCTTGATTCTGTCATCATCTCATCACAGGATTTTCCCCATGAAACTGACAGAGAAGACTGTACTGACATCGTGATCCAGGAATTGCGTACTAAGTTGAATTATTCAATCGAAGCAAGTGACATCAAGTCACCTTATAGAGTGGGTACAAAATCATCTGGTACAAATAACAGGAAGATTCGTGTGAAATTAGATAGCTGCTCCTGCAAGTCAGACCTTATCACTGCTGCAGTCACTATGAAATCCAATGTTTATGTTAACGAATGTCTAACCCGATTCAGACAAAATCTCTTATTTAAACTATGTGGAATCTGCAAAAGATCCACTGCTATTAAACATTGTTTTGTGCGCGATGGTAAAATAATAGCTAGGAAGACTGACTCTGGAAAAACTTATGTCATAACCACTGAAGCACACCTCACTTCTTTCCTGGATGACTGTGGGATATCAGCTGAATAACCAGAACATAATTTGTAGTCTCACATACAACCAAAGTGTACTTAAGCTCTGCCTTTCCTTTCCAAAGGTTTTTATTTTTATTTTTATTTATTGCTTGTTTTTTACTCTTAATTATATGTTCTTAGTTAATCCCCTTGTCACTAAACCCAGGGCTCTTTATTACCCTGTTATATTGAAAGTAACTTGTTTCTTTGAAAGTATTTGTTTCTTGTAATCATTTATTGGAATTAATTAATAGTATAATTGTTTATATAAGCATCTACCTCAGTATCATAGTAAAATCTTCCACATGAATATACTCTCACCCTGTTTATTTTTACACTTAGATTTATATTTGAGTAAATTTCTAGATTTACTTAGATTTACATGTCATCTTTTTTTTTCCTTGGAATTATCTATTTGAGCTCACTTTGTTTCTTAGGTTCATACTAATTATAAGATTTTAATTAACCATTACTAAGCTAATTATCTTTAAGATCATTTTACTTATGATCATTATTTTTCTTATTATTTTTTTATTTTACAATTAAATTGTCAGTCTCTTCTGATTTTTTGTTTTTTATTTTATCTAACTTCTGTGTCCTCCCTGGCTATCTATTGGATCTTTATTTTACTTCTAATTTGTTACTATTTTATTGTATTTGCTTTTATTCTTGTGTTTTGCTATATCGTGTATCTTGTATCGTGATCCCTCTGCATCTCTATGCACACTGATATTGATCCTGATCAAAATCTTCTGTCTCATATCTACACCAACCAACACATTGATCATCATTACTGCAAGTATTTCACAGCACACCAGGCTAAAAACAAACTTCAAAATAGCACCTGTCTATCAGTTTATAACCAAAATGTTAGATCACTTGGTAAACATTTTGACGATATAAATGCATTACTCACAGCACTAGGTACTAACTTATCGTTCATTATTTTAACAGAAACTTGGCTAAATAAAGACTATACCCAACTCTACAACTTAGCTGGTTATAAAGCCATTCATAACTGTAGGCCTAATAAAAAAGGTGGTGGCACAGCTATATATTACCGAGATACATTTATCTGCAACAGTGTTATTAGTGACAGAGATGACTACTGTGAATATACTTTTGCTCAGTTTACAATAAAATCCCTTAAATCCTCTTTGACTATTGGAGCCATCTATAGATTTCCCAATACTAACATAGCTTCTTTCTCAGACAACCTAAGGAATCTTATTATAAACAACAATCTCAACAAAAGCCACATCATTCTGGGAAGGAGACTTTAATATTGACCTGAGTCAACAAAATTGCTCTTAAGTTGACTATTTCCTTAACAGCATGAACTCCTGTATGCTAATCCCCACAATCACCAAACCTACCCGAGTCACTCAAACATCAGCCACTACCTTGGACCACGTATGGACAAACATAACAGCTCCCCTTGTATCTGGTATAATCTACGACAGAACAACTGACCACTATCCTACCTTTCTCATAGCGAACATGGACATAACACCACCAAAAAGCAAGAAACTTTCATTCAGGTTACACAGTGAATTAGCTTTAGGCAATCTTACAGATGCACTTCACAATATTAACTGGGATTCTGAATTCAATAATACCCAGGATATAAATTCATTAGCTAACCTCTTCCTCTCCAAAACTCTAAGCCTCTACAACCTTCATTGTCCCCTTCTTACCAAGCAAGTAACTGACAAAAGATTAAACAATCCATGGCTCACAAGTGGCATTCTCAACTCAATCAACAAGGAACATGAATATGAAAAGAAACTTAGGATTGGCCTAGTTTCAAAGGAAGTAGCTAAAAGGTACTCATCAATGCTTACCAGTATCATAAGAAAGGCAAAACTTGTATATTATGTGAATAGATTCAATGAAGCAAAAGGAAACATGAAAAGCACTTGGAAAACAATCTCTAGTATCCTAGAAACAAAACAACACTCATGTTACGGCCCTCTCGGGTCGCAACGGGGTTCGTACTCTGATGTCGTTAGAGGAAGTTGTATCCGGCCCCGAGCCAGTAGTGGCTTTCAAGGGATGAGATCCGTGACGCAAGTAAAATAAAAGGGGAAGGGAAATAAAGTTGAGAACTTAAGATTATAATTGTTACCATCACCAAATAAATAATATATAAAAGAGTGCACAGGGGGAGGGGTATTAACACTGGACAGGGGAAATACACAATCGTCTTCTCCTGAAGACTCTGGATCCAAACTCTCGGTGCTGAGTCCTCGGTGCTTTCGTGGTCTCTTGACGAATCCTTCGACCAAGCTGAGTCTACCCCAAACACAGGCCAGCCAAAACACAGTTCCACTGGGGGCACCGCCGTGGAGGCCGTCAACCACAAGTCCAGCAGGTCTGCTGGCAGGTTCCGGATCAGCAACGCTGGTCAGGCCACTCCACGAGCGATACTAGGGTAGCGCCCTAGTCAGGAGCCTCGTGTGATGCCACAAATCACTCTCCTGTCCTCAATACCCCAGTGGATAATCGTCTCTGTTATAAATTATATGTGTGGTGGCTTCTATGGGGTACTGGTACTATTAAGGGGTAAGGGTAGTTAGAAGACAAGAGTATCAAATATGGGAGAGCTAAAAGGCCCGGCCCCCAAAATAAACTATCCACAGTAGTAATAACTTGCTACTAGACCATATATGTTAGTCTAAGGGTTGATCAATGCGCTCCCACACAGGAAGAAGGGATACTCTGTAATTCATGTACTTATTTATTAACCCCTTAACAACCCCCCATATACACTCACACCAATAACAATAATAATAATAACTTTACCACACTATCTTACGTTAAAAGCCTTGGTCCACATAGGCAGGATACAAGGTTTACACTAATAACAAGCTAGGGTAAAGTACTACTGGATAAGCACTGAAGCTGGATGCAGCTTAGGGTAGTGAAACCACGTGAGTCCCTAATACAAAACACAACACTTAGGGGTACCCAAAACACTGGCAAATACTATCCCCAGGTCTCACCAATATTTACTACCAGAGTAGGTACACTTAGAAATCATACAATACTTAACTTAATGGTACAGGAACTTAAGGTAAGGGAAATAAGTAAGAGGAGAAGGGAGGAGATTAGGGGTGCAGCCACAGAGTAGGTCTCGTCCGCACGAACGCCAGCCAGAGAAGAACCTCCTAGCGACCAGCTAGGCCTCCCATGTCGTGGTGCCGGAAGGAGCCTAATTGATCGTGCAGCTAAGCACATTAAAGATCTTCCCCTATGCAACGTATTGTTACTTTACAAATGATTAGAAAGTATTAGTAAGCAAAGTTGGTGCCTATGTTATTATTTAATAATCAACCCCCAGCTCAGTCTTTAAATGCTCTTTGAAAAACAATAATAGTCTTACGTCTGGCAGGGAAGATACAAACAATTGCCACTCGAGATGCACTCAACTGTACTACCAGAAAGTTTAATAGCTCAATTTTGACCTCTGGTTTCCACTGGAGAACCCAGGGTCGTAACACTCCTCCCCCCTTCAGAGAAAAAAAAATGTGACTACTAGAATAGTAGTCATATTTTTTTTGTAAGAGTATACAGAGAATAAAAAGAAAAAACATATGACAAAGATCAATCAATCAATTAAAAACAATTTCTCTGCAAAAAAATACAAAGGAGTTCTCTGAAAGAAAAAAAAAAAACACAAAAAAAATAAAAGAACAGGGAAGTAAATAAATTGGACACGGAATATTTAATGTCACAGGAGAACCTAAAAAAAAAATTAACTAAAGCATGACAGTTGGTAAATGGCTTTCTGTGGCTCAGATGAATGTTATTCAGGCAACCAGGACAGAGCGTCGGCTATCACGTTGAGTCTGCCCGGTAGGTGGGTAATGGAAAGATTGAAGTCCTGTAGGTACAACGCCCACCTGAGGATGTGTTTATTCTTACCCTTCATCTGAGTCAGGAAGACTAGTGGGTTATGGTCCGTGTACACTTCCACTATATTACCTGTGAGGTAAACTTCGAACTTTTTACATGTTAACACTAGCGCCAACGCCTCTTTTTCTACCACTGAATAATTGCGTTGCGCCTTGTCGAATTTCACAGAGTAATAATATACTGGGTGTTCCACCTGATCATCCCCAGTTTGCAACAACACTGCACCAGCACCCGAGTCAGACGCGTCAACATGAATTTTAAACGGTCGGTTGAACCTTGGACTAGCAAGCACTGGGGCGGAAGCTAAGATCAATTTCAAATTTTTAAATGCCTCTGCACAGTCTGATGACCACTTAAATTTAACGGCTTTCCGCAACAAGTCTGTGAGAGGAGTGGCAACACTGGAAAAGTTCTGACAAAAACGTCGATAGTACGCACACATACCGATAAATCTTTGAACGTCCTTTTTAGACTTTAGTACTGGATACTCCAGAATGGCACTGATTTTATCTTGCCGAGGTAACACTTTTCCTTGGCCCACTTCATAACCGAGGTACATCACTGTGCCTTGGCCAAAATGACACTTTTTAGCATTTAAGGTAAGATTTGCCCTTTTCAAGATTGCAAACAACTGGCGTAACCTAGCTATGTGGTCAGCCCAATTACTGTCAAAGAGCACGATATCATCTAAATACGCCCGACAATTTGGCACCTTAGCGAGCAGAGAGTTCATGAGTCTCTGGAACGTGGCAGGGGCATTACGCAAGCCGAACGGTAACACTTGATACTCAAAAACACCCTCGGGTGTCACAAACGCAGTTAGTTGTTTAGCACGTTCAGTGAGTGGGATTTGATAATACCCCCTCGAGAGGTCGAATTTCGAAACGTACTTGGCATTTCCCAACTCGTCGATGCAGTCCTCGAGGAGGGGCAGCGGATAGACATCCACAATGGTCACCTTGTTGAGCTGCCGATAGTCGGTGCATAATCGCCAGGAGCCGTCTGGTTTGGGGACCAAAAGGCAGGGCGAGCACCAAGAGCCCTGGCTCGGCTGGATGAGGCCGTGCTGGAGCAAGAAGTCGACCTCCTTCCGTACGATGGCCTTCTTTTCTGGACTCAACCGATAGGGTTGAAGGCGAATGGGAGTGTAGTCCGTCAACTCGACATCATGGCAAATGGCATCAGTCTGGGTCGGGACCTCCCCGAACAGACTGGAGAATTCATCAACCAACGACTGCACCTCTTCACGTTGGGCCATCTGCAAATGGGACAGTCCTTCCTCCACAGCATTCACAGAACTAGAATTATTGAAAATGAGATTAGTTGGGTCCCCAGAACAATCATCCCCTCTCTCACTGGAAATGGAAACATTGGTTAGTGCAATGGGCCTGGGGCCCTGGAACTTCTTCAGTCGATTTACATGTATGAGCATTACCTGGTTACGTTTGTCAGAGTGCCTCACTTTGTACGTGAAGTCCCCAGTTTTTTCTGTCACAATGTAGGGGCCTTCGTACTTGTGGGACATAGTGTTCCCTAGTCGAGGCTTTAATACCAGGACAGGGTCGCCAGGCTGAAATACCCGTAACTTTGATTTAGCATCGTTACGTTCTTTCATCTTTTCTTGGGCCTTGCCAAGATACTTTAATGCAGCCGCCTTGCAGTCCATGAGTCTCTGGTGGTGTTGCGCAAAGAAAGCCGAACCTTCGGTTAACGTTACGTTCCCTAACAGATTCTCCTGTAACATTTGCAAGGGTCCACGAACTTTATGGCCAAAGACTAACTCTAAAGGAGAACAACCCAGTGAACTTTGTAATCCCTCTCTAGCCGCAAACAAAACATACGGTAAATTCTCATCCCAGAAGGTGTGGGAACTCTCACACGATGTCTTCAACATCTGCTTCAGAGTTAGATGGAAACGTTCAATTACCCCCTGACTCTGTGGATGGTATGGGCTGGAAACCTTATGAGTTATTCCATGTTCCTTACAAAATTGCTCAAAAATATCAGACTTAAAATTAGTACCATTGTCAGTTTGCACGACCCGAGGCAGTCCAAAAGTGGAAAAAAATTGCAACATACGAGCAACAACAGTTTTTGCTCGGATGTTCCTTACAGCAAAAGCCTCTGGGTAACGAGTAGTGATACACATCATTGTGATTAGGTAAATATTACCAGACTTAGTTCTAGGTAATGGTCCAACACAGTCCATTACCACATGAGAAAATGGTTCCTCTGGCACGACAATAGGCCTTAGAGGAGCTTTAGGTGGAGTCTGGTTTGGTTTCCCAACCAGTTGACAAACAATACACGTATTACAAAATTTTGCCACATCGCTTTTCAGCTTGGGCCAGAAAAAATACTTTAAAATTTTGTGATACGTAATATTTATACCTTGATGTCCCCCCATAGGATCATCATGAGCAGCTGCCAAAACTCTTTCTCTATAGCAGGTTGGCAACATAACCTGGTGGACTACCTCCCACTCATTTGACAAGGGAGCACTCTGTGGTCTCCATTTTCTCATCAAAATCCGATCATTGTAGTAGTACCCATTTGCTGCGTCTACAATTTCCTCCATAGAGACAGCTGTCTCATGACAATCTGCAAGAGTGGGGTCAGCTTTCTGTAACTCACTCAAGGAGGCATCTAGGCCTTGGTCAGATGCCATTGGCCGAGGCTCAACAGTGTTCTCCTCCACCTCCCCACTACTCTTGGTAGATGGCGGTGGCAGGCTCTCCACAATGTCCTCGGCCACGTCATCGAGTCGGGCCATGAATGTGTCCGCGAGGTCCACTTGGTTTTCACCACTCGGAAAGTTCCTTGTGTCCTCGGGATTTACCACCTTGGCAAGCACAGGGCTGCCCTTACATTTAAGTCCCATAGACCTAGTCACCGCGCACGCAGGGTACACAACATTATCCTCTGCGGCGGGTGGATCCAGGCAAACCTTAGGGGTAGGCAACATAATAGGCAGTCTGGAGTCCCCTACCTTATCCCCTGCTAAATCATTACCAACTATTACATCAACATTAGGGAAAGGTAGGTATGAAGTGACTCCGACTGTACAAACACCCTTGTGGAAATCAGATTCCAGGGTAACCTTATGGAGGGGTACTGCTCGAGTATCACTAGTGACACCCTCGACCAGTACCACCTCTCCAGTGTCGAGAGTGTTGGCACCTTGCAACGCACTCTCTAAAATTAAAGTCTGGATGGCACCGGTGTCTCGGAAGATCACCACGTCCTTCCAGGAAGAACCCTCAGACAAAAGTAGTCTCCCTTTCGATAAGAATGGGGTAAGCAAGTCCAACCACTGTGGGTTGGAGGTCTTACTCCCTAACCCTTCTGAAGGCCTCAAGCCCTGTGTCACAACTAGAGCATTGGGTCTTTTTTCCGGGTACAGTTGCCAACAACGGCTAATAGTGTGGTTTGGATGATTACAGTGACCACAAAAACGTCGGGGAGAAGAGACATCACTAACAGAATTACCCTTCGGTTCACCCTTAGGTGCCGTGGGGCTAGACACTTTAACAGGATTAGTTATGTCTGAAACAGAAGGTGCATTAGGTAAAGGGTTAGAATGAGCTGGTCTGGACTGGCTGTGGGTATAAGTTTTGTTACTCTGTGGGGTACAATTATTTTTATTGGGCCTTTTGCCCGCCAATTGGTAGTTTTCTGCCAACTTGGCCAAATCCCCTATTTTAGAATTTACCTCTACCCTTGCTCTAATATACTGTGAAACATTCTCTGGCATAATATCTATAAAATGCTCCATTAAAACTAAGTTCCTGAGAGCCTCGTATGTTTCGGCTTTCGCCGAGCGAATCCATCTATCAAACAATCGAATTTGATCATTCACAAATTCAGTGAGCGTTTGGTTGTGAGTAGGCCTAAGGTTACGATAAACTTGGCGGTGAGCTTCAGGAGTAATTTCATATGCCCGCAAAATACATTCCCTGACTTTATCATATTCGAAACACTCGTCGTCAGGCATGTTTATAAAAATATCTTGTGCTTTACCCCTAAGTCTTCCCTGTAGGATTTTCACCCACTCTTCCTTTGGCCAGTTCATGGACATGGCCAATCTCTGAAAATGGTTGAAAAACCTTTCAGGGTCTGACTCGGAAAATTCAGGCAAATTATGCTTTTTCTCATAATGCCTGGGGTTTGAATCCCCGGCAGGTGGAGGTCCAGTGGCATTCGCTCTAATTCTAGCCTCCTCGGTTTTGAGTCTTTGCTCCTCTAATTTTATTTTTGCTAACTCTAAAGCTAATTCCCTATCCCTATGAGTTGCACTTTCTGCTTGGCTAGGCTGGCATAAAGGTGGATCACTTGCCAATAGTTCTTCATCAATACAATGTTGTAATATTTCATTCACCAAAGTCCACTTTTTATCCGCATCATTTAATTCTAGGCCAAATTCCTTGCCTAACAATACTAAATTAGACTTTTTAAGTTTCTTTATCTCTACCACTGAAGGCTCCCCTGCCAGTCTCTGCATTTCAGATGACATCACTAATAATTTTAGCTCCCAGCCAAAGAAAAAATTAAAAAATAAAAATTGGAAAAAAACAAAAATTTGCACGGCCCCTAACACAAGGCCACACTAACCTTAATCGTGAAGGGATCCAGCTAGGTGTCCAGTCAGTGCAAGAATGTCCTTAGCTAGATGAGCTGGACCCTAGGCTAGCACACAACCGTTCTGCGGAAACAAAAAATTTTAGTTTTGGCACTCAAGAATCTAATTTTTTACACTTATAATGTTCCTCCCGGACTGGCCAACCACTTGTTATAAATAATGGTGTGCGGTGGCTTCTATGGGGTACTGGTACTATTAAGGGGTAAGGGTAGTTAGAAGACACGAGTATCAAATATGGGAGAGCTAAAAGGCCCGGCCCCCAAAATAAACTATCCACAGTAGTAATAACTTGCTACTAGACCATATATGTTAGTCTAAGGGTTGATCAATGCGCTCCCACACAGGAAGAAGGGATACTCTGTAATTCATGTACTTATTTATTAACCCCTTAACAACCCCCCATATACACTCACACCAATAACAATAATAATAATAACTTTACCACACTATCTTACGTTAAAAGCCTTGGTCCACATAGGCAGGATACAAGGTTTACACTAATAACAAGCTAGGGTAAAGTACTACTGGATAAGCACTGAAGCTGGATGCAGCTTAGGGTAGTTTATTTATTTATTTATTTATGCATATACAAGAATGTACATAAGGAATGTGAGGATACAAATATGGTAATTACAGTCTTGTAAAGCCACTAGCACGCGCAGCGTTTCAGGCAGGTCCTTAATCTAAGAAAATTTTAAGGAGGTAAATACTTGCAAAATTTATAGACAAAAAATGATAACACATTACATGGAATGAAAAAAAAAGATGAGAGAAAATTATAGGTACAGTATATTAAAGCACATAGGTAGCTATGATTGATTGCAATGACAGCTTAAAATGGTAGTTGACAACAAATTGGTAGGCACAATACAGCAGAAACAATATAAGATTGATTGCAATGACAGCTTGAATGGTAGTTGACAAAAATTGGTAGTCACAATACAGCATATGGCTAGCACATAAAAGAAGACAGCAATGAACACAATGATAAGGTTGTTTGATGTTACATAAAAATTAGGAGATTGGGTAACACTAGGTACAGAGCAAATTTAAAGCTCAGTGTAGGAAACTAAATAGATGAAGTTAGGTACTTTTTGGTTTTGCTTTTAAATAAGGCAAAAGTTTTACAGTTTTTCAATTCACTAGGGAGTGAGTTCCATAGACTAGGTCCCTTAATTTGCATAGAGTGTTTACACAGATTAAGTTTGACCCTGGGGATATCAAAGAGATATTTATTTCTGGTGTGGTGATAATGGGTCCTATTACATCTGTCCAGGGAGAGTTTCAGAGCATGGTTTGCATTTAAGAACAGGGTTTTGTAAATGTAGTTGACACAAGAGAATGTGTGGAGGGAGTTAATATTTAGCAAGTTTAGGGATTTAAACAAGGGAGCTGAGTGTTGTCTGAAAGCAGAGTTAGTTATTATTCTGATAGCAGATTTTTGCTGTGTGATGATGGGCTTAAGGTGGTTTGCAGTGGTAGACCCCCATGCACAGATACCATAATTAAGATAGGGGTAGATTAGTGCATAATATAGTGAGAGGAGAGCAGATTTAGGAACATAATATCTGATTTTGGAGAGTATACCAACTGTCTTAGAGACTTTCTTAGTTATGTGTTGAATGTGGGTGCTGAAGTTGAGTCTCTTGTCTAGGAATAGGCCAAGAAACTTGCCATCATTTTTATTACTGATGTTAATGTTGTCTATCTGT
Organism: Procambarus clarkii; assembly: GCF_040958095.1. Classification (NCBI taxonomy): domain Eukaryota; kingdom Metazoa; phylum Arthropoda; class Malacostraca; order Decapoda; family Cambaridae; genus Procambarus; species Procambarus clarkii. The sequence goes on along the minus strand of NC_091225.1, from coordinate 9,137,658 downwards.
AGCTGAATTGCATTTGATGATTTGCTACCAAATAAGATGTAGTAAGTCTTTTCGATGTTTAATGTTAGTTTGTTCGTTGACATCCATAAGTGGACTTTTTTTAATTCATTATTCACAACATTATTTAGTGTATGTGGGTTGAGGTTTGAGTAGATAAGGGTAGTATCGTCAGCAAACAATATAGGTTTGAGAATATTAGAGACATTAGGCAGATCGTTTATATATATAAGAAATAGAAGAGGTCCTAAGATGCTGCCCTGTGGCACTCCAACGGTAATTGGTAGAGTGGAAGAAGTTGTATCATTGATGGTTACATATTGGTGTCTGTCACTAAGATAGGATCGGATGTAGTCAAGGGCAAGGCCTCGGATTCCATAATGCTGGAGTTTAAGTAAGAGGTAGTTGTGATTAACAGTATCAAAGGCTTTTCTTAGGTCAATGAAGAGTCCAATCGGAAACTCATTTTTGTCAAGGGCTCAGTAGATAATGTCAAGGAGACTAATGATTGCATCATTGGTGCTCTTTTGGGACCGGAAGCCAAACTGGCAGGGGCTGAGTATGTCGAATTTTACGAGGTAGGAATAGAGCTGTTTGTAAATAATTTTTTCAAATATTTTTGATAGAATGGGTAGATTTGATATTGGTCTATAATTGTTTATGTCCGCCGGATTGCCTCCTTTATGGACTGGCGTTACTCTTGCTTTTTTGAGGATATCAGGGAAGGTGTGATACTCTATAGATTTGTTGAACAGTAGTGCTATGGGTGGGGCAAGGGCATGGGAGGCTCTCTTGTACACAATGGACGGAATTTCACTGGTGTTCCCTGCCTTGGTTTTTAGAGAATGTATGATGGACACAACATCTGCCGGGCTGATTGGTGAAAGGAGAAGAGAGTTTGGATAGCTGCCTGAGAGATATGTGTTAATATGTGTCTGAGTCTGTGGGATTTTACTGGCAAGATTAGCACCAACCGATGAAAAGAAACTATTAAATTCATTTGCCATTTCTAAGTCAGTTGACGGTATACCCCCATCCTTGTAGAGTTTTATTTGGTTATGTGAGTGTTGTTTAGTTCCTAGGATACTAGAGATAGTTTTCCAAGTGCTTTTCATGTTGCCTTTTGCTTCATTGAATCTATTCACATAATATGCAAGTTTTGCCTTTCTTATGATACTGGTAAGCATTGATGAGTACCTTTTAGCTACTTCCTTTGAAACTAGGCCAATCCTAACTTTCTTTTCATATTCATGTTTCTTGTTGATTGAGTTGAGAATGCCACTTGTGAGCCATGGATTGTTTAATCTTTTGTCAGTTACTTGCTTGGTAAGAAGGGGACAATGAATGTTGTAGAGGCTTAGAGTTTTGGAGATGAAGAGGTTAGCTAATGAATTTATATCATGGGTATTATTGAATTCAGAATCCCAGTTAATATTGTAAAGTGCCTCTGTAAGATTGTCTAAAGCTGATTCACTGTGTAGCCTAAATGAAAGTTTCTTGCTTTTTGGTGGTGTTATGTCCATGTTCGCTATGAGAAAGGTAGGATAGTGGTCAGTTGTTCTGTCGTAGATTATACCAGATACAAGGGGAGCTGTTATGTTTGTCCATATGTGGTCCAAGGTAGTGGCTGATGTTTGAGTGACTCGGGTAGGTTTGGTGATTGTGGGGATTAGCATACAGGAGTTCATGCTGTTAAGGAAATAGTCAACTTGAGAGCAATTTTGTTGACCCAGGTCAATATTAAAATCTCCTCCCAGAATGAAGTGGTTTTTGTTGAGATTGTTGTTTATAATAAGATTCCTTAGGTTGTCTGAGAAAGAAGCTATGTTAGTATTGGGAAATCTATAGATGGCTCCAATAGTCAAAGAAGATTTAAGGGATTTAATTGAAAACTGAGCAAAAGTATATTCACAGTAGTCATCTCTGTCACTAATAACACTGTTGCAGATAAATGTATCTCGGTAATATATAGCTGTGCCACCACCTTTTTTATTAGGCCTACAGTTATGAATGGCTTTATAACCAGCTAAGTTGTAGAGTTGGGTATAGTCTTTATTTAGCCAAGTTTCTGTTAAAATAATGAACGATAGGTTAGTACCTATTGCTGTGAGTAATGCATTTAAATCGTCAAAATGTTTACCAAGTGATCTAACATTTTCTGAAACCACGTGGGACCCTAATACAAAACACAACACTTAGGGGTACCCAAAACACTGGCAAATACTATCCCCAGGTCTCACCAATATTTACTACCAGAGTAGGTACACTTAGAAATCATACAATACTTAACTTAATGGTACTGGAACTTAAGGTAAGGGAAATAAGTAAGAGGAGAAGGGAGGAGATTAGGGGTGCAGCCACAGAGTAGGTCTCGTCCGCACGAACGCCAGCCAGAAAAGAACCTCCTAGCGACCAGCTAGGCCTCCCATGTCGTGGTGCCGGAAGGAGCCTAATTGATCGTGCAGCTAAGCACATTAAAGATCTTCCCCTATGCAACGTATTGTTACTTTACAAATGATTAGAAAGTATTAGTAAGCAAAGTTGGTGCCTATGTTATTATTTAATAATCAACCCCCAGCTCAGTCTTTAAATGCTCTTTGAGAAACAATAATAGTCTTACGTCTGGCAGGGAAGATACAAACAATTGCCGCTCGAGATGCACTCAACTGTACTACCAGAAAGTTTAATAGCTCAACTTTGACCTCTGGTTTCCACTGGAGAACCCAGGGCCGTAACAGTCTCCAGCAGTCGGTCCCGGGTACGACAATCCTTCACTGCCGCTTCACAGGCAGGGTAACACCACAGTGTTCATCCGGGAGCCGACTCACAGCTGCTGCAGCAAAGCACAAGGTATGGGGACGGCTGCCTTGGGTAGACTGACTCAACTTCCATCACAGCAGTCCCAGGTCGACTCTGTAAGCAGACACGTCATCAATAACAGGGACACTAAAGCACCACACTTACAGGCTCAGACACAAACGCCCGACATATCCACTCCATAGATGGCGTTGTAGTCTGAGCACCACCTCACCAGAGGTCAGCAACGGCTGTGTTATGTGCTGAACAGGACTGGAAACTGGCCCTTGTGACCAGTACACTTCGTCCTCACCAGGAGTCGTCGTCCATTTGGTGGGGGTTTCGGGAGCTGACCCACAGATGGCGCGGTCGTCACTGCTCCGTGCTCGGACGCTGGATCCGGGTTCGTAACAACTCACATAACCAAATAAAACTCTACAAGGATGGGGATATACCGTCAACTGATTTAGAAATGGCAAATGAATTTAATAGTTTCTTTTCATCAGTTGGTGCTAATCTTGCCAGTAAAATCCCACAGACTCAGACACATATTAACACGCAGTCTCCGTGGTGTAGTGGTTAGACACTAGCCTGGCGTTCCGCGAGCGCCATGTCATAGGTTCGTATCCTGGCCGGGGAGGATTTACTGGGCGCAATTCCTTAACTGTAGCCTCTGTTTAACGCAACAGTAAAATGTGTACTTGGATGAAAAAACGATTCTTCGCGGCAGGGATCGTATTCCAGGGACCATAGGATTAAGGACTTGCCCGAAACGCTACGCGTACTAGTGGCTGTACAAGAATGTAACAACTCTTGTATATATCTAAAAAAAAAAAAAAAAAAAAAAAAAAAAAAAAAAAAAAAAAAAAAAAAAAAAAAAAAAACTCTCTCAGGCAAACTCTCTTCTCCTTTCACCAATCAGCCCGTCAGATGTTGTGTCCATCATACACTCTCTAAAAACCAAGGCAGGGAACATCAGTGGAATTCCGTCCATTGTATACAAGAGCGCCTCCCATGCCCTTGCGCCACCCATAGCCCTACTGTTCATCAAATCCATTGAGTGTCACACCTTCCCTGATATCTTCAAAAAAGCAAGAGTAACGCCAGTTCATAAAGGAGGCAATCCGGCGGACATAAACAATTATAGACCAATATCAAATCTACCCATTCTATCAAAAATAATTGAACAAATTATCTACAAACAGCTCTATTCCTACCTCGTAAAATTCGACTTACTCAGCCCCTGCCAGTTTTGCTTCCGGTCCCAAAAGAGCTCCAACGATGCAATCATTAGTCTCCTTGACGTAATCTACTCAGCCCTTGACAAAAATGAGTTTCCGATTGGACTCTTCATTGACCTAAGAAAAGCCTTTGATACTGTTAATCACAACTACCTCTTACTTAAACTCCAGCATTAAGGAATCCGAGGCCTGGCCCTTGATTACATCCGATCCTATCTTAGTGACAGACACTAATATGTAACCATCAATGATACAACTTCTTCCACACTACCAATTACCGTTGGAGTGCCACAGGGCAGTATCTTAGGACCTCTTCTATTTCTTATATATATATAAACGATCTGTCTAATGTCTCTAATATTCTTAAACCTATATTGTTTGCTGACGATACTACCCTTATCTATTCAGATCTCAACCGTCATACACTAAATAATGTTGTGAATAATGAATTAAAAAAAGTCCACTTATGGATGTCAACTAACAAACTAACATTAAACATAGAAAAGACTTACTACATCTTATTTGGAAGCAAATCATCAAATGCAATTCAGCTACAGATAGACAACATTAACATCAGTAATAAAAATGATGGCAAGTTTCTTGGCCTATTCCTAGACAAGAGACTCAACTTCAGCACCCACATTCAACACATAACTAAGAAAGTCTCTAAGACAGTTGGTATACTCTCCAAATTCAGATATTATGTTCCTAACTCTGCTCTCCTCTCACTATATTATGCACTAATCTACCCCTATCTTAATTATGGTATCTGTGCATGGGGGTCTACCACTGCAAACCACCTTAAGCCCATCATCACACAGCAAAAATCTGCTATCAGAATAATAACTAACTCTGCTTTCAGACAACACTCAGCTCCCTTGTTTAAATCCCTAAACTTGCTAAATATTAACTCCCTCCACACATTCTCTTGTGTCAACTACATTTACAAAACCCTGTTCTTAAATGCAAACCATGCTCTGAAACTCTCCCTGGACAGATGTAATAGGACCCATTATCACCACACCAGAAATAAATATCTCTTTGATATCCCCAGGGTCAAACTTAATCTGTGTAAACACTCTATGCAAATTAAGGGACCTAGTCTATGGAACTCACTCCCTAGTGAATTGAAAAACTGTAAAACTTTTGCCTTATTTAAAAGCAAAACCAAAAAGTACCTAACTTCATCTTCTTAGTTTCCTACACTGAGCTTTAAATCTGCTCTGTACCTAGTGTTACCCAATCTCCTAATTTTTATGTAATATCAAACAACTTTATCATTGTGTTCATTGCTGTCTTCTTTTATGTGCTAGCCATATGCTGTATTGTGACTACCAATTTTTGTCAACTACCATTCAAGCTGTCATTGCAATCAATCTTATATTGTTTCTGCTGTATTGTGCCTACCAATTTTTTGTCAACTACCATTCAAGCTGTCATTGCAATCAATCTTAGCTACCTATGTGCTTTAATATACCTACAATTTTCTCTCATCTGTTTTTTCTTGCCTTGTAACTGTTATAATTTTTTATAAATTTTGCAAGTATCTACCTACTTAAAATTTTCTTAGATTAAGGACCTGCCCGAAATGCTGCGCGTACTAGTGGCTTTACAAAATTGTAATTACCATATTATGTATCCTCACAATTCCAATGTACCTTCTTGTATATGCATAAATAAATAAATAAATAACATTTAGGGGGTAAGGTAGGTTACAGGGAGTTTATTAGGAACAGTATTTAGTTTTTCTCTTAAACTGGTTGAGAGAGGTACAGCCTTTGACATGATTGGGAAGGTCATTCCACATTCTGGGTCCCTTGATTTGTAGAGCATTTCTAGTTTGGTTAAGCCGCGCTCTTGGAATATTAAATAGGTATTTTTTTCTGGTGTGGTGCCCATGGGTTCTGTTACAACCTTCTAGGAAACTGTTAAGGTCAGGATTGACATTACAGTTCTGAGTCTTAAATATATAGAGTACACATGAGAGGATGTGAGGACACATGGATGAGAGGATCGTGCAGCATTCCTGCCCGAAACGCTGCACGTACTAGTGGCTTTACAAGACTGTAATTACCATATTATGTATCCTCACATTCCCAATGTAAATTCTTGTATATGCATAAATAAATAAATAAATATATAAATAAATAAAATAAATAAATGTGCAGTGACTTAATATCTAACATGTTCAAAGATTTGAGTAGGGGTACCGAGTGCTGTCTGGGGCCAGAGTTAGATATGGTTCTAATAGCAGCTTTGTGTTGAGTAATTAGAGGACGTAAATGATTTTGGGTAGTAGAACCCCAAGCACAAATACCATAGTTGAGATAAGGATAGATGAGAGAGTAATATAGTAATACTACTGCAAACAGGATGGATATAGGGTCCAAAATATGTCACACGATGCTTATGGGATCCACTATACCACATAAAAGGATAGGTATTGGGCCATCTGCCACCTTTTGGACAGGTATGGGGTCCACTACCACCTTTTGGATAGGTATGGGGTCCACTACAACCCGCAGCATGTGTATGGGGTCTACTACCGCCCACAAGATGGGTATGGGGTCTACTACTACCCACAAGATAGGTATGGGGTCTACTACTACCCACAAGATGGGTATGGGGTCTACTACCATCCACATAATTATTATGGGGTCCATTACCGCCCACAGGATGGTAATAGAATCCATTCCCGCCCAAAGGATGGGTATGGGGTCTACTACCGCCTACAGGATGGATATGGGATCCCTATCGCGAGGGATAGGCAGAAGGGAGAGGTCAGAGAGAGCAGCACGGAGGGTAAATAGGGTTCAGTCTGCCTTAGTAAACTGCCACCTAGGGAAGGAGTGGGGAGGGTGAAAAGAGAAAAACGAAACAAAGATGGGGAAATGGTCACTGCCATGGAAGTCATCAAGAACTTGCCACGGGAAATCCAAGGAAAGAAACGATGAGCAGAGAGAAAGATCAAGACAGGAAAGAGTGGGAGTCCAAGAGTACAAACGAGTGGGCTCACCAGAATTCAGAAGAGACAGGGAAGAAGAGAGGATGAACGGTTCGAGAAGGCGACCCCAGGTGTTTGTCAGAACCTCACCCCAGAGGATACGTCGTCAATTAAAATCACCCAGCAGGAGCACCGGCTCCGGCAAGGAGTCCAGTAGGTGTTTAAGATAGGGAAGAGAAAGCGAGACATTTGAGGGGAGGTAAATGGAACAAACCGTGTACCATTTACGCACAAAGACACGAGCAGCAGAACAATGGAGAGGCGACGGAAAAAGTAGAGGGACGAATCAACAATCGACTGGTGGGATGAAAAGTAACAGAGGCATCTACTGAATCAACAAGGTGCCTATGGAGGGAGAATTCATCAGTAGAAGAAGAATCCAAATGACGGAGGTCAAAGTACTTAGTCCACGTATCAGGACCAAACAAGGAGTAGTACGAATTACTATGGGAAGGAAGCGTGCGAGAGCGGACATGGCAGGGACGGTGGTGAGAACCCCTAGAGAGAGAGAGGTTATAAGGCGCAGTAGTCACAATGAGAGACGAAGTCGCACTAGGGGACGAAGCAGTCACCACAGAGGGCTTGGGGCTCGACCCTACCACAGAGAAGGGAGGGGAGCGGGGGGAGGAATAATCCGGTCTGGGCCTAATGTAGCGGGGGCTACAGAGCCCGGTCTTCCATCACAGTCCTGCTCAGGGACCTGGTTGCCCACCCCCATGAGCCTGGGTAAGAGAGATCATGTCGTCATACATAAATAATCGTTTTAAACAGGCTGGGGCCTGGAACCAAGGAACACCACCTACCAGGGCAGCCAGGGAGGCCGAACGTGAGCCATTGCAGGAAGGGTGCATAGTCCCCACCGGTGCTCCCCCTTTTTAACAGGAGAGTCCTATTGCATCGTTCATTCTCCCACACAGGTGCAAAGACCTTTGTCCCCCCTATCACCCCAGCCTGGACACCTAGCCATCCACTCAGGGCAGCCCCTCACGGGTGACCCCTCCAGCTTGCGGTCCGATTATTCACAAGGCCCCTGTGTGGTGCCGATCTGCACATACAACACCTAAAGAGGGCAGGAGAGGGGGCGAAGGCAACCCTCACTGGTCCGAGGGAGGTGTACGTGAGCCCCCTCACCACGACAAGGGGACACCACGGAGTGGCAATGAAAATAAATCAACAAAGTTATTCCTATGCAGCATCTAACTCATTTTACCTCAATTTCTCCAGACCACTACAGCTAAACCACAAGAGATAGAGACTTTTCAATTAGATTTTTGTGCTTCCTGAAGCCTAATTAGCAATATCATCAGAAAAAATTATTTTTCAGAACAATTTTTTTCTTGAGCACATGGGGGTATAACAGCTAAGGGACCCCCTTAGCAGCTTAAGGCTGAGCTGAGCAGCCCAGAGGTTAAGCCCCACCCCTCTCCTAGGTCTGCACCCAATCAATTTGAACCAGGCCTAGGTCCTCTGCACCTTTAGCCAATGAGAACTAGGACAATGTTCAATGAACAAACTTTTAAATCCCCAGAGGCAGGGTTTTCCCACCAAAATCTGGATGGTAAAAGATTGAGGAAAAAATCTAGGGGGACATCATCAACAGGTTCATAGCATAAATGTGACAATATTTTGTTTGCACTCACCAATAAGAGATGTCCTGATCCACTTCTCCCTCCCACCCTCACTACTGTTGGTCTCCCTCCCTCTCCCCAGGTTAGTAGATTGCCAGTCAAAGATAGCCTGGAGAAGCCCCATCTAATACAATAAAGTATTCATGAAACAAGTATTTTTATTACTTTTAATTATCCTAATAATATTACTAAACAAAATCTATAAACAAAAATATATATGATGATGTACATCCAGAATTTAATAAACAAATCTGGCTAACAAGTAGCGACAATCCATAATTCATAAGTAAAAATGTATTTGTTTAATTAATAAACAGGAATAAATAATCATTAATCATGTTAATGATTATTAATGCATCATAATACTGTACACAAAAATCAACATATAATGGCATAAATATTGTGCAGCCAAGATATAAATTTTAATATGGGTGGGAGGCTTTGGCCGCCTGGGGCTTTGTAAGCGTATTAACACTGACTTAATATTCTATGATTTACTTAATATTCTTTTAGGCACTAAGAAGTGATATGGTTTCTCTCCTTTATGAATTCTTATGTGCTTTGTTAGAGGAGATTTACTTGAAAATTCTTTTAGGCACTAAGAACACTTAAATGGTTTCTTTCCTGAATGAATCCTAATGTGGGTTGTTAGATTTGAATTCGAGGAAAAGTCTTTTAAACATACTGAACAGTGATATAATTTCTCTCATGTATGAATCCTAACATGCTTTGTTAGCTCTGATTTAGAGATAAAGGCTTTTAGACATTCTGAACAATGATATGGTTTCTCTCCTGTACGAATCCTAATGTGATTTATTAGCCCTGATTTAGAGATAAAGGCTTTTAGACAATCTGAACATTGATATGGTTTCTCTCCTGTATGAATCCTAATGTGCCTTATTAGATGTGATTTCCTTGAAAATCTTTTTAGACACTCAGAACAATGATAAGGTTTCTCTCCTGTATGGATCCTAATGTGATTTATTAGCACAGATTTAGAGAAAAAGGCTTTTAGACATACTGAACATTGATATGGTTTCTCTCCTGTATGAATCCTATTGTGCTTTGTTAGATCTGGGGCCGGATTCAGGAAGGTACTTACGAAGGTTTTCCTCTTAGCTAAGAACGTTTTCCCTCTTAGCGCCTTCGTGGCGGCTACGTCCGTATTCAAAGAGCTACCCTAAGTGGAAAAACCTTCATAAGTTCATTGCGGGATGAACTTGTGTGGTTTCGACCACTCGTAGCTTTACGTAAACTGGATATAAGTCATTTTTTCTCTACTACATAACACTGGGATCGATTTATGATATTGGAACATGACCAAAATATTATAGCTGGTGAATCTAGTGAAGAGGAGTCCTTCGTGTTAGTTATATATGCATTCTCTGCTTGAAACTTGAAGTAAATATGTGTTTGATGATAGTAGAATTAGTTTTATAATAGCACGATATTATACCAGTAGTTATTAAGTAAATAAACACTGGTGAACATGAAATATGAGAGAAGGTGATGAGCCCTGCCTGATGGGATCATTTACTATCACCAAATGCCCCTGTTCACCTAGTAGTAAGGATGTACCTTAGCTATACTTACCCATTTCTAATTTATTTAGTTTGGTTTTATTTTGAAATTAAATCTGGGTGAGACATAATATAAAAATATGCTGCACAAATGATGTTAGGTAAGGAAAAGGGTAAAAATGTCAAAAACTTTATTCATTGAATACTTAAAGCTATAATTATGACTATATAGATTATTAAAAAGGAGAGAGGGAAGTAGGGGTCCAAGACCTCTTCCTGTTATACAATTTGGGTGTGGAACAAGTAATTATCAAAAGAAGGCACCATGCCGGGAAGGCTATGTAGCAGTAAGGCAGTGAGGTGAGGCAGCTACTTATTTGAGAAATGCTTATTTTATTTACCTTATAAACTGAGGCAACTTATTTTATTTGAGAAATACTCAGCTGATTCCTCTACATTTAGCATGGAACAAATTTGTGTCCAAGACCTCTTCCTGTTACTCAATTTGCCTGTGTGTAACCAAACTAGAGGTGCTCTACAAATCAAGGGACCCAGAATGTGGAATGACTTCCCGAATCATGTCAAAGGCTGTACCTCTCTCAACCAGTTTAAGAGTTAAACCAAGTACTGCCTAATTAACTCCATGTAACCTAACTTACCTCCTAAATGTCAACCCATGTCTTGCTATTTTTTAAACAACGCTGTTCACCAACATGTGCAATTGCTGATTTATGCTATATTAACCCCCCTTTTTGTATTTTTTGTTCCTTCTTTCAACACAATTTATACCTAATCCCGATTACTATTAAGTTTTAGTCTGTGTTTTTTCCCCCACACCTTGCCCGAAATGCTATGAGTATTAGTGGCTTTAGGTATTGTATGTACTAGCTCTGTCTATAAATCCAACATTATGTTTGTAAATCAACTGTATGTACTTTTCCTGAATAAAATGTATTTATTATTTATTTTTTAATCAGTAAGTATTAAAAGAAGGCACCAAGCTGGGAAGGCTATGTAGCACCATTGTGTGTAACAATAAACCAAATTTTTTTTAACAAATAATGCACCTGTATGGTAAAACAAATCCTGTCAGCTGTAAAAATATTGATGCAGTTATTTAAATGAAAAATATAATGAAAGAAATATTACTGGTTTATTTTTATCCTATCTTTTTGTACTGTACAGTATATCCAAGGAAGTGAAAAATTGAGACATAATGCACAATTTAATGAATGATTATCATGGATTAGCAGTTCAAAAGAAATATGACTATTACATATCAACATGAGATCTTAATGATCCATGGTCAACATGATTTAATAAGGATAATACAGTACTGAATTTGTAATAATACAAACTATAATTTAAAATCTTTATTACTGATTTTTTATTAAGAAGATTAGGTATACACAGCAATGTACTGCTACCCTATTCTATATGGAATATTACACAGTGTAGATAAAAAACTAGCTATAAGTTTATCTAATACTCCCATCTCACGGGATGGTTAGACATACTGTACATGGAATCAACTTAGAAAATACCAGCCTCAATACAAAAAACAAATCAAATCTGGGTGCAGCACAAGAATATCTTCCAATATTCCTGAGTGTATGAAGTAATTACAGAGCTCAAAATACCTCATACCATTTGGTATGAAGTCACTGATAACAGGACAATCACAGATATAGTGATGGAGAGTATGTTCTCTCTAGTAGGACTGAAAACAGATGTTTTTTTCCACCAAGTGGGCTATAAACCCATGGAACCGCCTACCCGCTGAAGCCGTAAATGCCAAATTCCAGCTAAAAAATATCATTAAGACAATTGGCGGGCCTTTTAACAAGCCGCCGGCTTTCTGTCCTCTTCGAGGTCACTAGATAGTTAGTGGCCCTTGGGTAAATTCAGTAAATATATACAATAATTGTCAGCGCATCTTCCGAGCAACAAGGACAGCTACACAGTATCTCTTAGAATTTATTTATTTATTTATTTATTTATGCATATACAAGAATGTACATAAGGAATGTGAGGATACAAATATGGTAATTACAGTCTTGTAAAGCCACTAGCACGCGCAGCGTTTCGGGCAGGTCCTTAATCTAAGAAAATTTTAAGGAGGTAAATACTTGAAAAGTTTATAGACAAAAAAATGAAAACAGATTACATGGAATGAAAAAAAAAGAAGATGAGAGAAAATTATAGGTACAGTATATTAGAGTACATAGGTAGCTATGATTGATTGCAATGACAGCTTAAAATGGTAGTTGACAACAAATTGGTAGGCACAATACAGCAGAAACAATATATGATTGATTGCAATGACAGCTTGAATGGTAGTTGACAAAAATTGGTAGTCACAATACAGCATATGGCTAGCACATAAAAGAAGACAGCAATGAACACAATGATAAGGTTGTTTGATATTACATAAAAATTAGGAGATTGGGTAACACTAGGTACAGAGCAAATTTAAAGCTCGGTGTAGGAAACTAAATAGATGAAGTTAGGTACTTTTTGGTTTTGCTTTTAAATAAGGCAAAAGTTTTACAGTTTTTCAATTCACTAGGGAGTGAGTTCCATAGACTAGGTCCCTTAATTTGCATAGAGTGTTTACGCAGATTAAGTTTGACCCTGGGGATATCAAAGAGATATTTATTTCTGGTGTGGTGATAATGGGTCCTATTACATCTGTCCAGGGAGAGTTTCAGAGCATGGTTTGCATTTAAGAACAGGGTTTTGTAAATGTAGTTGACACAAGAGAATGTGTGGAGGGAGTTAATATTTAGCAAGTTTAGGGATTTAAACAAGGGAGCTGAGTGTTGTCTGAAAGCAGAGTTAGTTATTATTCTGATAGCAGATTTTTGCTGTGTGATGATGGGCTTAAGGTGGTTTGCAGTGGTAGACCCCCATGCACAGATACCATAATTAAGATAGGGGTAGATTAGTGCATAATATAGTGAGAGGAGAGCAGAGTTAGGAACATAATATCTGATTTTGGAGAGTATACCAACTGTCTTAGAGACTTTCTTAGTTATGTGTTGAATGTGGGTGCTGAAGTTGAGTCTCTTGTCTAGGAATAGGCCAAGAAACTTGCCATCATTTTTATTACTGATGTTAATGTTGTCTATCTGTAGCTGAATTGCATTTGATGATTTGCTACCAAATAAGATGTAGTAAGTCTTTTCGATGTTTAATGTTAGTTTGTTCGTTGACATCCATAAGTGGACTTTTTTTAATTCATTATTCACAACATTATTTAGTGTATGTGGGTTGAGGTTTGAGTAGATAAGGGTAGTATCGTCAGCAAACAATATAGGTTTGAGAATATTAGAGACATTAGGCAGATCGTTTATATATATAAGAAATAGAAGAGGTCCTAAGATGCTGCCCTGTGGCACTCCAACGGTAATTGGTAGAGTGGAAGAAGTTGTATCATTGATGGTTACATATTGGTGTCTGTCACTAAGATAGGATCGGATGTAGTCAAGGGCAAGGCCTCGGATTCCATAATGCTGGAGTTTAAGTAAGAGGTAGTTGTGATTAACAGTATCAAAGGCTTTTCTTAGGTCAATGAAGAGTCCAATCGGAAACTCATTTTTGTCAAGGGCTGAGTAGATAATGTCAAGGAGACTAATGATTGCATCATTGGTGCTCTTTTGGGACCGGAAGCCAAACTGGCAGGGGCTGAGTATGTCGAATTTTACGAGGTAGGAATAGAGCTGTTTGTAAATAATTTTTTCAAATATTTTTGATAGAATGGGTAGATTTGATATTGGTCTATAATTGTTTATGTCCGCCGGATTGCCTCCTTTATGGACTGGCGTTACTCTTGCTTTTTTGAGGATATCAGGGAAGGTGTGATACTCTATAGATTTGTTGAACAGTAGTGCTATGGGTGGGGCAAGGGCATGGGAGGCTCTCTTGTACACAATGGACGGAATTTCACTGGTGTTCCCTGCCTTGGTTTTTAGAGAATGTATGATGGACACAACATCTGCCGGGCTGATTGGTGAAAGGAGAAGAGAGTTTGGATAGCTGCCTGAGAGATATGTGTTAATATGTGTCTGAGTCTGTGGGATTTTACTGGCAAGATTAGCACCAACCGATGAAAAGAAACTGTTAAATTCATTTGCCATTTCTAAGTCAGTTGACGGTATACCCCCATCCTTGTAGAGTTTTATTTGGTTATGTGAGTGTTGTTTAGTTCCTAGGATACTAGAGATAGTTTTCCAAGTGCTTTTCATGTTGCCTTTTGCTTCATTGAATCTATTCACATAATATGCAAGTTTTGCCTTTCTTATGATACTGGTAAGCATTGATGAGTACCTTTTAGCTACTTCCTTTGAAACTAGGCCAATCCTAACTTTCTTTTCATATTCATGTTTCTTGTTGATTGAGTTGAGAATGCCACTTGTGAGCCATGGATTGTTTAATCTTTTGTCAGTTACTTGCTTGGTAAGGAGAGGACAATGAATGTTGTAGAGGCTTAGAGTTTTGGAGATGAAGAGGTTAGCTAATGAATTTATATCATGGGTATTATTGAATTCAGAATCCCAGTTAATATTGTAAAGTGCCTCTGTAAGATTGTCTAAAGCTGATTCACTGTGTAGCCTAAATGAAAGTTTCTTGCTTTTTGGTGGTGTTATGTCCATGTTCGCTATGAGAAAGGTAGGATAGTGGTCAGTTGTTCTGTCGTAGATTATACCAGATACAAGGGGAGCTGTTATGTTTGTCCATATGTGGTCCAAGGTAGTGGCTGATGTTTGGATGACTCGGGTAGGTTTGGTGATTGTGCGGATTAGCATACAGGAGTTCATGCTGTTAAGGAAATAGTTAACTTGAGAGCAATTTTGTTGACCCAGGTCAATATTAAAATCTCCTCCCAGAATGAAGTGGTTTTTGTTGAGATTGTTGTTTATAATAAGATTCCTTAGGTTGTCTGAGAAAGAAGCTATGTTAGTATTGGGAGAATTACGTAGGTAAACAACAAATGTAACATATTTGTTTACTACAATGTCGGTGCTGGCTGTAGAAGTTGAAAAAACATTGTTTTACTTCGAAATATACTAATTTTATAAGAAAATTCGACATAAATAGGAGGCAGTAGAGCTCCGATAAGCCAGCGCTAAATCTTCAATATGAAGAATGTTGCTGCTCTCTGATTGGCCAAACGAAACACAGTAGTGACCTCTATCGACACGCAGGTGAACCAACAAATTTCTTCCTAAGTGGACCTTATTGAATCGCACCTAAGCATCTTCTTAGGGCGCACTTAGGAACCTTCGTAGCAAACCCACTTACGAAGAAATACACAGAGCTTCCTGAATCTAGGTCTTTATTTATAGAAATAGGCATTTAGACATACTGAACACTTATATGGTTTCTCTCCTGTACGAATCCTAATGTGATTTATTAGCCCTGATTTAGAGATAAAGGCTTTTAGACAATCTGAACATTGATATGGTTTCTCTCCTGTATGGATCCTAATGTGCTCTATTAAATGTGATTTCTGTGAAAAGTCTTTTAGACATACTGGACACTTATATGGTTTCCCTCCTGTATGAATCCTAATGTGATTTATTAGCACTGATTTAGAGACAAAGGCTTTTAGACATACTGAACATTGATATGGTTTCTCTCCTGTATGAATCCTGATCGATGTGGGTCATTAGATTTGATTTAAAGATAAAGACCTAGATTCAGGAAGCTCTGTGTATTTCTTCGTAAGTGGGTTTGCTACGAAGGTTCCTAAGTGCGCCCTAAGAAGATGCTTAGGTGCGATTCAATAAGGTATACTTAGGAAGAAAATTGTTGGTTCACCTGCGTGCCGATAGAGGTCACTACTGTGTTTCGTTTGACCAATCAGAGAGCAGCAACATTCTTCATATTGAAGATTTAGCGCTGGCTTATAGGAGCTCTACTGCCTCCTATTTACGTCGAATTTTCTTATAAAATTAGTATATTTCGAAGTAAAACAATGTTTTTTCAACTTCTACAGCCAGCACCGACATTGTAGTAAACAAATATGTTACATTTGTTGTTTATCTACGTAATTCTAAGAGATACTGTGTAGCTGTCCTTGTTGCTCGGAAGATGCGCTGACAATTATTGTATATATTTACTGAATTTACCCAATGGCCACTAACTATCTAGTGACCTCGAAGAGGACAGAAAGCCGGCGGCTTGTTAAAGGGCCCGCCAATTGAATTAATGTTATTTTTTAGCTGGAATTTGGCATTTACGGCTTCAGCAGGTAGGCGGTTCCATGGGTTTATAGCCCTCTTGGTGGAAAAAAAAAATCTGTTTTCAGTCCTACTTGAGAGAACATACTCTCCAACACTATATCTGTGATTGTCCTGTTATCAGTGACTTCATACCAAATGGTATGAGGTACTTTGAGCTCTGTAATTACTTCATACACTCAGGAATATTGGAAGATATTCTTGTGCTGCACCCAGATTTTGCCAGTGGAGGCTAATAGATCAGCATTAAGTATTTTGTTCTCTCCTAATTCCATGTATGACTGGCCATCCTGTGAGGTGAGGATGTTGGGTGAGCTTGTAGCTGGTTTTTTATCTACACTGTGTGGTCCTTTATACAGAATAGGGAAGCAGCACATTGCTGTGTAAACCTAAACATGTTTAAAAATACATTGTTTGAGAGGAGTTTTGTAGAAACTGGTAAGAGTAATTATAATATAATGTTTCCATGATTCAGTGCTTACCTCTTGTGAAAATTGCTTAGAGTTGTTTAGTCAGAGTTGATTTGTTTTTTGTATTGAGGCTGGTATTTTCTAAATTGATTCCATGTACAGTATGTCTAACCATCCTGTGAGATAGGAGTATTAGATAAACTTATAGCTAGTTTTTTATCTACACTGTGTAATATTCCATATAGAATAGGGTAGCAGCACATTGCTGTGTATACCTAATCTTCTTAATAAAAAAAATCAGTAATAAAGATTTTAAATTATAGTTTGTATTATTACAAATACAGTACTGTATTATCCTTACTAAATCATGTTGACCATGGATCATTAAGATCTCATGTTGATATGTAATACAAGTCATATTTCATTTGAACTGCTAATCCATGCTAATCATTCATTAAATTGTGCATTATGTCTTAATTTTTCACTTCCTTGGATATACTGTACAGTACAAAAAGATAGGATAAAAATAAACCAGTAATATTTCTTTCATTATATTTTTCATTGAAATAACTGCATCAATATTTTTACAGCTGACAGGATTTGTTTTCCCATACAGGTGTATTATTTGTTAAAAAAAATTTGGTTTATTGTTACACACAATGGTGCTACATAGCCTTCCCAGCTTGGTGCCTTCTTTTAATACTTACTGATTAAAAAATAAATAATAAATACATTTTATTCAGGAAAAGTACATACAGTTGATTTACAAACATAATGTTGGATTTATAGGCAGAGCTAGTACATACAATACCTAAAGCCACTAATACTCATAGCATTTCGGGCAAGGTGTGGGGGGAAAAAAACACAGACTAAAACTTAATAGCAATCTAGATTAGGTATAAATTGTGTTGAAAGAAGGAATAAAAAATACAAAAAGGGGGTTAACATAGCATAAATCAGCAATTGCACATGTTGGTGAACAGCGTTGTTTAAAAAATAGCAAGACATGGGTTGACATTTAGGAGGTAAGTTAGGTTACATGGAGTTAATTAGGCAGTACTTGGTTTAACTCTTAAACTGGTTGAGAGAGGTACAGCCTTTGACATGATTCGGGAAGTCATTCCACATTCTGGGTCCCTTGATTTGTAGAGCACCTCTAGTTTGGTTACACACAGGCAAATTGAGTAACAGGAAGAGGTCTTGGACACAAATTTGTTCCATGCTAAATGTAGAGGAATCAGCTGAGTATTCCTCAAATAAAATAAGTTGCCTCAGCTTATAAGGTAAATAAAATAAGCATTTCTCAAATAAGTAGCTGCCTCACCTCACTACCTTACTGCTACATAGCCTTCCCGGCATGGTGCCTTCTTTTGATAATTACTTGTTCCACACCCAAATTGTATAACAGGAAGAGGTCTTGGACCCCTACTTCCCTCTCTCTTTTTTAGTAGTCTATATAGTCATAATTATAGCTTTAAGTATTCAATGAATAAAGTTTTTGACATTTTTACCCTTTTCCTTACCTAACATCATTTGTGCAGCATATTTTTATTTTATGTCTCACCCAGATTTAATTTCAAAATAAAACCAAACTAAATAAATTAGAAATGGGTATGTATAGCTAAGGTACACCCTTACTACTAGGTGAACAGGGGCATTTGGTGATAGTAAATGATCCCATCAGGCAGGGCTCATCACCTTCTCTCATATTTCATGTTCACCAGTGTTTATTTACTTAATAACTACTGGTATAATATCTTGCTATTATAAAACTAATTCTACTATCATCAAACACATATTTACTTCAAGTTTCAAGCAGAGAATGCATATATAACTAACACGAAGGACTCCTCTTCACTAGATTCACCAGCTATAATATTTTGGTCATGTTCCAATATCATAAATCGATCCCAGTGTTATGTAGTAGAGAAAAAATGACTTATATCCAGTTTACGTAAAGCTACGAGTGGTCGAAACCACACTTAAATCCCGGAATGAACTTACGAAGATTTTTCCACTTGGGGTTGTTAATTGAATACGGACGTAGCCGCCACGAAGGCGCTAAGACGGAAAACGCTCTTAGCTAAGAGGAAAAACCTTCGTAAGTACCTTCCTGAATCCGGCCCAAAGGCTTTTAGACACACTGAACACTTATACGGTGTCTCAACTAAATAATCACTCATATTTAACTTTTGATATTTCTGAAAGTAAATTTTAGATAATAAATCTTTAATATTTATTTTCTCATCTTTAAATCTTTGTATGCTATTTTATGACATTTTGAAATTTTTTTTTGAACATCCATCACTGATGAGGGTTTTTTTTTAATTTTATTTTGGCAGTATAGTTGAATGTATAGATTCGCACAATTATTTTAGTAAATATTTTTATCAGTAATGTTTAATTAGTAGAAATTAGTAAAGTTTAGTCGACACTGATTTTTAACATTTTCAATTGAATATATTGCTTGCTTTATAAATATTACAGAAAAGTCTTAACAACATAAATCTCTGTTATGGTTTTTAACCTGCACGAGTTTGTGAATATTACTAAAGCAAATGTTGTTAAAGATGCTAAATGCTTGGATTGTGGGATACGTAATTAATACAAGTTATTATCTCACAGCCAGCATAGAGCACCCACATTATGAAGTGTTACCTCTGCTGTTAAGCGCTGGCACTGAAGATCAAATGGACAACTGAAAATTTCCCATTATCCTAGGTATGAATATAAATCATTGATTGATGAAGATTAAGCCACCCAAAAGGTGGCACGGCATGAATAGCCCGTAAGCGGTGGCCCTTTTAAGCCATTACCAGTATCAATAGATGATACTGGAGATCTGTGGAGGTGCAACTGCACCCTGCGTGACGGGAGATGTCTTCCGTGAATATAAAGCAAATTAAAAACTTGTTAAGATGTAAAAGTTAATGCAAAATGTGACAATATGTAAACCAATATGTAAAATATGTTTTATATGTTTATATGGTTTGTATGTTACATATATGTTACAATATGTTTTGACAATATGTAAAATTTGACAATATGTAAACTTATTGATTCCTGAATAGTATGAAAACATTGTGTCTATATTATAAAATATGATAGACTTAAAATATACTGTACTATATACCTTATGAATTATCGAGTGTAAAAGCTTGCATATATATATGTAAGCTGTTCAACACATAGCAAGCAACATCAAAATTTGTGTCTGAGCATGCCTTTGTAAACATGTCCAAATGCAGGACCTAAGAACCACAGCTCAACCCCCGCAAGCACAACTAGGTGAGTACGTCAAACAAATCCTGTGGCAAAATTTTTATATTGAAATTTACAAGATTGTACCATATACCTTTGATTCACTTCCAAAGAATTTTTTTTATAGCACTGAAGTATGTTTTGAAGAGCTAGACGTGAACCCAGCGATAGGTGACGTAAAAGGGGTTTTCGATGTGGAATCAAAATATAACCTATTTAAAAATATTCTAAGCAAAGCCCAGGAATGTAGTATACCATTCTTTTATACCAGGGTTTTGAAATGGTCAAAGGATTGGCAGATGCAGTTTAATGCTGATAAATGTAAAGTTCTGAGGTTAGGTAATGATGATAGAGTTACAAGATACGAGCTAGATGGTGTTGTGATTGCGAAGTCAGATTGCGAAAGGGATCTGGGAGTTATGATTAGTAAGAATTTGAAACAAAAGGATCAATGCATAAATGTTCGTAATAAGGCAAATCGGACACTTGGATTTATTAATCGCAGCGTTAGTAACAAGACACCTGGTGTGGTTCTCAAGCTATATCTTGCTCTAGTTAGGCCCCATTTAGATTATGCAGTTCAGTTTTGGTCGCCATATTATAGAATGGATATAAATTCACTTGAACGTGTCCAGCGTAGGATGACTAAGTTAATTCCCCAAATTAGAAATCTTTCATATGAAGAAAGATTAACAAAGCTTAAGTTGCATTCACTGGAAAGGCGAAGAGTTAGGGGTGACATGATAGAGGTTTACAAGTGGATGAATGGACATAACCGGGGGGATATTAATAGGGTATTAAAAGTATCAACACAGGACAGAACACGAAACAATGGATATAAATTGGATAAGTTTAGATTTAGGAAAGACTTGGGTAAATACTGGTTCAGTAACAGGGTTGTTGATTTGTGGAACCAATTGCCGCGTAACATTGTGGAGGTGGGGTCCCTCGATTGTTTCAAGCACGGGTTGGACAAGTATATGAGTGGGATTGGGTGGTTATAGAATAGGAGCTGCCTCGTATGGGCCAATAGGCCTTCTGCAGTTACCTTTGTCCTTATGTTCCTTATGTACCATATAAATTGAATAGATCGAATACTAATGATCCAAAGTGGAAAACAAAGGATCTGAAGAACCTTATTGGTAAAAAGAGAGCGTGGTACAAAAGGATTAAGAATGAGGAAGTCAGTTTAGAACAGGAATTCGTACAACTGGTTAGAAATACTAAAAAAAGAGATAAGAAAAGCAAAAAGAAACTATGAAGTTCGCATAGCAGAGCAAGGAAAGACAAATCCTAAAGGATTTTCCAGTTATACCGGACAAAGATTAGGGAGAGGATAGGTCCATTAAAAACTGAGACAGGTCAAATAACAGATAATGATGAAGAGATGAGTAGTATTTTTAATAAATATTTTATATCTGTATTTACTAAAGAGGAACTTAACAATATGCCTTCAGCCGAACAAGTATATGTGGGTGGGGACGAGGACAGATTGACTAGTTTAGCAGTTACCAGGGAGGATGTATTTAAACAAATAGTTAAACTCAAACCAAACAAATCTCCAAGGCCGGATGAAGTGTTTGCCAGAGTGCTTAAAGAATACAAAGAGGAGCTTTGCGACCCACTGTCTACCATATTTAATAAATCAATAGAGTTAGGCAGAGTGTCAGAGTTATGGAAAGTTGCTAACGTGATACCAATTTTTAAGAAGGGAGATAGATCCCTTGCGTCAAACTATCGACCAATTAGCCTAACGACTATTGTGGGAAAGTTACTTGAATCGATAATTGAGGTTAGGTAATGATGATAGGGTTACAAGATACGAGCTAGATGGTGTTGAGATTGCGAAGTCGAATTGCGAAAGGGATCTGGGAGTTATGATTAGTAAGAATTTAAAACAAAAGGATCAATGCATAAATGTTCGTAATAAAGCAAATCGGACACTTGGATTTATTAATCGCAGCGTTAGTAACAAGACACCTGGTGTGGTTCTCAATCTATATCTTGCTCTAGTTAGGCCCCATTTAGATTATGCAGTTCAGTTTTGGTCGCCATATTATAGAATGGATATAAATTCACTTGAACGTGTCCAGCGTAGGATGACTAAGTTAATTCCCCAAATTAGAAATCTTTCATATGAAGAAAGATTAACACAGCTTAAGTTGCATTCACTGGAAAGGCGAAGAGTTAGGGGTGACATGATAGAGGTTTACAAGTGGGTGAATGGACATAACAAAGGGGATATTAATAGGGTATTAAAAGTATCAACACAAGACAGAACATGAAACAATGGGTATAAATTGGATAAGTTTAGATTTAGTTAAGACTTGGGTAAATACTGGTTCAGTAACAGGGTTGTTGATTTGTGGAACCAATTGCCGCGTAACATTGTGGAGGTGGGGTCCCTTCATTGTTTCAAGCATGGGTTGGACAAGTATATGAGTGGGATTGGGTGGTTATAAATAGGAGCTGCCTCGTATCATTGCAATACATCATCATTGCAATATGGAAGTTGTAGTTAAGGACCTGGTGACTCTAGTGGGAGCCCTGAGGACAGAGTTGGACTTTCTGCGGGAGGAGGTGCGTCAGCTCAAAAAACAACGAGAAGTAACGAAGGAGGAGACCAGCAGTAAAGGGACCTCGTCTTGGAGAGTTGTGAAAGACAGGGGCCTTAAGAAGACTTTGATAAAGCCGCCTTCAAACGCCATAGCAACTTCTAATTCATTTGACGTTTTGGAGGACGAGTGCTGTGGAGAGACTGGATCGCGCAAAAGGGAAAGCAACGAAGAGAAAGGAAGCGCAGGCCCCTCAGAAAGTAAAGGAAGTACCTAAGCAAACATTAGTTGTGGGAGATTCATAAGAACATAAGAACATAAGAACAAAGGTAACTGCAGAAGGCCTATTGGCCCATACGAGGCAGCTCCTATTCTATAACCACCCAATCCCACTCATATACTTGTCCAACCCGTGCTTGAAACAATCGAGGGACCCCACCTCCACAATGTTATGCGGCAATTGGTTCCACAAATCAACAACCCTGTTACTGAACCAGTATTTACCCAAGTCTTTCCTAAATCTAAACTTATCCAATTTATATCCATTGTTTCGTGTTCTGTCCTGTGTTGATACTTTTAATACCCTATTAATATCCCCCCGGTTATGTCCATTCATCCACTTGTAAACCTCTATCATGTCACCCCTAACTCTTCGCCTTTCCAGTGAATGCAACTTAAGCTTTGTTAATCTTTCTTCATATGAAAGATTTCTAATTTGGGGAATTAACTTAGTCATCCTACGCTGGACACGTTCAAGTGAATTTATATCCATTCTATAATATGGCGACCAAAACTGAACTGCATAATCTAAATGGGGCCTAACTAGAGCAAGATATAGCTTGAGAACCACACCAGGTGTCTTGTTACTAACGCTGCGATTAATAAATCCAAGTGTCCGATTTGCCTTATTACGAACATTTATGCATTGATCCTTTTGTTTTAAATTCTTACTAATCATAACTCCCAGATCCCTTTCGCAATCCGACTTCGCAATCACAACACCATCTAGCTCGTATCTTGTAACTCTATCATCATTACCTAACCTCAGAACTTTACATTTATCAGCATTAAACTGCATCTGCCAATCCTTTGACCATTTCAAAACCCTATCTAGATCAACTTGAAGTGATAGTGAGTCCTTCTCCGAATTAATTTCCCTACCGATTTTCGTATCATCGGCAAATTTGCAAATGTTGCTACTCAAACCTGAATCTAAATCATTTATATATATTATGAACAACAGAGGTCCCAGGACAGAGCCTTGAGGCACTCCACTTACAACATTTTCCCACTCTGACTTGATTCCATTTATACTAACTCTCTGTTTCCTTTGGTATAGCCATGCCCTAATCCAGCTTAATATAGCACCCCCAATACCATGAGACTCTATTTTTTTAATCAGTCTTTCATGTGGCACTGTATCAAAAGCTTTGCTAAAGTCAAGGTATACAACATCGCAATCCTTACCACTATCAACTGCCTCAACAATGCTAGAATAAAAAGATAACAAATTTGTTAAACATGAACGGCCATTTATAAAACCATGTTGCGACTCAATTATTAATTTATGTTTTTCAAGATGAAGACGAATTTTATTTGCTATTATAGATTCGAGTAACTTTCCCACAATAGACGTTAGGCTAATTGGTCGATAGTTAGACGCAAGTGATCTATCTCCTTTCTTAAAAACTGGTATCACATTAGCAACTTTCCAAAACTCTGGCACTCTGCCTGACTCTATTGATTTATTAAATATGGTTGACAGTGGGTCACAAAGCTCCTCTTTGCATTCTTTAAGCACCCTAGCAAACACTTCATCCGGCCCTGGGGATTTGTTTGGTTTGAGTTTTACTATTTGTTTAAGAACATCCTCCCTGGTAACTGCTAAACTCGTCAACCTGTCCTCGTCCCCACCCACATAGACTTGTTCGGCTGAAGGCATATTGTTAAGTTCCTCTTTAGTAAATACAGATACAAAATATTTATTAAAAATACTACTCATCTCTTCATCACTATCTGTTATTTGACCTGTCTCAGTTTTTAATGGACCTATCCTTTCCCTAGTCTTAGTACGATATAACTGAAAAAACCCTTTAGGATTTGTCTTTGCTTGCCCTGCTATGCGAACTTCATAGTTTCTTTTTGCTTTCCTTATCTCTTTTTTAACATTTCTAACCAGTTGTACGAATTCCTGTTCTAAAGTGACCTCCCCATTTTTAATCCTTTTGTACCAAGCTCTCTTTTTACCTATAAGGTTCTTCAAATTCTTTGTTATCCACTTTGGGTCATTAGTATACGATCTATTCAATTTGTATGGTATACTACGTTCCTGTGCTTTGTTTAGAATATTCTTAAATAAGTTATATATTGAATCCACATCGAAATCCCCATTCAAGTCACCTATCGCTGGGTTCATGTCTCGCTCCAAGACCGGCCCACACCCCATACCCAAGCCTTTCCAATCAATTTGACCCAAAAAATTTCTTAGGCTATTAAAATCAGCTTTTCGAAAATCTGGCACTTTAACAGAATTTTCTCCTACTGGTCTATTCCATTCTATGCTAAATCTGATTTCTTTGTGATCACTGCTCCCTAGCTCACTCCCTATTTCGATGTCATTAATTTGCGTTTCCCTGTTAGTTAACACTAAATCTAAAATATTATTTTCCCGTGTTGGTTCCTTAATGTGTTGCGTAAGAAAGCAATCGTCAATTAATTCTAGAAAATCTTCTGCTTCACTATTCCCTGTTTTGTTCAACCAGTTTATTCCGCTAAAATTAAAGTCACCCATGACATAAATACTGTTAGATCTAGATGCTCTAGATATTTCATCCCATAGATGCTTTGCTTCCATTCTGTCTAAATTTGGTGGCCTATATATTACTCCTATTATAATATTATTAGCTTTTTCGTTTAATTCAATCCAAATAGTTTCTGTGTGTGGCTCTGTTTTGATTCCCTCTTTGAGACTACATTTCAAATTGTCCCTAACATATATGGCTACTCCACCTCCTCGTCTAATATATCTATCTGTGTGAAATAGTTTAAATCCATATATTTGATATTCAGCTAATAGTTCTCTATTTTCTACATTCATCCACGTTTCGGTAAGTGCAATAATATCTATTTTTTCTGTGCAGACAAGAGCATTTAATTCGTTAATTTTATTTCTTAGACTTCTACTGTTAGTGTAATATACCCTAAGTGAATTGTTATTTTGCGGACCTTCTCTTTCCCTGATCGTTTTGCCAATTCCTTTCTCCCACAAACACATACTTTTATTACCTCCTTCCTCCAAATCAATTCCCATACCTCTATCTACTAACAGTTTAAACCCAAACAAACACCTCTAACCACTTCTTCTAGCGAGTTCGCAACAGCAACAACCCCAGCTCTCGATAGATGCACCCCATCACGAGCATACATTTCATTTCTTCCATAGAAGTGTTCCCAGTTGTCTATGAAAGATATTGCATTTGATTTGCAATATCTTTCCAGCCGGCAATTGACACCAAGTGCCCTCGATATCCATTCATTTCCCACTCCCTTTCTTGGAAGAATGCCACATATGATCGGGATTCCTCCCTTGCTCCTAACTAACTCTATGGCTGTTTTATACCTCTGAATCAGTTCCTCACTCCTGACTCGACCAACATCATTTCCTCCCACGCTAATGCAAATAATGGGATTGTTCCCATTACCAGCCATAATATCATTCATGTTGTTTATAATATCACCAATGCCAGCTCCGGGATAGCAAACCCTTAACCTGTTCCCCCTATCTCTAGCACAAAACGCTAGATTCCCAGATAAGGTATTTGGAGCACAGATTCCCAGATAAGGTATTTGGATAGAACGTTTTGTGCTAGAGATAGGGGGAACAGGTTAAGGGTTTGCTATCCCGGAGCTGGCATTGGTGATATTATAAACAACATGAATGATATTATGGCTGGTAATGGGAACAATCCCATTATTTGCATTAGCGTGGGAGGAAATGATGTTGGTCGAGTTAGGAGTGAGGAACTGATTCAGAGGTATAAAACAGCCATAGAGTTAGTTAGGAGCAAGGGAGGAATCCCGATCATATGTGGCATTCTTCCAAGAAAGGGAGTGGGAAATGAATGGATATCGAGGGCACTTGGTGTCAATTGCCGGCTGGAAAGATATTGCAAATCAAATGCAATATCTTTCATAGACAACTGGGAACACTTCTATGGAAGAAATGAAATGTATGCTCGTGATGGGGTGCATCTATCGAGAGCTGGGGTTGTTGCTGTTGCGAACTCGTTAGAAGAAGTGGTTAGATGTGTTTGTTTGGGTTTAAACTGTTAGTAGATAGAGGTATGGGAATTGATTTGGAGGAAGGAGGTAATAAAAGTATGTGTTTGTGGGAGAAAGGAATTGGCAAAACGATCAGGGAAAGAGAAGGTCCGCAAAATAACAATTCACTTAGGGTATATTACACTAACAGTAGAAGTCTAAGAAATAAAATTAACGAATTAAATGCTCTTGTCTGCACAGAAAAAATAGATATTATTGCACTTACCGAAACGTGGATGAATGTAGAAAATAGAGAACTATTAGCTGAATATCAAATATATGGATTTAAACTATTTCACACAGATATATATATTAGACGAGGAGGTGGAGTAGCCATATATGTTAGGGACAATTTGAAATGTAGTCTCAAAGAGGGAATCAAAACAGAGCCACACACAGAAACTATTTGGATTGATTGACAGAACACGAAACAATGGATATAAATTGGATAAGTTTAGATTTAGGAAAGACTTGGGTAAATACTGGTTCAGTAACAGGGTTGTTGATTTGTGGAACCAATTGCCGCGTAACATTGTGGAGGTGGGGTCCCTCGATTGTTTCAAGCACGGGTTGGACAAGTATATGAGTGGGATTGGGTGGTTATAGAATAGGAGCTGCCTCGTATGGGCCAATAGGCCTTCTGCAGTTACCTTTGTTCTTATGTTCTTATGTTCTTATGAATTAAACGAAAAAGCTAATAATATTATAATAGGAGTAATATATAGGCCACCAAATTTAGACAGAATGGAAGCAAAGCATCTATGGGATGAAATATCTAGAGCATCTAGATCTAACAGTATTTATGTCATGGGTGACTTTAATTTTAGCGGAATAAACTGGTTGAACAAAACAGGGAATAGTGAAGCAGAAGATTTTCTAGAATTAATTGACGATTGCTTTCTTACGCAACACATTAAGGAACCAACACGGGAAAATAATATTTTAGATTTAGTATTAACTAACAGGGAAACGCAAATTAATGACATCGAAATAGGGAGTGAGCTAGGGAGCAGTGATCACAAAGAAATCAGATTTAGCATAGAATGGAATAGACCAGTAGGAGAAAATTCTGTTAAAGTGCCAGATTTTCGAAAAGCTGATTTTAATAGCCTAAGAAATTTTTTGGGTCAAATTGATTGGAAAGTCTTGGGTATGGGGTGTGGGCCGGTCTTGGAGCGAGACATGAACCCAGCGATAGGTGACTTAAATGGGGATTTCGATGTGGATTCAATATATAACTTATTTAAGAATATTCTAAACAAAGCACAGGAACGTAGTATACCATACAAATTGAATAGATCGAATACTAATGACCCAAAGTGGATAACAAAGAATTTGAAGAACCTTATAGGTAAAAAGAGAGCTTGGTACAAAAGGATTAAAAATGGGGAGGTCACTTTAGAACAGGAATTCGTACAACTGGTTAGAAATGTTAAAAAAGAGATAAGGAAAGCAAAAAGAAACTATGAAGTTCGCATAGCAGGGCAAGCAAAGACAAATCCTAAAGGGTTTTTTCAGTTATATCGTACTAAGACTAGGGAAAGGATAGGTCCATTAAAAACTGAGACAGGTCAAATAACAGATAGTGATGAAGAGATAAGTAGTATTTTTAATAAATATTTTGTATCTGTATTTACTAAAGAGGAACTTAACAATATGCCTTCAGCCGAACAAGTCTATGTGGGTGGGGACGAGGACAGGTTGACGAGTTTAGCAGTTACCAGGGAGGATGTTCTTAAACAAATAGTAAAACTCAAACCAAACAAATCCCCAGGGCCGGATGAAGTGTTTGCCAGGGTGCTTAAAGAATGCAAAGAGGAGCTTTGTGACCCACTGTCAACCATATTTAATAAATCAATAGAGTCAGGCAGAGTGCCAGAGTTTTGGAAAGTTGCTAATGTGATACCAGTTTTTAAGAAAGGAGATAGATCACTTGCGTCTAACTATCGACCAATTAGCCTAACGTCTATTGTGGGAAAGTTACTCGAATCTATAATAGCAAATAAAATTCGTCTTCATCTTGAAAAACATAAATTAATAATTGAGTCGCAACATGGTTTTATAAATGGCCGTTCATGTTTAACAAAT
This sequence comes from Procambarus clarkii, assembly GCF_040958095.1. Classification (NCBI taxonomy): domain Eukaryota; kingdom Metazoa; phylum Arthropoda; class Malacostraca; order Decapoda; family Cambaridae; genus Procambarus; species Procambarus clarkii. The sequence continues at coordinate 9,108,593 of NC_091225.1, read as the reverse complement.
TTGTTATCTTTTTATTCTAGCATTGTTGAGGCAGTTGATAGTGGTAAGGATTGCGATGTTGTATACCTTGACTTTAGCAAAGCTTTTGATACAGTGCCACATGAAAGACTGATTAAAAAAATAGAGTCTCATGGTATTGGGGGTGCTATATTAAGCTGGATTAGGGCATGGCTATACCAAAGGAAACAGAGAGTTAGTATAAATGGAATCAAGTCAGAGTGGGAAAATGTTGTAAGTGGAGTGCCTCAAGGCTCTGTCCTGGGACCTCTGTTGTTTATAATATATATAAATGATTTAGATTCAGGTTTGAGTAGCAACATTTGCAAATTTGCCGATGATACGAAAATCGGTAGGGAAATTAATTCGGAGGAGGACTCACTATCACTTCAAGTTGATCTAGATAGGGTTTTGAAATGGTCAAAGGATTGGCAGATGCAGTTTAATGCTGATAAATGTAAAGTTCTGAGGTTAGGTAATGATGATAGAGTTACAAGATACGAGCTAGATGGTGTTGTGATTGCGAAGTCGGATTGCGAAAGGGATCTGGGAGTTATGATTAGTAAGAATTTAAAACAAAAGGATCAATGCATAAATGTTCGTAATAAGGCAAATCGGACACTTGGATTTATTAATCGCAGCGTTAGTAACAAGACACCTGGTGTGGTTCTCAAGCTATATCTTGCTCTAGTTAGGCCCCATTTAGATTATGCAGTTCAGTTTTGGTCGCCATATTATAGAATGGATATAAATTCACTTGAACGTGTCCAGCGTAGGATGACTAAGTTAATTCCCCAAATTAGAAATCTTTCATATGAAGAAAGATTAACAAAGCTTAAGTTGCATTCACTGGAAAGGCGAAGAGTTAGGGGTGACATGATAGAGGTTTACAAGTGGATGAATGGACATAACCGGGGGGATATTAATAGGGTATTAAAAGTATCAACACAGGACAGAACACGAAACAATGGATATAAATTGGATAAGTTTAGATTTAGGAAAGACTTGGGTAAATACTGGTTCAGTAACAGGGTTGTTGATTTGTGGAACCAATTGCCGCGTAACATTGTGGAGGTGGGGTCCCTCGATTGTTTCAAGCACGGGTTGGACAAGTATATGAGTGGGATTGGGTGGTTATAGAATAGGAGCTGCCTCGTATGGGCCAATAGGCCTTCTGCAGTTACCTTTGTTCTTATGTTCTTATGTTCTTAAAGGTAACTGCAGAAGGCCTATTGACCCATACGAGGCAGCTCCTATTCTATAACCACCCAATCCCACTCATATACTTGTCCAACCCGCGCTTGAAACAATCGAGGGCCACCACCTCCACCACGTTACGCGGCAATTGGTTCCACAAATCAACAACCCTGTTACTGAACCAGTATTTACCCAAGTCTTTCCTAAATCTAAATTTATCCAATTTATACCCATTGTTTCGTGTTCTGTCTTGTGTTGATATTTTTAATACCCTATTAATATCCCCCCTGTTATGTCCATTCATCCACTTGTAAACCTCTATCATGTCACCCCTAACTCTTCGCCTTTCCAGTGAATGCAACTTAAGCTTTGTTAATCTTTCTTCATATGAAAGATTTCTAATTTGGGGAATTAACTTAGTCATCCTACGTTGGACACGTTCAAGTGAATTTATATCCATTCTAAAATACGGTGACCAAAACTAAACAGCATAATGAGAGGTTGTGTTAGCTGGAGCTCCGATTCTAATAACATTATTATTGCAATAATGGAAGGATTAGTGAAGGATTTGGTGAGTCTGGTTGGAGCTCTGAGAGCAGAGATGGATTCCCTGCGGGAGGAGGTACGACGGCTGAGACTTCGGGAGGAAACGAAGGAGGAGGCCAGTGTTTACGGGACCTCATTAAGGACTGACGGGACCAGTATTAAGAAGTCCTCGTCTTGGCAAGTTGTGAAAGACAGGGGTCTTAAGAGGACCTTGGCAAAACCGACATCTAATAACCTACACCTAAGGACTTTTAACGCATTTGACGTATTAGAGGACGAGTGCTGTGTTGAACCTGTTGTTCAACGAGGTGGCAAAGACAAAGTAACGAGGAGCATTGAAGCGCAGGTCCCTTAAACTGCTCGAAAGGAAAAGGGAGAATCGAAGCGAATTTTGGTTGTGGGAGATTCCCAGGTGAGGTATTTCGACAGAACATTTTGTGCTAGAGATAGGGGGAACAGATTAAGGGTTTGCTATCCGGGAGCTGGAATTGGTGATATTGTTGGAAACATGAATGATATTATGACGGGAAATGGGAACAAACCCATTATTTGTGTTAGTGCAGGGGGTAATGATGTTGGGCGAGTTAGGAGTGAGGAACTAATACAGAGATTCAGGACAGCCATTGAATTAGTTAGGAGCAAGGGAGGAATCCCGATCATATGTGGCATTCTTCCAAGAAAGGGAGTAAGAAATGAATGGATGTCGAGGGCAATTGGTGTCAATTGCCTGCTGGAAAGATATTGCAAATCAAACGCAATATCTTTCATAGACAACTGGGAACACTTCTATGGAAGAAATGAAATGTATGCTCGTGATGGGGCACATCTATCGAGGGCTGGGGTTGTTGCTGTTGCGAACTAGTTGGAACCAGTGGTTAGAGGTGTTTGTTTGGGTTTAAACTGTTAGTAGATAGTGGTATGGGAATTGATTTGCAGGAAGGAGGTAATAAAAGTGTGTTCGTGGGAGAAAAGAATTGGCAAAATGATCAGGGAAAGAAAAGGGCCTCAAAATAACAATTCACTTAGGATATATTACACTAACAGTAGAAGTCTAAGAAATAAAATTAATGAATTAAATGCTCTTGTCTGCACAGAAAAAATAGATATTATTGCACTTACCGAAACGTGGATGAATGTAGAAAATAGAGAACTATTAGCTGAATATCAGATAAATGGATTTAAACTATTTCACACAGATATATTAGACGAGGAGGGGGAGTAGCCATATATGTTAGGGACAATTTGAAATGTAGTCTCAAAGAAGGAATCAAAACTGAGCCACACACAGAAACTATTTGGATAGAATTAAACGAAAAAGCAAATAATATTATAATAGGAGTTATATATAGGCCACCAAATTTAGACTGAATGGAAGCAAAGCCTCTATGGGATGAAATATCTAGAGCATCTAGATCTAACAGTATTGAGAGTGGTCCATTACGGACCGAAACGTCGTCGTCCCTTCAACTTCTAGTTTGTGGTCTGCTTAACAGTATTTATGTCATGGGTGACTTTAATTTTAGTGGAATAAACTGGGTGAACAAAACAGGGAATAGTGAAGCAGAAGATTTTCTAGAATTAATTGACGATTGCTTTCTTACGCAACACATTAAGGAACCAACGCGGGAAAATAATATTTTAGATTTAGTGTTAACTAACAGGGAAACACAAATTAATGACATCGAAATAGGGAGTGAGCTAGGGAACAGTGATCACAAAGTAATCAGATTTAGCATAGAATGGAATAGACCTGTAGGAGAAAATTCTGTTAAAGTGCCAGATTTTCGAAAAGCTGATTTTAATAGCCTAAGAAATTTTTTGGGTCAAATTGATTGGAAAGTCTTGGGTATGGGGTGTGGGCCGGTCTCGGAGCGAGACATGAACCCAGCGATAGGTGACGTAAATGGGGATTTCGATGTGGATTCAATATATAACTTATTTAAGAATATTCTAAACAAAGCACAGGAACGTAGTATACCATACAAATTGAATAAATCGAATACTAATGACCCAAAGTGGAAAACAAAGAATTTGAAGAACCTTATAGGTAAAAAGAGAGCTTGGTACAAAAAGATTAAAAATGGGGAGGTCACTATAGAACAGGAATTCGTACAACTGGTTAGAAATGTTAAAAATGAGATAAGGAAAGCAAAAAGAAACTATGAAGTTCGCATAGCAGGGCAAGCAAAGACAAATCCTAAAGGGTTATTTCAGTTATATCGAACTAAGACTAGGGAAAGGATAGGTCCATTAAAAACTGAGACAGGTCAAATAACAGATAGTGATGAAGAGATGAGTAGTATTTTTAATAAATATTTTGTATCTGTTGTGACGGTAAAGCGTTGGTGTTCGGCTGTTTCAATAGCTGGGGGCAGGGCCTCGTCACATTACAGAAAAAAAAAAGATGATCGTTTGCCCTTTTGTCTGTGGTAAGGTAATGAGAAGACACACAAAGTATAAACAATGAAATTTTAATTACTCTAGAAAACAAGATATGAATAAAGACAATCTCTTGGCTTACGTAAAATTCAAAACAGGTCAACAAACAAAACAACATGAATAATTAATGGCAGTTAAAATTTACTCTAAGACAATAAAGTGCAAGTAATAGTGATAGTAATATAAATCAGATCAGGTGCTGAGAATACTGGCTTCAAGCTGCCACCTGCCTTAGTACACGACAGCCAGAGCTTTGTCTACTATATAGAGGTGTCAACTCCAAGGAACACAAGGATATTCTGAGGAGTACGGCGTGCTGCTGGCCCAGACGTCGACTCAGGTAGTGGCGTGAGTGCAGGTGCGGCGACACACCAGCCAATCAGGAACAGGCAGGCGGAGAATGAGTAGTTTGCTGGTTTGACGGCGAGCGGGAGTTGGTGTGTCTGGTGGTGCAAGGTACACTTTGCTTCCTGTGCAAAACGTTTGGCGCTACTGGTGGACGTATCATCAATATAGTATCTTGTACTTGAATGATGTAAATGTTGTAGGGAAGAGCAGGCTGAATCTCTCTTGAAAGAGATTATCGTCACACTGTATTTACTAAAGAGGAACTTAACAATATGCCTTCAGCCGAACAAGTCTACGTGGGTGGGGACGAGGACAGGTTGACGAGTTTAGCAGTTACCAGGGAGGATGTTCTTAAACAAATAGTAAAAATCAAACCAAACAAATCCCCAGGGCCGGATGAAGTGTTTGCCAGGGTGCTTAAAGAATGCAAAGAGGAGCTTTGCGACCCACTGTCTACCATATTTAATGAATCAATAGAGTCTGGCAGAGTGCCAGAGTTTTCGAAAGTTGCTAATGTGATACCAGTTTTTAAGAAAGGAGATGGATCACTTGCGTCTAACTATCGACCAATTAGCCTAACGTCTATTGTGGGAAAGTTACTGGAATCTATAATAGCAAATAAAATTCGTCTTCATCTTGAAAAACATAAATTAATAATTGAGTTGCAACATGGTTTTATAAATGGCCGTTCATGTTTAACAAATTTGTTATCTTTTTATTCCAGCATAGTTGAGGCAGTTGATAGTGGTAAGGATTGTGATGTTGTGTACCTTGACTTTAGCAAAGCTTTTGATACAGTGCCACATGAAAGACTGATTAAAAAAAATAGAGGCTCATGGTATTGGGGGTGCTATATTAAGCTGGATTAGGGCATGGCTATACCAAAGGAAACAGAGTTAGTATAAATGGAGTCAAGTCAGAGTGGGAAAATATTGTAAGTGGAGTGCCTCAAGGCTCTGTCCTGGGACCTCTGTTGTTTATAATATATATAAATGATTTAGATTCAGGTTTGAGTAGCAACATTTGCAAATTTGCCGATGACACGAAAATCGGTAGGGAAATTAATTCGGAGGAGGACTCACTATCACTTCAAGTCGATCTAGATAGGGTTTTGAAATGGTCAAAGGATTGGCAAATGCAGTTTAATGCTAATAAATGTAAAGTTTTGAGGCTAGGTAATGATGATAGAGTTACAAGATACGAGCTAGATGGTGTTGTGATTGCGGAGTTGGATTGCGAAAGGGATCTGGGAGTTATTATTAGTGAGAATTTAAAACAAAAGGATCAATGCATGAATGTTCGTAATAAGGCGAATAGGACACTGGGATTTATTAATCGAAGCGTTAGTAACAAGACACTTGGTGTGGTTCTTAAGCTATATCTTGCTCTGGTTAGGCCCCATTTAGATTATGCAGTTCAGTTTTGGTCGCCGTACTATAGAATGGATATAAATTCACTTGAACGCGTCCAGTGTAGGATAAGAACATAAGAACATAAGAACAAAGGTAACTGCAGAAGGCCTATTGGCCCATACGAGGCAGCTCCTATTCTATAACCACCCAATCCCACTCATATACTTGTCCAACCCGTGCTTGAAACAATCGAGGGACCCCACCTCCACAATGTTACGCGGCAATTGGTTCGACAAATCAACAACCCTGTTACTGAACCAGTATTTACCCAAGTCTTTCCTAAATCTAAACTTATCCAATTTATATCCATTGTTTCGTGTTCTGTCCTGTGTTGATACTTTTAATACCCTATTAATATCCCCCCGGTTATGTCCATTCATCCACTTGTAAACCTCTATCATGTCACCCCTAACTCTTCGCCTTTCCAGTGAATGCAACTTAAGCTTTGTTAATCTTTCTTCATATGAAAGATTTCTAATTTGGGGAATTAACTTAGTCATCATACGCTGGACACGTTCAAGTGAATTTATATCCATTCTATAATATGGCGACCAAAACTGAACTGCATAATCTAAATGGGGCCTAACTAGAGCAAGATATAGCTTGAGAACCACACCAGGTGTCTTGTTACTAACGCTGCGATTAATAAATCCAAGTGTCCGATTTGCCTTATTACGAACATTTATGCATTGATCCTTTTGTTTTAAATTCTTACTAATCATAACTCCCAGATCCCTTTCGCAATCCGACTTCGCAATCACAACACCATCTAGCTCGTATCTTGTAACTCTATCATCATTACCTAACCTCAGAACTTTACATTTATCAGCATTAAACTGCATCTGCCAATCCTTTGACCATTTCAAAACCCTATCTAGATCAACTTGAAGTGATAGTGAGTCCTCCTCCGAATTAATTTCCTTACCGATTTTCGTATCATCGGCAAATTTGCAAATGTTGCTACTCAAACCTGAATCTAAATCATTTATATATATTATAAACAACAGAGGTCCCAGGACAGAGCCTTGAGGCACTCCACTTACAACATTTTCCCACTCTGACTTGATTCCATTTATACTAACTCTCTGTTTCCTTTGGTATAGCCATGCCCTAATCCAGCTTAATATAGCACCCCCAATACCATGAGACTCTATTTTTTTAATCAGTCTTTCATGTGGCACTGTATCAAAAGCTTTGCTAAAGTCAAGGTATACAACATCGCAATCCTTACCACTATCAACTGCCTCAACAATGCTAGAATAAAAAGATAACAAATTTGTTAAACATGAACGGCCATTTATAAAACCATGTTGCGACTCAATTATTAATTTATGTTTTTCAAGATGAAGACGAATTTTATTTGCTATTATAGATTCGAGTAACTTTCCCACAATAGACGTTAGGCTAATTGGTCGATAGTTAGACGCAAGTGATCTATCTCCTTTCTTAAAAACTGGTATCACATTAGCAACTTTCCAAAACTCTGGCACTCTGCCTGACTCTATTGATTTATTAAATATGGTTGACAGTGGGTCACAAAGCTCCTCTTTGCATTCTTTAAGCACCCTAGCAAACACTTCATCCGGCCCTGGGGATTTGTTTGGTTTGAGTTTTACTATTTGTTTAAGAACATCCTCCCTGGTAACTGCTAAACTCGTCAACCTGTCCTCGTCCCCACCCACATAGACTTGTTCGGCTGAAGGCATATTGTTAAGTTCCTCTTTAGTAAATACAGATACAAAATATTTATTAAAAATACTACTCATCTCTTCATCACTATCTGTTATTTGACCTGTCTCAGTTTTTAATGGACCTATCCTTTCCCTAGTCTTAGTACGATATAACTGAAAAAACCCTTTAGGATTTGTCTTTGCTTGCCCTGCTATGCGAACTTCATAGTTTCTTTTTGCTTTCCTTATCTCTTTTTTAACATTTCTAACCAGTTGTACGAATTCCTGTTCTAAAGTGACCTCCCCATTTTTAATCCTTTTGTACCAAGCTCTCTTTTTACCTATAAGGTTCTTCAAATTCTTTGTTATCCACTTTGGGTCATTAGTATACGATCTATTCAATTTGTATGGTATACTACGTTCCTGTGCTTTGTTTAGAATATTCTTAAATAAGTTATATATTGAATCCACATCGAAATCCCCATTTAAGTCACCTATCGCTGGGTTCATGTCTCGCTCCAAGACCGGCCCACACCCCATACCCAAGCCTTTCCAATCAATTTGACCCAAAAAATTTCTTAGGCTATTAAAATCAGCTTTTCGAAAATCTGGCACTTTAACAGAATTTTCTCCTACTGGTCTATTCCATTCTATGCTAAATCTGATTTCTTTGTGATCACTGCTCCCTAGCTCACTCCCTATTTCGATGTCATTAATTTGCGTTTCCCTGTTAGTTAACACTAAATCTAAAATATTATTTTCCCGTGTTGGTTCTTTAATGTGTTGCGTAAGAAAGCAATCGTCAATTAATTATAGAAAATCTTCTGCTTCACTATTCCCTGTTTTGTTCAACCAGTTTATTCCGCTAAAATTAAAGTCACCCATGACATAAATACTGTTAGATCTAGATGCTCTAGATATTTCATCCCATAGATGCTTTGCTTCCATTCTGTCTAAATTTGGTGGCCTATATATTACTCCTATTATAATATTATTAGCTTTTTCGTTTAATTCAATCCAAATAGTTTCTGAGTGTGGCTCTGTTTTGATTCCCTCTTTGAGACTACATTTCAAATTGTCCCTAACATATATGGCTACTCCACCTCCTCGTCTAATATATCTATCTGTGTGAAATAGTTTAAATCCATATATTTGATATTCAGCTAATAGTTCTCTATTTTCTACATTCATCCACGTTTCGGTAAGTGCAATAATATCTATTTTTTCTGTGCAGACAAGAGCATTTAATTCGTTAATTTTATTTCTTAGACTTCTACTGTTAGTGTAATATACCCTAAGTGAATTGTTATTTTGCGGACCTTCTCTTTCCCTGATCGTTTTGCCAATTCCTTTCTCCCACAAACACATACTTTTATTACCTCCTTCCTCCAAATCAATTCCCATACCTCTATCTACTAACAGTTTAAACCCAAACAAACACCTCTAACCACTTCTTCTAGCGAGTTCGCAACAGCAACAACCCCAGCTCTCGATAGATGCACCCCATCACGAGCATACATTTCATTTCTTCCATAGAAGTGTTCCCAGTTGTCTATGAAAGATATTGCATTTGATTTGCAATATCTTTCCAGCCGGCAATTGACACCAAGTGCCCTCGATATCCATTCATTTCCCACTCCCTTTCTTGGAAGAATGCCACATATGATCGGAATTCCTCCCTTGCTCCTAACTAACTCTATGGCTGTTTTATACCTCTGAATCAGTTCCTCACTCCTGACTCGACCAACATCATTTCCACCCACGCTAATGCAAATAATGGGATTGTTCCCATTACCAGCCATAATATCATTCATGTTGTTTATAATATCACCAATGCCAGCTCCGGGATAGCAAACCCTTAACCTGTTCCCCCTATCTCTAGCACAAAACGTTCTATCCAAATACCTTATCTGGGAATCTCCCACAACTAATGTTTGCTTAGGTACTTCCTTTACTTTCTGAGGGGCCTGCGCTTCCTTTCTCTTCGTTGCTTTCCCTTTTGCGCGATCCACAGTCTCTCCACAGCACTCGTCCTCCAAAACGTCAAATGAATTTGAAGTTGCTATGGCGTTTGAAGGCGGCTTTATCAAAGTCTTCTTAAGGCCCCTGTCTTCCGCAACTCTCCAAGACGAGGTCCCTTTACTGCTGGTCTCCTCCTTCGTTACTTCTCGTTGTTTTTTAAGCTGACGCACCTCCTCCCGCAGAGAGTCCAACTCTGTCCTCAGGGCTCCCACTAGAGTCACCAGGTCCTTCACTAGACTAAGGACCTGGATGACTAAGTTAATTTCCCAAATTAGAAATCTTTCATATGAAGAAAGATTAACAAAGCTTAAGTTGCATTCACTGGAAAGGCGAAGAGTTAGGGGTGACATGATAGAGGTTTACAAGTGGATGAATGGACATAACAAAGGAGATATTAATAGGGTATTAAAAGTATCAACACAAGACAGAACACGAAACAATGGGTTTAAATTGGATAAGTTTAGATTTAGGAAAGACTTGGGTAAATACTGGTTCAGTAACAGGGTTGTTGATTTGTGGAACCAATTACCGCGTAACGTGGTGGTGGGGTCCCTCGATTGTTTCAAGCGCGGGTTGGACATTTATATGAGTGAGATTGGGTGGTTATAAATAGGAGCTGCCTCGTATGGGCCAATAGGCCTTCTGCAGTTACCTTTGTTCTTATGTTCTTAAGAGAACGGAAAACCAGGCCCCGCGAGAGCAGAGATTGCAGGAAGTTCACCAGGGTCGAAGGTGTAGCATCAAAGGGGCATTCTCCTCGCCTTCCTGCCGAGACGTAGGCGGCATACTCCATCCACTTAGCCCGGTAAGCACGCCTCGTCGCTGGCTGCAGGGAGTTGAATAGGGTCCTCACAGTTGCAGGGCAGGAGGTGCGCGGGAACTAAGGTAGGCGTCGCGGCGAGGCCTGCGTCTCGCAGGAACAAGGGCGGCAGCGTCTGTAAGCGGGAGAGAGCATCACAAACCCCGTTTAATTTGCCTGGGAGATGGGAGGGAATGAGTGTAATGTTATGAATGAGCAAGAGCACTGCCAAGGGCCTGACAATTTGCATTAGAAGGGGGCACCTAGCAGAGAGTGAGGTGAGCACGTTTACCACTGCACTGTTGTCCGATTTGCACACCAACCTCTTATTGGCCAATACCGGGGCGAATAGTGCTATACCCATGTAGAAAGGGTAGAGCTCGAGCAATGCAATGTTGAGCCGACACCAGACCTGCGGCCACGTTCCCCTGAACCAGGCTGCCCCTAGCGTTAGGCCATACCCCTTGGAAGGTATGGTATGAGCACACATTGAAAGTGATGGGGCACTTCCCCATCCACCATCTGGGGGAAAGAATGTTACTCCATTGAAGTCACTGAGGAGGGGTGAGGCGCTGAGCACCCCCGCTCACGCGGGGTGCTCAGCGCCCCTCGCGCCTATGCCACTTGGACGCTGAGGCTAAGCTCGACCTCGTCGCCTGGCGCTCCTTCCTCAGTGACTTCAATGGAGTAACATTCTTTCCCCCAGATGGTGGATGGGGAAGTGCCCCATCACTTTCAATGTGTGCTGATGCTTCTTCCAAGGGGTATGGCCTAACGCTAGGGGCAGCCTGGTTCAGGGGAACGTGGCCGCAGGTCTGGTGTCGGCTCAACATTGCATTGCTCGAGCTCTACCCTTTCTACATGGGTATAGCACTATTCTCCCCGGTATTGGCCAATAAGAGGTTGGTGTGCAAATCGGACAACAGTGCAGTGGTAAACGTGCTCACCTCACTCTCTGCTAGGTGCCCCCTTCTAATGCAAATTGTCAGGCCCTTGGCAGTGCTCTTGCTCATTCATAACATTACACTCATCCCCTCCCATCTCCCAGGCAAATTAAACGGAGTTTGTGATGGTCTCTCCCGCTTACAGACGCTGCCGCCCTTGTTCCTGCGAGACGCAGGCCTCGCCGCGACGCCGACCTTAGTTCCCGCGCACCTCCTGCCCTGCAACTGTGAGGACCCTATTCAACTCCCTGCAGCCAGCGACGAGGCGTGCTTACCGGGCTAAGTGGATGGAGTATGCCGCCTACGTCTCGGCAGGACGACGAGGATGGATGCCCCTTTGATGCTACACCTTCGACCCTGGTGAACTTCCTGCAATCTCTGCTCTCGCGGGGCCTGGCTTTCCGTTCTCTTCATGCATATCTAGTGGCCATCGCCTTCGTCTGCAAGCTACACGGTAGGAGGGATCCAACACGACAGTTCCTGGTCTCTCAACTCCTCAAAGGGGGCACGTAACTCCGCACAACGGGCCCCTGCGCGGCGTCTCCCTGTGAGGAGGAACCTCCTGCATCGCCTGCTGCGGGCACTGGGAGGCGTATGTAACTCTGCCTATGAGAAGTATTGCTACAGGGCGCTCTTTTCCCTGGCTTTCCACGCCTGCCTACGCTCGGGCGAGGCGGTCTACGCGCAGTGCGGACGACACATGCTCAGCATTGAACAGCTATCAGTTACGACGATAGGAATAGATATCGTCTTCAACACTTAAAAGCACAGCGCAGGTCGCACGCCCACCCTCACCCTGAGAGCTAGCCCTTCCAGCAAGTAATGCCCGGTCCGTGCACTCTCTAAATACTTTAACTATAGGGCCTTGGGCCCATATTCAAACAAGCCGCAGGCGCTCCTGTCACCAGGCGAGATTTCACCAGGATCCTTCGCGCTGCCCTCACGGCGCTAGGCTTGCCCCCAGCTGACTACGCCCCGCATTCCTTTCGTATCGGCAGGGCCACCCAGCTGTCTCTGGACGGGCTCGCCCCATGAGAGATAATGACAGTCGGCAGGTGGAAGCAGTGCTTTTACTTCCTACGTCAGGCGGGACGTTGTTGCTCTGCCACTTTGAGGACCTCTCGCGGCCAGCTGGCACTCGCTCTTCGGGGGGGAGGGGTCCGGCCGCTGGCCTGCGGTGGGGGTGCAGCGCCAGTCCCCAAGTGTCCCGCTGTCCGCAGCTAATACTTTGCCCAGTCTAGGTGCTAGTAAGCCCTACCTTTAGTCAGGAACCCCTTCTCCTTATTCATTATGTCTTTACGGCCTCTTGGTCGGGCTCCATTAAGTGTTATATGTGGTCTACTCACTTGATAGTTACTCTTTGTGTCCTGACTGTTATACCTAGTGTTATATAATTACTACACATTTGCCCACGGCCTTAATTCTAGTACCAGATAAGCTATTAGGTTTCTGCAGAATTCGTTTACCATGTCACTATAGGCTAAGCTTACTCTTACTTACTATGGGTGTACTTTTTAAGTTAAATACTAGTACTCGGACTTGGAATTGTTACTTTTCTTAATTTTTACTTTATATATCTACATGTTCTGCAGAATTTAATCTACCAATAAATAAGTCCCATACTGTCAGTGTCGTTTTCCCCCTGATCAGAAAATGGCCTCTGCTTTGCAAGCGGAGATGTTTCTGATGGGGGAGAAAGAAACAATTGCGCAGCGCGTCCCGCGGCGTTGCGCGGGCAGTCTGGGGCCATATAAATACTGGGGTAACGAGGGGCAGAGCCCCTCGTTACCCCAGCAGGCGGAATGCCTGCTGAATGATCCAGACTCAAAGTTCATACTAAGGAACGAAGTAATCTTATTTGAATGCGACGAAACCACATTGTCAAAGGACCTTTTCCCACCAGACTACGCCGAGTACAAACATCAAATGATTACTCGAAGCAAGAAGAAACACCAAATTGAAGAAGAAGAAGACACCACCTGAAGACAGATTGTTTCCACCTTGAATGTAGAAGCACTGCCACTGCCGCCTTCCAGACCAGCCTAGCCAGTTGTTGGGTTGTTTGCAGCATCGACATATTGCCACGCAGCTGGGTTTAGCCCTGGCACTTTTTCTTCAACTTCAGCATTTCCTCTCACCGACTACTCTTCAGCTGTCCCCACCTCAAGGCTTGCCCCAATGGGCATCTTCTGTATTATTCAGATTCAGATTCAGGCTCTGCCCTTACTTCGCCGCTGCACTCGCAACTGTTTATTGTTTGTGATGTGTGTGTATATGTATGTATTAACACGATGTACTGAACGGGGTGAGAACAGCTGGAGCTACCTCATCTCTTTGTATATATTTTACCTCAATAAACTTATTCCAATTTCAATTTCAAAGTTTCAGGCTTATCACATGCAGATTTAGCTGCCTTGTCTGTGTCATCATGCTGGACAACACCTATGTGAGAGGGTAGCAGCACGTTGCTGTGTATAGCAACGTGCTGATATATATATAGGTATACATATATGCTGTGTATACCTAAGTATGTTAATAAAAAAAAATGATTACATTGAAGGACTCAACTCTCATTATGCTTCATGCAGCAAATATTGCTAAGTTATCCTATTATCACAATTTATATTATACGTGCAGTGATAATATAATTTAATGGTTGTATAACCATTAAATCATGTAGAGTTTCTCTATGTATTAAAATATATTACTCTGTAAACCGTATCAACTGCTAAACCAAATATTGGGCTACTTTACCTACAAATTCGCTACTTTTAGATCGTCAGCTCGCTACTTTCAACAACTCGGATCTAGCAACCCTGAACTTCCCACAACAGCAGCTGCTAGCTGGTTGTTGCTCTCGTATTATGACCAATTCTTCATATTAAAGGATGATTTGTGGTGGAAAGACAGACACTTGAGGTAAGTTGGAATGCCAGTGTCAAAAAGTTGTTATTGGTAGCCTCTGAAATTGCAGCGTCGGAAAATATGGCGGCGTCCCTCGGGCTGTGTTGACCCAGACTGTTTGTGGTCACTTCCCAGCGTTTAACCACCTAATTATACTTTAATTATTTATATTTCAGTATCTTGCTAGCCAGTCTTAGGGAGCTGTGTTTCACTTTGTGATGGTGAAGGAGATGTTGGTGTTGGGTACCAGTGCCTCTGTGGTAATGGGCGACGTTGCTGTAGGGTAGGAGTGGACGTTTCGGACACGAGAAGATTCGTCTTTGTATTTTAAAACCATATATATTGTTATGCTAGGATGAATTAGCTTAGGTTAGGCAGTATTGGGCTTCGTTGGTTTGTGTTGGGTTAGTGTATGCTAGGTTGAGCTAGGTTAGGTTGGATTGAGCTAGGTTAGGCTGGGTTGAGCTAGGTTAGGCTGGGTTGAGCTAGGTTAGGTTGTGTTGAACCAGGTTAGTTTAATTATAGGTCACATCACAACTGCTTGTGATGAATAGGAAGGAGGGCTCTGTTGCAATGCGCAGGGTACCAGCAACAATGCCACATGCAGTTCCTGACAGATTGAGGGGTAATGAGATGCTCTGTGTACATAAGCTTGGGTATATGCCAAGTACAGCATCACGGTACAAGTAATTACCAAAGTATAATTATCTAAGTGTAGTTACAGGATGAGAGCTACTCTTGTGGTGTCCCGTCTTCCCAGCACTCTGTCATATAACACTTTGAAACTGCTGATGGTTTTGGCCTCCATCACCTTCTCACCTACCTTGTTCCAACCATCTACCACTCTGTTTGCGAAAGTGAATTTTCTTCTATTTCTTCGTCATTATGACAAGAGGTCATAAATCTATGACCTCTTGTTCTTGAAGGTAAAATGCTGGACCAGGAAATTCCAGTTCCAGGTCTTCCCTATCAGTTTTATCAATTCCTGTTTAAACTATTTTGTACGTAGTGATCATATCATCTCTTTTTCTTCTGTCTTCTAGTTTTGGCATATTTAATGCCTCTAACCTCTCCTCAGCTCCTATCCTTCAGTTCTGCGAGCCACTGAGTGGCATGTCTTTGCACCTTTTCCAGTTGGTTGATGTGCATCTTTAGATATGGGCACCACACAACACAACCGCTGCATATTACAGCTTTGGTCTAACAAAAGTCGTGAACAATTTCTTTAGTATTTTGCCATCCATGTATTTAAAAGAAATTCTTAAGTTAAAAAGTGTATCATAGGCCCCTCGCACAAAGTTCTTAATGTGATCCTCAGGTGATAGTTTTCTATCAAAAATCATGCCTAGATCTCTTTATCAGAATTCTTTAAAGATTTCTCACATAATTTATAGGTTGTGTGGGGTCAATGTTCTCCAATTTCACATTCCATAACATGGCATTTATTCACATTAAATTCCATTTGCCAAGTATTGCTCCATATCCTTATTTGGTCCAGGTATTTTTGAAGGGCATGACAATCATCTAGGTTTCTTATATTCCTTATTATCTTAGCATCATCAGCAAACTTATCTTAGCATCATCCATGTTAGTAGCTTACCTGTCACCCCTCCAATATGTTCCAGTTTCCGGAACAACCTCTTATGGGGAACTGTCAAAAGCCTTTTTAAGGTCCAGATAGATGCAGTCAACCCAACCATCTCTTTCCTGTAAAATCTCTGTGGCTCGATCATAAAAACTGAGTAAGTTCGTTACACAGGATCTTCCAGATCGAATACCATACTGTCTGTCTGATATTATATCATTTTCCTCCAGGTGTTCTACCCATTTAGTTTTAATTATTTTTTCCAATACTGTATTTTGACTATTACACTTGTCAATGATACAGGTCTATAATTAAGGGGGTCTTACCTGCTTCCACTTTTGTAGATTGGAACTATGTTAGCCTTTTTCCATACATCAGCTACAACTCCTGTACACAGGGATGCCTGAAAAATCAGTTAAAGTGGAATGCTGAGCTCAGGTGCACATTCTCTCAGAACCCATGGTGAAACTCCATCTGGACCAACTGCTTTGTTCTTACTTAGCTCCTTGAGCATTTTTTCCACTTTGTCTATAGACACCTCTATGTGCTCTATGTTGTTCTCTGGAATTCTTATTGTGTCTGGTTCCCTAAAGATTTCATTTTGTACAAACACACTTTCGAACTTTTCGTTTAGTGTTTCACACATTTCCTTTTCATTTTCCGTGAATCTATTTCCCATTTTTAACCTCTGAATATTATCCTTTACCTGCAATTTGTTGTTTATGAATTTACAAAATAGACCTGGTTCTGTTCTACATTTGTCTGCAGTCCTTTTTTTCAAAATTTCTTCCTGCCTCTCTCCTCACTGCCGTGTAGTTGTTTCTCGCATCTTTGTATCACTGGTATGTTTGGGGGTTTGGCCTCTTCCTGTATTGATTCCATTTTTGTGTCTTGGTCTCTGGCCCTCTCGCAATTTCTATTGAACCAATCCTGTTTCCTAGTTCTGCATCTCTGTTTTGGTATAAATTATTTTGTGCCTTTATCATATATTTCACAAAACTTGACATACATCTCATTCACTTCCTTGCCTAGCAACAAGATTGTCCAATTATACTCACTAAAAAAATTTCTAAGGTTGCCATAATGTCCTTTCCTGAAGTCAGGTTTTTCAACTGCTTCAACCTCCTTATTTTCTTCCAGATTATAATGCACTACATACTTTATTCCCAAAAAGACATGGTCACTTTTACCAAAGGGAGGAAGGTACTGAATGTCAAATATCTCTTCCTCCTTCCTGGTAAATATCAAATCTAGCATGGAGGGAACGTCCCCTTCCCTCATCCTCGTAGCTTGTTTAACATATTGATACAAGAATGTTTCCAGGATGATCTACAGGTCCAAAAATCTTCTGTTTTAGCTTCATATGCTTCCCAGTCTATGGATTTCAAGTTGAAGTCACCGACTATCAAGAGTCGTGATCTATCGTTTTCCGCTCTCGCTATAATCTCTCCATTATTGTTATAAGACCTTCTCGTTTACTATCTAGCTCCTCCTTTGACCATGTGCTGCTTGGCGGTGGATTATATGCATTTATGATCGTTAGTTTATCATCTTCATGACAGATCTCTAGTGCTATTATGTCAACTTCTTGTGGATTGGTAATCATTATTTCCTTCATCTTTAGGTGTTCTTTCACCAGCACACCAACGTCACTGCCTTTCCTAATTTTTCTGTCCCGTCTCCAAATTGAGTAGCCCCTTGGGAATATGGCCTCATTTAAAATAACATCTTCAAGTTTTGTCTCTGTGAGTGCAACAATGTCTGGTGTCTGCAGCTGTATTACTTCATTTAACTCCAGTATCTTCGATCTCACTCCATCTATGTTAGTGTATGCAATCTTCAGGAACTTGTTCCCCCCTCTCCTTATTCTTCACTCTCCCTCTCTCTATTGATTTTGTTGGTTTGCCTCTATGTACTGTGTAGAGGCTAGCTGCCTTCTTACCCCCCCCCCCCCAATACCATCCCCTCACTACTGACACCAATATTTATTATGAATTCTTCATTTTGACTATGGAATATGGTAGAGCTATGGAATATGATAGAGCTGTGTGTTACAAACAACTGAAATGGTAACATTTTCTCATATAATTTGGCATAAAGCAAACAGTGAGTGAACTGTCAAGGTGGAGCATGGAGGCGCCAGCTACATGTTGCCATTTAGATGATAACTCATGCCAGAGCTCTCCACTGACACAACCTGCCTCCCCTGACACCACTATTACTCTGCCTTCCCTGACAACTTCCACCACTGACACCACTATTACTCTGTCTTCCTTAACAACTTCCACAACTGACACAACCCACCTCCCATGAGAATATCTTACACCACCTGTCCCCTAACAATAAACCCTAACTACTAACACCACTTGCCCCCTGACAACAATTCTCACCAATGACCCCTGACACCATTTTATCATCCTTCAACCACATCTCCCTAGAAACAATGGGTAAGCATAATAAAACACTGTATAACTGTTTACACTTTGGCGAATCATAGTTGATGACAGCCACCTCTGATGCTCAGTCTCGGTGACTGCTTGGATGAAAAGTCCTCGCTTAATTGAACATTTGTATGTTCCATTGAACATTTAGTACCAAATTCAATTTGTTCGGATCTTCTGGGAATTTGCTAGAGCGGGGTTCGTTAAAGTGAGGATGTACTGTATCTGGAAATAAGGATGTCTGATGACCTAAAATTTATGGAGCAAAATCTAACAAATATAGCATCAGCCAGAAATATGATAGAATGAATTACGAGAACCTTCAAATCCAGGGATCCCATCACAATGGTTGTACTATTCAAGTCACTTGTGTTGTCCCGTCTTGAGTACTGCTCAATACTGTACTAACTTTTCCCTTCAAAGCAGGAGAGATTGCTGAAATAGAGTGAATACAAAGAACCAATACAGCATACAGGCATTATAAAGCACCTAAACTATTGGAATCATCTCAAAGCTCTCCAAATTTTCTTTAGAAAGGAGATAAGAGAGGTATCAAATAATATATTCAGTACTGTAGAAGTTTGCTAATCCGGACTATATGGGAAGGACCCCTTGCTGGATGAGCCTGTTTTCCGGATCAAAGGAAGTTTCACCGTGGAAGTACAAAAGTGAACATTTCCAAAAATGTTTGTACCACAAACATAATTTGAATTTCCACACACTATAATTAGTGTGTGAGGCTTTGTGGGTGGTCAGCAGCTGCCAGGCTGGTAGGTGGGCAGAGCCAGTGGGTGGGCAGACAGGTGGGTGAGTGGGCAGGCTGGATGAATGGATGGCAGGCAGATGGGCTTGGTGGTTGGCAGGTGAGTGGGCAGGCTGGTTCAGGTGGGTGGGCGGGCAGTTAGGGGTGGATGGGTGGATGGCAAGCAGATGGGCTTGGTGGTTGGCAGGTGGGTGGGCAGGCAGTTTGGGGTTGATGGGTGGATGGCAGGCCGATGGGCTTGGTGGTTGGCAGGCGAGTGGGCAGTTTGGGGTTGATGGCAGGCCGATGGGCTTGGTGGTTGGCAGGCGAGTGGGCAGTTTGGGGTGGATGGCAGGCAGATGGGCTTGGTGGTTGGCAGGTGAGTGGGCAGGCAGGTTCTGTATGGGTGGATGGCAGGCAGATGTGCTTGGTGGTTGGCAGGTGAGTGGGCAGGCAGGTTTGGGCAGGCAGGTGGGTGGGTGGGCAGGCAGGAATAGGTTTGGGTGGGTGGGCAGGCAGGAATAGGTTTGGGTGGGTGGGCAAGCAGGAATAGGTTCGGGTGGGTGGGCAGGCAGGAATAGGTTAGGGTGGGTGGGCAGGCAGGAATAGGTTTGGGTGGGTGGGCAAGCAGGAATAGGTTTGGGTGGGTGGGCAGGCAGGAATAGGTTCGGGTGGGTGGGCAGGAATAGGTTCGGGTGGGTGGGCAGGCAGGTTCTGGATGGATGGATGGTGGTTGTGCAGATGTGCATGGTGGTTAGCAGGTGAGTGGGCAGGCAGGTTTAGGTGTGGGTGGGAGGGCAGATGGGGTGGGTGGGTGGGCAGGCAGGTTTGGATGGGCAGGCGAGCAGTCACACATGTGGGCACACAACACAGACAGGAGGTGGATGACACTCCATACCATACCTCCCTCCACCCATGTCACAAGTGATAACATAATACTCACTTGCTGTACAATGACATCATAATATACGCCTTGTGTTAAACCCCATTTTATTTTTTTGTAAATATTTAAATGGATAAATAGCCAACCTATTACTTTTCAAGTATTATGGTGTGGTTTTTAACATTCGTAACTAACTCTCCACGGCAAAAAGAAAAAACATAATGATTGATCAACTGCACCACCTCTGAGTTCCTAGAGAGGGTCGGAGAGAGAGAGAAAACCCTCCCTCCTCCCTGACCGCCACCTTCCTATGCTTAATGCCAGTCATTTCTGGTACACAATTCACTCTTCCACACACCCACACCTCTCCTGACACCCACTCACACTCCAGCCTCCCTGCTTGCCTGAAACTTTCCAACTTGTCTGAACCCTGCCTGACTCCCTCCATTCCTGGTGGTGTATAATGAGTGTTAGGCCTGGCATTTCACTTGTTTATCTCCTAATGGTAAAGGTTCACATGTTGTATTCTGGGACAAATCAACCCTTGGTTTTGGAGAGATTTTTAGGTTTCAAACTCTGTCAGTATATGCTGTTTCAGACAAATATTCAGTAGTCTGGCTTCTATGGACATTCTGTCCAGATAGGAATACTGTATAACATTATCCAGACATGATTTTTGACAGATTTGGGTCTTCCAGTACATGTAAGATACTGGAAGGAAAAGTCCCAAAATTACACATTAAATAATAACATACTGAAGTGAATGATATGGAAAGAAATGCAGAAAAAAGCCAGTGAAGAACAGAGGTTCCATAGGCACAATCAAAGAACACTGCATGAACATCAGAGGTGCACAGGTGTTCAACATCCTCCCAGCGAGAATAAAAAATATTGCTGGAACAAATGCGGACATCTTTAAAAGAAAGCTGGATAGTTTTCTTCAAGACTGTCAAGCTAGACAGGCTAGAGACCAGCAGTCAGGCTAGAGACCAGCAGTCAGGCTAGAGACCGGCAGTCAGGCTAGAGACCAGCAGTCAGGCTAGAGACCGGCAGTCAGGCTAGATACCAGCAGTCAGGCTAGAGACGGGCAGCCAAGGCTAGAGATGGGCAGCCAAGGCTAGAGATGGGCAGCCAAGGCTAGAGATGGGCAGCCAAGGCTAGAGATGGGCAGCCAAGGCTAGAGATGGGCAGCCAAGGCTAGAGATGGGCAGCCAAGGCTAGAGATGGGCAGGCAAGGCTAGAGATGGGCAGCCAAGGCTAGAGATGGGCAGCCAAGGCTAGAGACTTGAAAAATATGCTGCACAAATAATGTTAGGTAAGGTTAAAAACTTCAAAAACTTTGTCATTGAATACTGAGGCCTATAATTATGACTATATGGACTATTATGGCCTGTTAAAAAAAGAGAGGGGGGAAGCAGGGATCCAAGACCTCTTCCTGTTACACAATTTGGCTGTGTGTAACAATAAGTAATTATCAAAAGAAGACACCAAGCCAGGAACGCTATGTAGCACCCTTGTATGTAACAATAAACCAAATTTTTTTTTAACAAATAATGCACCTGTGAGTAAAACAAATCCTGCCAGCTTAAAAAATATTGATGCAGTTATTTAACCCCTTAACTGCGTTGCCTCCAAATATGACACCCCCCACAGTGCGCAGGAAATAAATTCCCTGGAAAAAATTCTTTTGATTTTTTAGTGTCAAAAACCCTTCCCTCAGTATGGGTATGTAACAAAAAAATTGAAATTGTACTTACTTTGGCTGCTATGGGGTCTGTAAGTTGGCGCGTGACGTCATCATTCCCCATTCGCCCGTGACGTACGCTCCCGGGGCCAGTAGGGCGCCTGGGGCGGGGCACGCGAGTTGCCGCAAATATATTTTTGTTCATTTTTTGCGCACGGTTCCAAATACATTTTATTTGTTTTTACGTGCTAATTTTATGTATAATGAACACGTACACTATATTATGGCAGTAAAGCATCCGTACTGTCCGAAGACACTGTGTTACGTGCATGACACTAGTGTACACATACGCTGCATATATTTACTATGTATCATGCTAATTTATGTATATATACAATCTATTTACACACTATACACTTTTTAAAGATGGCGTCTGTTTACAAGAGCCCTGAGGAAGCTGATGTGAACCCCATGTAGCCGCGGGAGTTTTGAATGGAATGTGAAAAATACAAATACCCGGAGGCACATTGCGCAAACCAGACGTGAGCCTGCAGGCGCGTTGCGCAGTTTAACCCTTAAATTGTGCATCACATCATATGATGTTTTGACCGACTTGCAGTAAATTGCGCATCGCATCATATGATGCTTTGGAGTACTATGCAACATTTAAACGGCCCGCGGATACACGGGGTTCACCACACCTTCATCAGGGCTCTTGTAA
The DNA here is from genome assembly GCF_040958095.1 of Procambarus clarkii. Taxonomy (NCBI): domain Eukaryota; kingdom Metazoa; phylum Arthropoda; class Malacostraca; order Decapoda; family Cambaridae; genus Procambarus; species Procambarus clarkii. The sequence goes on along the minus strand of NC_091225.1, from coordinate 9,086,259 downwards.
ACAGACGCCATTTAAAAAAAATCGTGGGCCAAATTCCAGGGTGTTAAGGGCCTCAGTATTGAGTGAGCTACCAAGCCTGACGCACGCAGCATGAGCTTACAGCACTGCTGTTCAGCTTGTGACCACAGCATCGCCTAAAAAGCCATAATATACTTGTTCATGCTATTATGTAGCGATGATATTATTACAGAAGACCCCTGACTGATAAAACTGACCAGGGTTCTGATAGCAGGATTGTGATTTTTTTTTTTTTTTTTTTTTTTTTTTTTTTTTTTTTTTTTGAGATATATACAAGAGTTGTTACATTCTTGTACAGCCACTAGTACGCGTAGCGTTTCGGGCAGGTCCCTGGAATACGATCCCCTGCCGCGAAGAATCGTTTTTTCATCCAAGTGCACATTTTACTGTTGCGTTAAACAGAGGCTACAGTTAAGGAATTGCGCCCAGTAAATCCTCCCCGGCCAGGATACGAACCCATGACATAGCGCTCGTGGAACGCCAGGCGAGTGTCTTACCACTACACCACGGAGACTGCATCGGAGACGGAGATACTGTGCTCCATGAAGGGAGTAGTAATGCTGTGGGAGGGAGGGTAGTGGCGTTGTCTTCTGACTGTGTATGGCCACCTTTTATTGACTGCACTCATCATACCAGCTTAGTGGTTCACTATGGTGAACACAAATGTAGATACTTATATATAACGTGTGTATAGAGGGTATAAACAGCAAGAGGAGTAGGTTGGGAGCCGCCATTTTGGTGAGGGCGGTGGCGTTGTCTGCACGAATTATGTTGTTTACCGGTGACCACGATGGTCTTTGGGCACCATACCAGTTTACTTGTACAAGTATGGTGAATAAAACGGGTAGATATTTATATATAATGTGTGTGCATATAGCGTAATAACACCACAAACAGTATTGTTGGAGGAGAAGTATTAGTGCGTCTGGCCTTGAGGGCGGCAGCTATCAGCTGACTGTGTGAGTAGCTACGTTTTTGTGCCTTTATTCACCATACAAGCTTAAATGTACAGTTATGGTGAACAAAACATGTAAATACTTATATATAACATCTGTATATAAAAGCAAAAACAGTATGGTGGGAGGAGAATGGTGGCAAGTCAGGTGAGGTGAGGGAGGGAGGGAGGGAGGGAGGGAGTGGCAGCCAGTGGCGGGCTGCCACTGCCACTCAGCATACCAACTTAGTGGTTCGTTACGGTGAACACGAATGTAGATACTTATATATATAGCGTCTGTATATAGTGAATAAAAGCAAAAACAGTATTGTGGGAGGAGAATGTAGACGAATCAGGTGACTTGAGAGAGGGAGGAAGTAGCAGCCAGTGGCGGGCTGCCACTGGCACTGCCACTCAGCATGCCAACTTAGTGGTTCGTTATGGTGAACAAAACATGTAGATACTTAAATATAACCTGTGTATATAGTGTAATAACCGACAAAATATTTGTTCACTGTTTGATGAACATAATAATTGAATCAACAATATGCACACCATATTTTTGAGTACAGCGATGATTCACTCATTTTATTATATAAATATATCACACTACACACTATTGAATAATATTTCAGCAAAAAAAAAATACGAAAAATCAATCAGAGACATTGAAATAATTAGGTAATTATCTCTTTGTGGCAACTCCTGCCTGACAGCTGGCGAGCAACAGACTGCCTGGGATGCACGCTGAGTCAGCGCCTGTTTTTTGCCAGACTTCCCCACCCTATAGTAGGCAATATATTCCACTAACGATTTTTTTATTATTTTTCCCATGATCAGTGAACACAAATTAACAGGTTAGGAAGAAAAAAAAGTTTTTTTTTTTTTTTGTATGCGCCTGTGGGTGTCAAATGGTATATAGCCATGCGCCATTTAAGGGTTAAGGGTTAAATAAAAAATATAATGAAAGAAATATTACTGGTTTATTTTTATCCTATCTTTTTGTACTGTACAGTACAATGGTACCTCGCATAACGAATTTAATCCGTTCCGGCGCCGTCGTCGTCATGTTAAACCGACTTCTGCAAAACAAATTTCCCCATTCAAAATAATGTAACTATAATAATCCGTTCCACCCCCTTAACCCTTACACTGCTCAGGGGTCCTTGGGACATTTACACCCCTGTGCGCAAGAAAAAAAAAATTCAAATTTTTTTTTTCGTCTTCTAAACATGTTAATTTGTGTCCCCTGAGCACGGAAAAAAAAAAAATCGTAGGTGACATATTTTGGGCGCAATTGACCGAGGAAGTCTGGCAAAAAGTGGGCATTGACAGAGCGGTCGTCAGACCCGGTCAGCGTCACCCGCGTTGACAGATGGGAGTTGCCACAAAGATATTATTACCTAATTGTTTCAATGTCTCCGATTGATTTTTTCTTAGTTTTTTTGCAGTAATATTATTCAATAGTGTGTATTGTATTATATTTATATAATAAAAGTGGTTAATAATCGCTATACTCAAAAGTATGATGTGCATATTAGTGATTCAATTATTATGTTTATAAAACTATAAACAAATAGTTTTGCTGCTATTACACTCTATACACACAGGTTATATATAAGTATTGGCATGTTTTGGTCACCATAACGAACCACTAAGTTGGTATTGAGAGTCGAAAAGCAACTAGGAGTTACCGCCACACACCAGCCAGCCACTCGCTGCCACTCCCTCAACACACGCACTAAACTTTCTCCCCCAACAATACCAGTTGTGGTATTACACTATATGCAGACGTTATATATAAGTATGTGTATATTTTGTTCACCACAACTGTACAGCTAAGCTGATATAGTTAGTTCAGGCACTAAGAGTCGTCGCTATACACAGATGGCGGCTCCCTCACTCTTTCAAGGTCACACGCACTAAACTTTCTCCCCTAACAATACCATTTGTGGTGTTATTACACTATATACAGACGTTATATATAAGTATGTATATATTTTGTTCACCACAACTGTACAGCTAAGCTGATATAGTTAGTTCAGGCACTAAGAGTCGTCGCTATACACAGATGGCGGCTGGCGGCTCCCTCACTCATTCAAGGTCACACGCACTAAACTTTCTCCCCCAACAATACCAGTTGTGGTGTTATTACACTATATACAGACGTTATATATAAGTATGTGTATATTTTGTTCACCACAACTGTACAGCTAAGCTGATATAGTTAGTTCAGGCACTAAGATTCGTCGCTATATACAGATGGCGGCTGGCGGCTCCCTCACTCTTTCAAGGTCACACGCACTAAACTTTCTCCCCCAACAATACCTTTTGCAGTGTTATTACCCTATATACACATATTATATATAAATATCTACATGTTTTATGCACCGTAACTGTACACCTAAGCTTGTAGTGCGCCCAAAGAGCATAGTGGCCACCCTCTAAACAGCTAGACAAATCGTGCAGACGACGTCACCTCCGTCACCCATATGGCTCCTCCCAGCATAATCCTTTTGCTGTTATTACACTAATACACACATTATATATAAGTATCTACATTTGTGTTCACCATAGAGAACCACTGGCCTGGTATGGTGAATGCAAATAATAACAGGTGGCCACACAGTCAGTAAACGATGCTGTCTCCCTCCGTCTCTCAGCATCACTCCTCCCACAGAGCTAATTATTACAACAATCCTGCTATTATCACAACCCTGGTTATTTATATCACAGTCATTGGTCATCTGTAATATTGTCATCGCTAAATAATAACAATTATATATATATTTTGACATTTTTCGGCGATGCTGTGGTTACAAGCTGAACATCAATGCTGTTCGCTCATGCTGCGTGCGCCGGCCTTGGTTGCTCCAACAGTACTGTGCCTCTCACACCTGAGAATATTGCCCACGATTTTTTTTTTAAATGGCATCTGTTTACAAGAGCCCTGAGGAAGCTACTGTGAACCCCGTGTAGCCATGGGCCATTTGAATCAGGCCTGGCACCCTATGGCGTATATATACGCCATGCGCACCATGGGACATGTTACTCAGGGCGTATATATACGCCATGCGCAGTTTAAGGGTTAAACAACAATATGACATTATACACTGGTAATACGATACTGTACATGTAAAATAAATGTTTTGTTTGACTGTTCCCATGTGTACATTCACTTTACCTTATGAAGAGTCGTTGCTGGCTTGAGGGAACACATAGGGAATACATAGAACAAATAATTGAAAATATATTTGTGGCAACACCCGGTGTTTGAATGGCCCGCGTGACCGTGTGGGCGACCAGGCCCTGAAGACGTCACAGCGCACCTTGTCCACGTCCCCACAATCAAAGTAAGAAGAATTTGGTATTTATTTTTACATAGACGTGTTCAGGGAAGGGAATTTATCATTTTACGAAGAATTTTTTTTTTGGGGGGTGAACACTTTATTTCATGCGTACAGGAGGAATTTCACAATAAACTTGGCGCAGCATGGTGGTTAAGCAATGTCTCAGAACGTTAGCAAGAGAAAATCATTTTCAGATAAAAAGATAAATTCATTATTTCAATGGTTCGTGAAAAATCTTCGCCTACAAGCCATGGTGCACCTGCCGATGCTGAATTCCCATCAACAAGTCGTGCCGCCTCCGCCGGCAACGAATGTTCTACAAACCATGCTGCACCCGCTGATCAATTCCCATCAACAAGTCATGCAGCCTCCGCCGGCAGCGAATGCTCTACAAGCCATGCTGCACCTGCTGATGCTGAATTACCATCAAGTCGTGCAGCCTCCGCCGGCAACAAATGCTCTACAAGCCATGTTGCACCCCCTGATGTTGAATTCCCATCGACAAGTCGTGGAGCATCTGCTAACGAGATAAATATGATTGAAAGGCATATAAATTAGTTTAAAAGTGTTAATAGAGTACAGTATTGTCAGTGTTAATGATTAATTAACCCTTAAACTGTGCATGGCGTATATATACGCCATGAGTAACATGTCCCACGGTGCACGTGGCTTATATATGCGCCATAGGGTGCCAGGCACGATTCAAATGGCCCATGGCTACACGGGGTTCACATTAGCTTCCTCAGGGCTCTTGTAAACAGACACTATTTTTTTTTTTTTAATCGTGGGCAATATCCTCCTGTGTGAGAGCCACAGTACTGTTGGAGCAACCAAGGCTGGTGCATGCAGCATGAGCGAACAGCATTGCTGCTCAGCTTGTGACCACAGCATCGCCGAAAAATGTCAAAATAAATATATAATTGCTATTATTTAGCAATGACAATATTACAGATGATCCCTGACTGTGATAAAAATGACCAGGATTGTGATAATAGCAGGATTGTTGTAATAATTAGCGCTGTGGGAGGAGTGATGCTGAGGGACAGAGGGAGATTGCATCATTTACTGACTGTGTGGCCACCTGTTATTGTCTGCATTCACCATACCAGCCCCCTCCCCGTTCAGCTCGTTGATGCCATGAGGGGGGCTTAGTGGGAGGCTGCCAGAGTGTGATGCTCCTTGGGACAGTCCTCTGTCCTTTTGTAGCCTTGTGTTCCTGCTGTCGTCCTCTCAAATTGTGCTGAGCAACTTTTCCTTTCCCTTCTGTTTCGTTTTTATCCCCCCTCCGGTCGGCCGAGGGGATAGCATGCTGGACTGTGATCCTGTGGTCCCGGGTTCGATCCCGGGCGCTGGCGAGAAACAATGAGCAGAGTTTCTTTCACCCTATGCCCCTGTTACCTAGATGTAAATAGGTACCTGGGTGTTAGTCAGCTGTCACGGGCTGCTTCCTGGGGGTGAAGGCCTGGTCGAGGACCGGGCCGTAGGGACACTAAAGTCCCGAAATCATCTCAAGATAACCTCAAGATAACCTCTTCTCCTATCTGCTTGTCGTTTCCTGCCGACCTTTTGCTTGTTTTGGTTATTCCTTTGAACTTCTTCTATTTTGACGCCCGGGTGCTTGAGGCGGCATACTCTTGCACCCGTAGAACTGTAGTACCCAACTTCGAGAGCGAGGGGAACCTTTTATTGTCAATCTCCCTTTCGTCACTGAACCCGATCTCGACGGACTGATGGTTCTTAATAAGGTGGCGTTTGTGGGGCGTATACTCACGATGCACCCCTAGGAGGCCCCGGCATGATCGGGGATAGCTTCTTGTTGGGTGTCCTGCCTCTAATTGTGGCTCCATGGTGGGTGTGGGAGCACATTCCTGAATGAATTTTTATTTTTCGTACCTACATTCTGTTCCTCCTTTACCTTCTCAGGCTCGTGGGGTGGGTGACCAAGCCCCCGAGTCGGTCCGTGTTGGAAGACCGGGCTCTGTAGCCTCCACTGCATTGGGCCCCGACCTTGCTCCTCCTTTGGCCTCTCTGACTACTCCCCTCGGCTCCCCTCCCTCCTCTGTGGTTGGGTCGAGCCCCAAGCCCCCAGTGGTGACTACCTCGTCCCCTGGCACGGGTCAATCTCTAGTTGTAACTACTGCGCCTTTTAACCCCTCTCTCTCTCTCTCTCTCTGGGGGTTCTCAATGCCGTCCTCGACACGGCCGCACTCGCTCGATTCCTTCCCGTTATGATGCCTATCAAGCCTTGTTTGGGCCCGCTTCGTGGGCCAAATACTTTGATCTCCTCCCTCTTGATTCTGCGCCTCCTGACGATTTCTCCCTCCATCGACATCTTGTTGATTCCGTGGATGCCTCTGTTACCTTCAACCTCACTCGTTTCGGTCCATGTGGCATTGCTGTTCCTTCTCAGGATGCGGCTTTCCGCTTGGCTGCCTTATCCTGCCTTGGCGAGACCCCTGTTCGGGTCTCAAAGAACGCTCAGTTGAATGCCAGTGTTGGCACTATTCTCCTCCCGCCCCATGTTGCGACCGGTGTTCAGAATCTGCAGGACTGCCACAATGATATTCGACATATCCTCGATGCCCAGGGCCATTCTATCCCCCAGGTGGACACGTTTACTCGTCCCCCTCGTGGTCGTCACCATCAACCTCTTCGGTTTGTGAAGATTACCTTTGATGGTAGGACCCTTCCACCCTCTGTCATTCTTGCTGGCACCAGGTGCTTTGTCCAAGAGTACATTCCTTCTCCTAGGCTCTGTAACAAGTGCTGGAGGTTTGGGCATGGTGCCCTCCGCTGCTCTGGGACTGTCTCTCTCTGTCCTTTGTGTGGAGGCAAAGGTCATTCTAAGTCGGAGTGCACTTCTCCCCAGGCTTGCTGCCTCAACTGCGGTGAGGCCCACCCTACCTTCTCCCGTGCGTGTATCCGTTACAAGCTTGAGGCAGCCGTCCTCAACTTGAAGCACCGGGATCGTTTATCTTTTCCTGAGGCGAGGCACTAGGTTCGCCCGCTCCCGCCTTATGCTAATGTCTCTTATGCTCGCGTGTTGCGCTCTTCCTCTCCTCGTCCTTCCCACCTTCCTCAGACTCACAACCGATTCCGGGGCCTTGGACCCTGATACACCCACTGCCCCCTCCTCTTCCTTTGAGTTCTGTCCCGAAGGGTCCCCCTCCTGGTCCTCTGTCTGGGGTTTCCCTTCTTTCTACCCGGTCTGTCATGTCTCCTGTGTCTTCTTCCTCGTCTCTCTCCGATCCTCCTTCCCATCCTTCTCCTCCGTCTATTGACTCTCCCCATCACCTGTTGGTGCGGGCTGATGTCCATCGCTCTCCTAACGGCCGTCGTGTGTGCTCTCGTTCAGCTTCTCCTGTTGAGACACTGGAATCCGTTGCCCGGTACGTAGTTGCTGGGACACCGGTCTCTTTACATCAGAAGCGTAAACCTTGCTCCTCTCCTTCCTCTTCCCTGGTGGGTAAGAAGGCTTCGCTTTCTTCCTCGGCCCCTACTACTGATTCTATTGCTCCTTCCCCTCCCGTTTTGGTGGTTGCGCCCCCTGTTCCTGCTTTGGAGGTTTCTTTGGCCCCCGCTTCCCTCTCGGTTGCTGCCATTGCTGAGGTACGCTCCCCTCTTTCTACTCCCCCTCTTCCTGCTGCTGTCCTTGACTGCCCCTCTCCCTTGTCTCCTCCTCTGGACCCCGCCCGCCCACCTTTGGTCTGTTCTTCCGCTTCCTTCCCTCCGTCTTTGCTCAGTTTACCCATGCCCCCTAACCCTGACTTTGCTGACCCTGATCTTCTTTAACGTGCTATGTTGCTCTTTCACCTTTGTTCCTTGTTCTCTGTTGTCCTTTCTCTTTTCGTCGATGTCTATTCTTCAATGGAATGTTCGAGGTTATTACGCCAATTTCCTCAAACTTCACTTTCTGATTTTGCGGTTTTCGCCCCTTTGTTTCTGTCTCCAGGAGCCGATGCTTGGTGCTCGTCCTGGTCGCTTTCGTGGCTATTCCTTTCTCTCCCCCCCCCCCTAGCTGTTGCTGGGGCTCCTAATTCTTCTGCTCTCTTGATTCGCTCTGATGTTCCCTTTGTTCCCTTACTTTTTCCTTCGCCTCTCCATTGTTCTGCTGCTCGTATCTCTGTGGGGAAATGGTACACAGTTTGTTCCTTTTATCTCCTCCCGAGTGTCCCGCTTTCTCTTCCTGATCTGAAACACCTACTGGACTCCTTGCCTGAGCCTGTGCTCCTGCTAGGTGATTTCAATTGTCGTCATTGCTTTTGGGGTGATGTTCTGACGAACACCCGAGGTCGCCTTCTTGAGCCGTTTATCCTCTCTTCTTCCCTGTCTCTTCTGAATTCTGGTGAGCCCACGCATTTCGACTCTTGGACTTGCACCCTTTCCTGTCTTGATCTTTCTCTTTGCTCATCTTCTCTTTACTTAGATTTCATGTGGCAGGTTCTTGATGACCTCCATGGCAGTGACCATTTCCCCATCCTTGTTACCTTTTTCTCTTTTCGCCCTCCCCTCTCCTTCCCTAGGTGGCAGTTTGCGAAAGCGGACTGGAACCTCTTTACCCTTGGTGCTGCTCTCTCTGACCTCTCCCTCACTCTCCTTTTTCATGACACTGTCTTCGACGCTGCCCTCCGCTCTATTCCTCGCTCTTCCTCTCGGGGTCCACGGAGGTGCGTTCCCTGGTGGAATGCAGACTGCGCTCGCGCTGTCCTCTGTAAGCGTGCAGCCTGGAAGAGACACCGCTGTCGGCACACGGCCAATTCTTTTCTTTTCTTTCGGAAGGCGAGTGCGGTGGCCCATAGGGCCATCCGTACGGCTAAACGTGAATGTTGGGCATGTTTTGTCTCCACCATGGGGAGCCGGTCGGCCGAGCGGACAGCATGCTGGACTTGTGAAACTGTGGTCCTGGGTTCGATCCCATGCGCCAGCGAGAAACAATGGGCAGAGTTTCTTTCACCTTATGCCCCTGTTACCTAGCAGTAAAATAGGTACCTGGGTGTTAGTCAGCTGTCACGGGCTGCTTCCTGGGGGTGGAGGCCTGGTCAAGGACTGGGCCGCGGGGACACTAAAAAGCCCCGAAATCATCTCAAGATAACTTCAAGATAACCACGGGGGAGCCGTTCGGCTGAGCGGGGGAGCTGGTCGACCGAGTGGACAGCACGCTGGACTTGTGATCCTGTGGTCCTGGGTTCGATCCCAGGCGCCAGCGAGAAACAATGGGCAGAGTTTCTTTCACCCTGTGCTCCTGTTACCTAGCAGTAAAATAGGTACCTGGGTGTTAGTCAGCTGTCACAGGCTGCTTCCTGGGGGTGGAGGCCTGATCGAGGACCGGGCCACAGGGACACTAAAAAGCCCCAAAATCATCTCAAGATAACCTCAAGATAACCATTACGTCCGAAACTCCTCTGCCACAGATCTGGAAGTGTATTCGCAAGATAGCGGGTAAGTTCATTCCCGATGTTTCACAGGTCCTTCACCTCCGTGGTACTCTTGTGGCGGACCCGTTGCAGGTCGCTACCGAACTGGGTTCCCACTTTTCTTCTGTTAGCTCTGGTCTTCATCTTCCCCAATCTTTCCTTCTTCGTAAACCTGTCCTTGAGTCTCGTCCTTTAGATTTCTGCACTCGTCTTCGACTTCCTATAACGATCCTTTCTCTCTCTCTGAACTTCGTTCTGCCCTGGCCCTCTGCGGTTCTACGGCGGCGTGCTCCGATGGTATTCATTATGAGATGCTTCACCATCTCCCTCCGTGCACGTCTCAGTATTTACTGAGTCTGTATAATCGGATCTGGGAGTCGTCGTCAGTCCCTGAGGACTGGCTCGATGCCGTTGTTCTCCCTGTTAGCAAACCAGGGTCTCTGGGAACATCCCCTAAGGACTTTCGCCCTATTGCCCTCATAATTTGTGTCTGCAAACTCTTTGAACGTATGGTTAACGTTCATCTGATGTGGTTCCAGGAACACCATCACCTCTCCCCTTCTCAATTTGGTTTCCGCAAGTCCCGCACCACAACAGATGTCCTGGTGAACTTGGAGGTCTATATTCGTACTGCTTTTGCTGCGAAGACCTCGGTTGTTGCCGTTCTTTTTGACTTGGAAAAGGCTTACGACACCACTTGGTGATATCATATTCTATCCCAGCTTCATTCTTTTGGCCTTCGTGGTTATCTCCCTCTCTTTCTCCGCAGCTTCCTCTCTCGTCGTTCCTTTCGGGTGCGGCTTGGTACCGCTCTCTCTGCCTCTTTTCAGCAATACAAAGGTTTGCCCCAGGGTAGTCTTCTGATCACTATTCTTTTTCTAGTTGCCCTCAATGGTCTTCTTTCCTCTCTTCCTTCAGGCGTCTTCTCTGCTCACTATGTCGATGATCTTACCCTTTGCTGTCCGGGTGATGATTCGCCTCTTCATCAACGCTAGCTTCAACTTGCGATTGATGCTGTGTCGTCTTGGGCCACCGATCATGGCTTCAAGTTCTCTACTACTAAGACTTGTGCCATGCCTTTTACCCGGAAATGGGTCGTTCTTTGTCCCTCTGTCACTTTATGGTCATCCCCTTGAGTACAAAGATTCCGCGAAGCTTTTGGGGTTATTCCTTGACACTCGTTTGTCTTGGTCTCCCCATATCTCTTACCCCCATGTTGAGTGCTCTAAGGCCCTTGCCCTCCATCGGGTATTGTCCCATACTTCTTGGGGAGCGGATAGGCGCACTCTCCTTGCTTTACATTCCTCTCTCGTCCTGTCTAAGCTCGATTATGGTTGCCCTGCTTACTCGTCTGCTTCTCCTTCTACTCTTCGCCGTCTTGATGCTTTGCACCATACTGGGTTGCGCCTCAGCTCTGGTGCCTTTTGTTCGACTCCCGTCCTCAGCTTGTATGTTGACACTGGCTTCCTGTCTCTCCAGGACCGCCGTGATCGCTACTGTCTTCGCTATATTGCACGATCCCTGCAACATCCTTCCTCTCGTCTCTGTCGTGCTTTAGCTTTACCCCTCCTGCGGTTCCTGTTCCTCTTCACAACCTCCCTCTTTCTGTTTGGTTATCTTGCTTACAGGATTCTCTTTCCGTTCGTTTTTCTAATATTTCTCCTCGTGTTGTTCCTTCTTTGCCCCTGTGGAGAGTCCCCCTTCTGCAGTTTTGTACATCCTTGACCCACATCACTAAAGCTTTTACCCCTCCTACGTTTCTAAAACACCTTTTCCTTGAGCACTTTTCTTCTCACTCGCACTCTGTTTCCGTCTTCGCTGAAGGGTCTAAGTCTGCGGACGGTGTTGGCTACTCTGTTGTTTTTCCTGATCACACTTATATGTGTCGCTTACCTCCGGAGACTAGCATCTTCACAGCGGAGCTTTATGCTATTCTCTATGCTCTTCGTTTCCTGCTCTCTCGTTGTCAATCTTCCTTTGTAGTTGTTGACTCTCGTAGTGCACTCATGGCTTTCGGGTCCTTTAATCCGGTTCATCCAGTGGTTGTCGAGAACCAGCATTGGCTGTTTCTTGTTCACAGTAAATTTAAGTCGGTTGAGTTTTGTTGGGTTCCCAGCCATATTGGTGTGCCTTTAAATGAGTGTGCGGATGCTGCCGCCAGGGAAGCTGTCCACTCTTGTCCCATCTCTCGTAAAGGTAGTCCTTATTCCGACTTTTACCCAGTTATCCATTCCTCCATCCTTACCCGTTGGCAGGCTTGTTGGTCTTCTGTTACTGGTAACAAACTACGTTCTCTTAAATGTTGTGTTTCCTCGTGGCCACCGTAACCGGCGATGGGAAACGGCTCTGGCGAGGTTGCGTATTGGCCATACTAGCTTAACTCATCGTCACTTAACCCTTCCACTGCTCAGGGGTCCTGAGGACATTTACACCCGTGTGCAAGAAAAAAAAATTCAATTTTTTTTTCGTCTTCTAAACATGTTAATTTGTGTCCCCTGAGCACGGGGAAAAAAAAAATCGTAGGTGACATATTTTGGGTGCAATTGACCGAGGAAGTCTAGCAAAAAGTGGGTGTTGACAGAGCAGTCGTCAGAGCCGGTCAGCGTCACCCGTGCTGACAGGTGGGAGTTGCCACAAAGATATTATTACCTAATTGTTTCAATGTCTCCGATTGATTTTTTCTTAGTTTTTTGCAGTAGTATTATTCAATAGTGTGTATTGTAATATATTTATATAATAAAAGTGGTGAATAATTGCTATACTCAAAAGTATGGTGTGCATATTAGTGATTCAATTATTATGTTCATAAAACAATAAACAAATAGTTTTGCTGCTATTACACTCTATACACAGGTTATGTATAAGTATCTGCATGTTTTGTTCACCATAACGAACCACTAAGTTGGTATTGAGAGTCGAAAAGCAACAAGGAGTTACTACCACACACCAGCCAGCCACTCCCTCAACACATGCACTAACTTTCTCCCCCAACAATACCGTTTGTGGTGTTATTACACTATATACATCCTATATCCTGGCACTATATACATCCTGGCCATCCTATGGCAAGATGTGCACAATACCCCGCGTTGAAAAACAGAGGTGCAACAGGTACTCTGAGAGAGAACTCTATCAACATCAGAGGCCCGAGACTGTTCAACACGCTTCCGCTACACATAAGGGGCATAACTGGCAAAATCCTCAGTGTTCAAGAGAGAACTGGATAAGCACCTCCAAAGGATACCTGATCAACCAGGCTGTGACTCATACGCCAGGCTGCGAGCAGCCACGTCCAACAGCCTGGTTGATCAGTCCAGCAACCAGGAAGCCTGGTCAACGACCGGGCCGCGGGGACTTAGAGTGGGACTGACTTAGAGACTTTCTTAGTTATGTGTTGTATGTGAGTGCTGAAGTTGAGTCTCTTGTCTAGGAATAGGCCAAGAAACTTTCCATCATTTTTATTGCTAATGTTTACATTATCTGTCTGAAGCTGAATTGCATTTGTAGATTTGCTTCCAAATAAAATGTAGTAGGTCTTTTCTATGTTATTAAGTGTTAGTTTATTGGTTGACATCCATAAGTGGACTTTTTAGTTCATTTTTAACACTTTCGCGCTATCTGGACGCGCCGGCGCGTTCGGTTTCGTCTAACGTAAACGCATAGTGGACATAAAGTTATGTCTACTTTTAAAATATTTGTATAAAATTCAATTTTTATCCGATTTACTTTGGGTTTGTTTCAAACTGCGCGCTATGAGGCTCTCTTTCTCACCACTAGGCTGCATGGTACAATAAGTTCATGAAAGGTGTGGATAACTTCGCTCAAATGGTATTTTGTCCCAAACGGGTTGCAGGTGGGTGACTTTAGCCGTTTATACTGGTAATTCTTCCCCCATATCATGTATTATATGCATATGTCTGTTTAGGGAATTTTATTCCGATCAATATACAACCAAAAATAACTGTGTGCAACAAGTATAAACTTGACAAACATAACAAAAGTAAAAATATTTCGTGTGTGTTTGACGCTCACTGATATGTTCCAGCGTTGTTTTATATTTGTCGCTATTCTAACTTACGCTTTGTTGATATTTTTTACCTATGGGCACATAGAACATTCTATTGCGAACACATTGACATAAAAATGAATGACGTACATAGAAAATTAATGTCATGAGAGTGAAATAAGTATAAACTTTCAAAGCGCCGTGCGTCGTCCCGTCACCGATACCGGGTAACAATTTCACCACTTCCCACACTCTTGCGGGCGGGCTGCATCATTATTCTACGCTTATATTCATATCACCGTGTTGGGAATTTCATTGCGAGTCCATTGATACCAAAATTAACGCTGTAGAACAAGTGTGGAGGTGATTACAATCCCAAGAGTAAAAACATTTTGTTGCTGATGGGCACTCACGGCGAGTCATCTACGTAGTTATTTATTTGGTGCTGGTATCCCTATATGTTTCGTGACTTATTTTACTGATGTTCTTCTAGAGAATTTTATTGCGAACACGTTGGTACCAAAATGAAATACGTAGCATGAGAACTAAGGTCAGAAGAGTAAAAAGAGTATACACATTTTTGTTTTTACGCTTAAGCGATAAAAATGCAGCGCGCACATTCGGTTGGCTGAGTGACCTTTGCGGAGAGCGCGAAAGTGTTAACATCATTTAGTGTATGTTGGTTGGGGTTAGAGTAGATGAGGGTAGTGTCATCAGCAAACAAAATAGGTTTCAGAATGTTAGAGACATTAGGCAGATCATTGATGTATATATAAGAAATAGGAGAGGTCCCAAGATGCTGCCCTGTGGCACTCCAACAGTTATTGGTAGAGTGGGAGAGGTTATATTATTGATGGTTACACATTGGAGTCTGTCACTAAGATAGGATTGGATATAGTCCAGTGCATGGCCTTGGATTCTATAATGATGGAGTTTATATTCCGAACCATAATGGAAACAGACCCAACTATGGGATGGGTTAACCCAAGTATCGCGTTTCCAAAAGGGTTGCCCATGTTGGAAAAGACGAACGCCGAAAGAATATTGTTGAAAACATCTTGATGACTTATTAAACCAAAATTATTTATTAGTCAGAAGAAAGACAAAAACGCGATCAATATGTAAAACCTCTGCCAGACAAATATTTTAAGTAAAACCGAAGATATTTTGTTGTTTTATAAAAGGGGCAGTTTTCATCGTTCGTCGAGCTCGAAAACCGCAGCATTCATCTCAGAACCATGCCTATTTCACGCAGATTCCTTAATAAACGTAAGAGTTTTATATGTCACAAGAAAGATAGAAATATAAGCTTCATTTTAAATTCCTTACCATGGGCATATTTAAATTTAAAGCGAAGATACGTGTACTTTTATAATAGCCGAGCTCCGACCCCGGACAGATCGATCGACCGAGCAACTCTCTCTAAGAACAATGTTTATTTCACGTGAATTCGTTAATAAACATATATGTTTTATATGTCTCAAGAAAGGCAGACATATAAGCTTCACTTTAAACACTTTATCATAGACTTATTTAAAGTTCTAATGAAGATACATGTATTTTAAATATTACGGAGCTCCCACCCCGTACAGACTGAACGACAGAGCAACTCTCTCTCAGATCAATGTTTATTTCACGTAAATTCGTTAATAAACACAAATGTTTTATATGTCTTAACCCTTCAATTGTGCATCGCATCATATGATGCTTTGACCGACTTGCAGTAAATTGCGCATCGCATCATGTGATGCTTTGGAGTACTACGCAAGATTTAAACGGCCCGCGGATACACGGGGTTCACCACACCTTCATCAGGGCTCTTGTAAACAGACGCCATTTTTAAAAAAAATCGTGGGCCAAACTCCCGGGTGTTAGGGGCCTCAGTATTGAGTCAGCTACCAAGCCTGACGCACGCAGCATGAACTCACAGCACTGCTGTTCAGCTTGTGACCACAGCATCGCCTAAAAATGCCATAATATACTTGTTCATGCTATTATGCAGCGATGATATTATTACAGGAGACCCCTGACTGTGATAAAACTGACCAGGGTTCTGATAATAGTAGGATTGTGGTGATATTTGGCGCTGTGCGCCATGGAGGGAGGAGTAATGCTGTGGGAGGGAGGATGGTGGCGCTGTCTTTTGAGTGTGTGTAGCCACCTTTTATTGACTGCACTCACCATACCAGCTTAGTGGTTCGCTATGGTGAACACAAATGTAGATACTTATATATAACGTGTGTATAGTGTGAGATAACAGCGAGAGTAGGAGGTTGGGAACCGCCATTTTGGTGAGGGAGGAGCGTCGTCTGCAGGACTTATCATGTTGTTTACTGATGACCACGATGGTCTTTGGGCACCATACCAGTTTACTTGTACAAGTATGGTGAATAAAACAGGTAGATATTTATATATAATGTGTGTATATAGCGTAATAACACCACACAGTATTGTTGTAGGAGAAATATTAGTGCGTCTGGCCTTGAGGGCGGCAGCCATCAGCTGATTGTGTGAGTAGCTACGTCTTTACGCACCATACAAGCTTAGATGTACAGTTATGGTGAACAAAACATGTAAATACTTATATATAATGTCTGTATATAAAAGCAAAAACAGTATGGAGAATGGAGTGGGTGGAGAATGGTGGCAAATCAGGTGAGGTGAGGGAGGGAGTGGCAGCCAGTGGCAGCCAGTCACTGCCACTCAGCATTCCAACTTAGTGGTTCATCATGGTGAACAAAACATGCAGATACTTATATATAACCTGTGTATATAGTGTAATAACCGACAAAGTATTTGTTCACTGTTTGATGAAGAATTCTCAAAGAATTACTCATTATTGCTATCTAAGATAATTAGACGAGCCAAAACTAAGTACTACGAAGATAAATTTACCCAAATAAAGAGCAACATTAAACAAACATGGAGAACAATTTCACAAATATTGGGATCAAAGAAGTCTTTAAATAACAAACCGACTCTCCTGTCTAATAACGATGGTCAGCTTTCAGCCTCTGATTCTGCTATTGAGTTCAATAGGTTCTTCTCTTCCATTGGTTCATCCCTTGCTAATGATATTCCATCTTCCAGTACTGACATTAAGGGGGCGTCTGGTTATTATAATGAAAGTTGTTCAATGTCAACCAATATTATTTTTCTAGTTGTATATGAAAAGTGCTTAAATTGTCCCAAGTTTCAGTACTGCAGCGTAAATAGAAACGGAGTTTTTTGTTTTTTTTGTTTTTTTTTGAACGTTTTTTACACATTTTCAAGTCCACACTTCAGAACACACGTTTCAGATAAAATTATTCTGTGACACTTTTCTGACACATTAGCATATAATAAAGGATTTGGGGATTTAGAATTTCCTAAACATCTTTAGTTTTCCTAATACAAATATTCAAAGTTCCCCAAAATTTTTTTGCAAATATGGCATGTTTATTGCTATTATAAAATCAATAAATGAACTTAGAGAAAAATGAAAGCCCCCCAATGTAGAGACATGCCCTCCACATATACTGTGTAAGTTTCATGTAAATTGAATAAAAGAAGAATGAGTTTTGTAAACGTTTGTGTCAATTGAAAAAAAAACAGAAATGAATAAAGTCTAAGGTTCTAAAATCTGTGGCTGGGGTTGACATCAACCAATTTTCTCCAAAATTGGCATCCTTACAGATAGGCTTACGTACAGTCAGGTGTGTAAGTTTGATGCAAATCGCCCAAAAAAAAAAATGAAAAAAAAAAATATTTAAAAAAAAAAAGAAAAAAAATCCTTTTTTTTTTTTTTTCCTTAAATTTTTTTTCCAATTAAACTAATATTAATATTTGTTTAATATATGCTATTGTGATAACAAAGAGTTGTAGTTATGATTTCAGTTGACACTTTTGATTGATAATCGATTTTGACCATTTTTGCATAATTTTCATAACTACTACAATATTTTTTTTCTCCCTTCCTATTTATGCTACAATGCTGAAACTTGGACCAGATGAAACACTTTTCATATAGAAGTTGTCAAAAAAGTTTGATTGAAATCGAATGAGTTTTCATTTTTGCATTTTTGGACCCAGATGCCAACCAGACGCCCCCTTAAGGACTATCTGACAGGGAACTATCCCCAGTCTCTGTACCTAAAGCCTATTAATTCCATTGACGTCAATGAGATAATCCTTTCCCTTAAAACCAAGTCTGGTGCCCTTGAGGAGATACCAACTTTAATCTACAAAAAAGCCTCCAGATCTTTAGCCCCTGCTATTGCTTTGCTCTTCAACAAGTCACTTGAACTCCAAACCTTTCCAGATATTCTAAAAAAAGCGAGAGTAACGCCTGTCCACAAATGTGGTGATCTCACAGATGTTAACAACTACAGACCTATATCAATCCTGCCAAACTTGTCAAAAATTTTTGAAAAACTAATCTATAAGCAGCTTTACTCATATCTAGCCAAACTCAATATACTTAGCCCTTGACAATATGGCTTCAGGCCCAAAAAAAGCACTAACGATGCACTTATTAGTATGCTTAACTCGATTCATACAGCTCTTGATAAAAATGAGTTCCCTGTTGGGTTATTTGTGGACCTGCGTAAAGCTTTCGATACTGTCAATCACCAAAACCTTCTTCTTAAATTACATCATTATGGTGTCAGAGGACACTCCCTACAATACCTCAAATCCTACCTTACTGACAGGCTCCAATGTGTTTCTGTGAATAATACAATTTCTCCCACCCTACCCATCAACATTGGTGTTCCCCAGGGCAGCATACTTGGCCCTCTCCTCTTTCTCATCTACATTAATGACCTTCCAAATGCCTCCCAACACCTCAAACCAATCCTATTTGCTGACGACACAACCTTCATTTACTCCAGTCCTGATCCCCTTGCTCTAAATGCCACAGTAAATACTGAGCTAAATAAAGTCCATCTGTGGCTAACTGCCAACAAACTCACCCTTAACATTGACAAAACTTTCTATATTCTGTTTGGCAATAAATCCTCTAATCAAATAAATCTCAAAATAAACAATACCCAAATTTGTAACAAATTAGATGGCAAATTCCTTGGCATTCTCATTGACCACAAGCTGAATTTCCAGGGACACATTCTAAACATATCTAAAAAAGTTTCAAAAACTGTGGGCATTCTTTCTAAGATCAGATATTATGTACCACGCCCTGCCCTGGTGACTCTCTATTACTCCCTTATCTATCCATATCTCAACTATGGTATTTGTGCTTGGGGCTCTACTACCCAAAATCATTTACGTCCTCTAATTACTCAACACAAAGCTGCTATTAGGACAATATCCAATTCTGGCCCCAGACATCACTCGGTACCCCTATTCAAATCCCTGAATATGTTAGACATTAAGTCACTGCACATTCTCTCATGTGTACTATACATATACAAAACGCTAAATTGTAATGCCAATCCGGATCTCAAAAGCTTCATAGAAGGTTGTAACAGAACCCATGAGCACCACACCAGAAATAAATACAGTTTTGATATTCCTAGAGTACGACTTAATCAAACCAGAAATGCTCTACAAATCAAGGGGCCCAGAATGTGGAATGACCTTCCCAACCATGTTAAAGACAGTACCTCTCTCAACCAGTTTAAGATAAAAACTAAACACTACCTAATAAATTCCCTGTAACCTACCTACCTCCTCTATTGTCAACCCATGTCCGTTATTTTCTTTTTTTTTAATCAACACTGTTTGTCAACCTATTGTATTTGTGCTGCTTTTTCAGTCATGTTCCCCCTTTTTTTTTATCTTTATTTGTATTTGTTCTCAACACTTTTTATTCTTTATGCTCAATTAGTATTAAGTTCTAGATATTAATGTTTTTCTTGCCCGAAACGCATTGCGTAATAGTGGCTTTAGGCATTGTATGTACTAGCTCTATCTATATATCAATCCATTAATGTAACATCACTTGTATGTATATACCTTACCTGAATAAACATCTGAATCTGAATCTGAATCTGAATCATCTGAATCTGATGAACATAATTGAATCAACAATATGCACACCATATTTTTGAGTACAGCGATGATTCACTCATTTTATTATATAAATATATCACACTACACACTATTGAATAATATTACAGCAAAAAAACTACGAAAAATCAGAGACATTAAAATAATTAGGTAATTATCTCTTTGTGGCAACCCCGGCCTGACAGCTGGCGATCAACAGACCGCCTGGGATGCACGCTCAGTCAGCGCCTGATTTTTTCCAGAATTCCCTGCCCTATAGCGGGCAATATATGCCACTTACGATTTTTTTATTATTTTTCCCGTCATTAGTGAACACAAATTAACAGGTTAGGAAGAAAAAATAATTTTTTTTTTTTTTTTTTTGGTATGCCCCTGTGGGTGTCAAATGGTATATAGCTATGCGCCATTTAAGGGTTAAACAAGATAGAAATATGAGCTTCATTTTAAATAGATTACAATAGACATATTTATATCTCAAGTGAAGATACATATGTTTTTATAGTAGTGCTCAGTAGCTTGTCGGGCATGGAGTGCAGGCACCTACGTACTTGCCGATATATTGTATAATTAACAAAGATACGCTAATAAAGCCTAAAATCTTATATGCCTTCAGAAAGACCGAGATATGAACATTATTATGATTGCACCAAATGAAATATATCATGTTCGAGGACAAAGATATATAAATTTTAAATTAAGTTTCGACTCTTGCTCGGGCGAGAGAGATGGGGCGACTCTCGCCCCATCTATTGGAGATTCTGTCCACTAAAGACCCAAAGCTACTCAAACCCTCCTAGCATTATTTAAGTAATGAAGTAATATGGTATATTTACTCACTATAATGTGGGTGCTGGATGCAGAACATGAGAAAACATATATTTACTCCAAACTAATATAATTTCATTACGAAATAAGTAATTAAGTAGCATCAAAGGAAGTCGACGGTCCAAGCGTCAATGTTGTGAAGCGACTTATCCAAGATATATCGTTGTTTGGAAAGTGTTGGCATATCCAGTTGTCGCACTTCTCTGCACAAATCATCACAAATTTAAATTATAATGTTAGCAAGTAGAATATGTATTTTTAATAAAATCTAACATAACTAGCCAGAAAACATTTAACATTTATTAACACTTTCGCGCGCCCGGCGAAGGTAAAAAAAAAAGCGGTATGTGCGCGCGGCGTTTTTGTCGCGTAAGCGTAAAATAAAAAATGTGTATACTCTTTTTACTCTCCTGACCTTAGTTCTCGAGCTACGTATTTCATTTTGGTACCAACGTGTTCGCAATAAAATTCTCTAGAAGAACATCAGTAAAAAAAGTCACGAAACGTATAGGGATACCAGCACCAAATAAATAACTACGAAGATGACTCGCCGTGAGCGCCCAACAGCAACAAAATGTTTTTACTCTTGGGATTGTTATCACCTCCACACTTGTCCTACAGCGTTAATTTTGGTATCAATGGACTCGCAATGAAATTCCCAACACGGTGATATGAATATAAACGTAGAATAATGATCGCGGCCCACCCGCAAGAGTGTGGGAAGTGGTGAAATTGTTACCCGGTATCGGTGACGGGTCGACACATGTGCGATACGGCGCTTTGAAAGTTTATACTTATTTCACTGTCCTGACATTATTATTCTATGTATGTCATTCATTTTTGTGTCAATGTGTTCACAATAGAATGTTCTATGAGCCCGTAGGTAAAAAAGATCAACAAAGCGTAAGATAGAATAGCGCCAAATATAAAACAACGCTGGAACATATCAGTGAGCGTCAAACACACACAAAATGTTTTTACTTTTTTTACTTTTGTTATGTTTGTCAAGTTTATACTTGTTGCACACAGTTATTTTTGGTTGTACATTGATCGGAATAAAATTCCCTAAACAGACATAAGCATATAATACATGATATGGGGGAAGCATTACCAGTATAAACGGCTAAAGTCACCCACCTGCAACCTGTTTGGGACACTCATGCAGACACACGCTACACCCAAAAAAAAATCTATGAAGGTTCGAGTCTACTTATGGCAGTTTATGTGATACAGTGTTCATTCTGGTATCAAAATACTCGTTTCAGTTTGTAGTTCATGCGATTTTCAGAATCGACTGAATCGCTGGAGGTTCAACATTTGAGTCAGAGTCATCTGACAAAACCGTCTCGTCAAATGGCAGTGTGCCAGACATCTCGGGTTCTGATTCGGTTGCTGCTTCAGCTTGAGGTGTTGAAGTGAACAAGGGCCGCCTCACACCAGATGGTCCAGGAGTTTGCATGGCGTCAGCATAGGCAGGACCTGTGTCATCATTTATGTCTGGAGCGTGCCGCAAGTGTTGAGATACTGTTGCTGTTTGAGGCCAATCTTCCGGGTCCCAGCACAATAGGGCCCAATTTGCCACCTCGTGGAACTGTATCAATGTTAGCTTTTTTTGATCAGTTGTGTTGTATTTGTACAAAACAAAGGCATTATGCAAAGCCATTTGCAGGAAATAAAACGTTATCTTTTAGGTCCACTTGTGAGTTTTCCTGGCAAAATGGTAATACCATTTGATCGAAGTGGTCCACACCTTTCATGAACTTATTGTACCATGCAGCCTAGTGGTGAGAAAGAGAGCCTCATGGCGCTCAGTTTGAAACAAACCCAAAGTAAATCGGATTAAAATTGAATTTTATATAAATATTTTTTTCAGGACATCATTTTATGTCCACATCACGGAAGCGGGTAGGCGGATCAGGACTCCGCCCGGAGTCCTGATCCGCACAAAGTGTTAAAAAATATATGTTTGGAAGTTAAATTGATTTCATAGGACAATAGTTTTGTTATATATATACTCGTTATTCGTTGACCTGCGTTCGCTACTTAAACTACCATGTACTGTACTTGTGTAAAATCTCCCATGTCTCTTCGCTCATCTCACCGAACCCGACGGGCTCTGTGATATATTGTTTAATTAATTAATTGAGATTCACAAATAAAGCTTATAATTGTATATGTTATCAAAAAGGCAGAGCTTAGTTTAGTTCATTTATTATGCACCCCATACCCATCCTATGGGCGATAGTGGAGTGTTACAGAGGCACATAATGGGCTCAGGGACTGAGCCCCACAATTCATATAGCCAAGCAAGTTATAATCTTGATAAGCTAGTTACAAAAGTCAATGCACATTGTCACATCAACAATGGGCTCGAGACCGACCACAAGTACAGTTTATAATTTAGGCAATTGACATATATGGAGGGCTAGTGTCACAATTGATATGTTTATTCTATACATAACCCCCTCTCCCCCATCCAATGGGCAGCGGTGGATAGGTTACAATCAAGTCATTTTTTGCGTTTTATTCAGAGATTAGATCTTATTGGGTGAGGAAAGATATTCATATTTTAAAGAAGGCTTCTTGGCTGATGCTCTCCATTGATGGAAAATATACAACCTTTTGAAAATCAATGTTAGTTTGATCTAGATATTGTAATTAATTAAAGTATTTATGTCATCAGAAAGGTAGAAATATAGGCTACATTTAAAATCCTGTCATAAATATAACTGAAGTGAAAACGAAGATATATGCGTTTTGATAGTTACTTGATGGCTAGCTCTGAGAGTGTGAAGCCCTGCACACCAGCCAATAAATTGTATAATTAGTTTCCATATATTTTAATTAATCCTAAAAATCTATATGTCAGAAGAAAGGAAGATGTAGCCGTTAATGTGACAACATTTAAAAATATGTATCTCTTAAGTTAAATAAATAATACCACCTTATCGCCGGTGTCCGGACACATGAAAACTACCTAGGTATCAGTATCCAGCCTGGTGGGGATCACAGGCTGCACAATGCTGATAAATTATGTAATGCACTACTTGTGGTCGATCTCGAACCCATTTATGATGTGACGACTTATAGAGAATTTTGTAACTAGCTCATCAAGATTGTAACTTGCTTAGCTAAATGAATTGTGGGGTTCGGTCCATTCATTTTCTTTCTTTATTATGCACCCCATAATACCCATCCCGTGGGCGGTGGTGTAAAGGATTTCAGAGGCACATAATCGGTTCAGGAACTGAACCCTCTAGTTCGTTTAGCTAAGCAAATAACAATCTTTTGATGCTAGTTACAAAATTATTAATGTACACATACTTATGCATACATGTACATATACATATGTATACATATATACATACACATACATATTTAATCACCCACACAAATACACACATCAGTAATCTTTTGTGTCACAAGTGATTCAACAAGAGGCTCACAACAGTCACTATACAAGGCACTTTGCATCTATGAGGAGTCGCACAGTTACTAGTCTTGCTCCACACCCACCCAACTGGGCGGCAGCTTTACAGTCATGTGCTCCACACCCACCCAACTGGGCGGCAGCTTTACAGTCATGTGCTCCACACCCACCCAACTGGGCGGCAGCTTTACAGTCATGTGCTCCACACCCACCCAACTGGGCGGCAGCTTTACAGTCATGTGCATGCATTACCTACAGTAAGCAAATTTTGGATACTTCGCTAAGATTTCGGGCAGCACATCATTATGAATGAAGTACTTATACACATTTCATGGACACTATTGATGTTGTTATCTTTAAATTCCGCGATTTTTTCACATTCCATTATATAATGACGCAAAGTATGCCAATAGTTCTGCTGACAGAGTTTACATTTAATCAAATCTACATCATCAGATGTTACTAATTCCCAGAGGTACTTAACACTTTCGCGCTCTCGGCGAAGGTCACTCAGCCAACCGTATGTGCGCGCGGCGTTTTTATCGCTTAAGCGTAAAAACAAAAATGTGTATACTCTTTTTACTTTTTTGACCTTAGTTTTCATGCTACGTATTTCGTTTTGGTACCAACGTGTTCGCAATAAAATTCTCTAGAAGAATATCAGTAAAAAAAGTCACAAAAGCTTTAGAGATACCAGCATGAAATAAATAACTACGAAGATGAGTCGCCGTGAGCGCTCAACAGCAACAAAATGTTTTTACTCTTGGGATTGTTATCACCTCTACAATTGTCCTACAGCCTTAATTTTGGTATCAATGGACTCCCAATAAAATTCCCAACGCGATGATATGAATATAATCGTAGAATAATGGTCCCGGCCCACCCGCAAGAGTGTGGGAAGTGGGCGCACTGTTACCCGGTAACAGTGACCGGACGACACACGCGCGAAACGTTGCTTTGAAAGTTTATACTTATTTCACTGTTCTGATATTATTATTGTATGTATGACATTCATTTTTGTGGCAATGTTTTCGCAATAGAATGTTCTATGAGCTAAATTATACTACACAAACTTGGACCAAATAGGTGTACTTACCAAGGGAAGGCTGGTTGTGGAACAGTAAGTTGAGCATTTGTTCTTCTCTCCACCTTCTTCAGGTTCTTCATTCCTGAAGTTGCTCAACAGATGGTTTGTAGGTGGAGTGAAGCTGTTGCGGGTGGTTACTTCTTCACCACCCAATACACCTGTTTCCGGTGGTAATTGGTGTAGCAGGGAACAACACAGAGTGCAACACCACAGGTCTTGCATCCATAGTTCGTGTCCTTCCTTTTACCGGACCGTGCGCATGCATGACACTTGAGACGTTTGGGCAGTCTGTAAATTTCATGTTTCAGTTTGTAGTTCATGCGATTTTCTGAATCAACAATAGGGCGGCCAGGTCCTCTCGCTGGAGGTGTAACAGGAGTTGCAGGAGAGTCAGATTCATCTGACAAAACAGTTTCGTCAACTGGCAGTGTGGCAAACATGTCGGGTTCAGATTCGTTGTCTGCTTCATCTTGAGGTGGTGTAGTGAACAAAGGCCGCCTCACACCAGATGGTCCGGGAGTTGGCATGGCGTCAGCATTGGCAGGAGCTGTGTCATCATTTATGTCTGGAGCGTGCCGCAAGTGTTGAGATGATGATGTTGTTTTAGGCCACTCCTCTGTGTCCCAGTGCAATAGGGCCCAGATTGCCACTTCGTGGAACTGTAGCAATGTTAGCTTTTTTCGATCAGTTGTGTTGTACTTGTACAAAACATAGGCATTATGCAATGCCATTTGCAGGAAATAAAAGGTAATCTTTTTGGTCCACTTGTGAGTTTTCCTGGTAAAATGGTAATATTTAACCATTTGATCGAAGTGGTCCACACCTTTCATGAACTTATTGTACTCGCAAATTGCAGTCGGTTTGTTCACTGTTACCTGTTGTATTCCACTTGTTCCGTCTCGGTTGCGAATTCGCTTCCTTCGCTGAACTCGCTGAGTGTCTGCATTGTGGATGTTGGTAATGATTGAAACCACTCGCTTGTCTTTCCACAGGAGAATGAAGGTATTATCTTTGCGGCGGTATACTGTGGTATCCAGTGGAAGTTTACCCTTGGCTAGAGCTTGCAATACCTTTGGGGCGCCACGTAGCATTCTAATTGTGCCACATGTGTACACCCCAAGTTCTCTCAATGTTTCTTGAGTGCTTGTAGAAGTGCTTGGGCCTTGACCTTGATCCATTTTTGATGAAGTAATTGGGTATAATCCACACGGAAACGGGTAAAAATGCTCGAGTTTGGCGCGCGAGGGGAGCGTGATCGACTCACGACACGTGACACGAAAACAATGTGCCCGTCACGTGACCGGGTAGGCTGACGCGCCAGGCGGCCTAGTGGTGAGAAAGAGAACTTCATGGCGCGTCGTTTGAAGCAAACCCCAATGAAATCGGATTAAAATTGAATTTTATACAAATTTTTAAAAGTTGACATAACTTTATGTCCACTATGCGTTTACGTTAGACGAAACCGAACGCGCCGGCGCGTCCACATAGCGCGAAAGTGTTAATTGTAGCTGAGCCTAAACCTAGCAGTGGTAACATCTAGAAGTCTGCTAACGTTATTGGATGACCCATAGATGAGCGATTCATCAAAGTTTATACAATATTGTGAAATTGAGAGTCAGTGTAGTAACATAAATTGGTAAATCATAAATATTGTAAGTTAAGAATCTGATGCATGTGTGTGTGTTGGGGGGGGGGGGTTATACCCTTGGTAAGCAAGAGTGAAAAGTAACCTTAGACGTTGTGCGGTCAATGTGGGGGGGGAAGAGGGTGGGAGGGTCAAATCCACCCTCCAACATCTAGGCATAGTACCACCAGCCTCCACAACACTCCATCAGCCTCCAGCTGATGCTTGTAGATGCTTCATCTAACCTCACCTATGTCACACATTAACCTACAATTCCAGTGATATTTAAACTCCTCATCACAGTTGCGTCTCACCAATATAAACTGTATTGGATTTTGTTCCAAAATAGCTATATGCTGACTGGACGTGTATGCATGTATGTATGTATGCATGTATGTATGCATGCATGTATGTATGCATGTATGTACTCACCTAGTTGTACTCACCTAGTTGTGTTTGCGGGGGTATGTATGCATGTATGTACGCATACATGTATGTATGTATGTATGTATGTATGTATGTATGTGTGTATGTGTATATTCCCAATCACATTAAAGACTCCCCCTCTATCATCCAATTTAAGAGAAAAACAACTATGTACTAAATAATCAACTCCTTGTAACTTTAATTATGCTGACCTTCCTATCTGTATTCAGACTGTGCCTACCTTCATTATAGGTGATTATAACGCTAGGCATAGGAATATTGGTAATTCACAGTTCAATAATCGTAACGGCAACCAACTGTTGTCACTATTAGGTAGTCACGATGATGCACAGATTGTAGGTGACCTTGAACCGACGAATATCTACGGGGGTATTCTTGATCTATGTCTCGGTTTCAACATCTCCCACACCGTCTGTGCCTCGTCAATAGTGGCAATCGTCAATGGCGTCCGATCATCTGGCCATATTAGCCACTGTAAGCATTGGCAGCTCTATCCTCCCCGGTGGAGTGTTCAAGCGGAAGAGGCTGGCTGTGCCCATCGATCAACGAGACAATCTTGTTGCTCATGTATCAGAATGGTGCAGCTCATCTGAGCCTTCATCAGTTGAAGATTTTAACAATGAGCTCACAGATACTATTGACCAGTTTATAGAATCACTTGATCCATTGTACAGGCCACGTAACCCAAATTACACTGGTCATAGCACTTATGCTTATTATAATGATTCTAAATTGCATGCACTAAAACGCACTGCCAGAATAATTGGACTAGCTTATAGGACCCGCACTGCTGAAATGCTTCGGCTCTTTCAAGCGGCTCTGGCTAAGGCCAGGGAACGTATGGTGGAGCTGAGGCAGACAGACTGGGAATCTTTTGTCCGTGGTCTCAATTCTCACACGCCACTAAGTCGGGCATGGAAGGATATCAACAAGATCAAAGGGAAAAATGCTGCAGAGATCTCGTACCCTAATCCTCTGCACAGAGCAAATGAGCTTGTTGATGCTTGGGCCACGACTTCCAGCTTTGACAGTCTTCCTCTACCCTCACAGAATGATTTAAATAATAGATATACTGATAGGGCAAAGCTCCTTGACTTCATGCGTCATCAAGAGGATGACTGTGACATGCTTTTTACTGAATATGAACTTGATTCTGCTCTACATAAAGGCAAAGCTACATCACCCGGGGAGGATGGAGTTACTTAAGGCATACTGCATATGCTTCTGCTAGTTCCAGGGAATCCCTTGCTTCAATTGTATAATATGAGCTATGTAACTGGGGAGCTTCCTAAGTCATGGACCAACAGTGTTATTATTCCCATTCCTAAACCTCACCAGCCGAGTGTTTTTCGCCCAATCTTCCTCACTAGTTGTCTCTATAAGTGTCTTGAGAGGATGTTTTCTCAACCGTCTCCTTTACAAAATTAATAATATGTTGTCTCCCCAGATATATGGCTTTACGCATGGAAAGAGTGTACATCACTGTATACCACATTCCTCACCCTGCATACTGATAGGTCATATACCACTTTCCTAGATCTTAAGTCAGCCTTTGACATTGCTAACCCACACGTCATTCTGAGAGAACTTGCTAAAATGAATGTTGGAGGATGGCTTCTATGGTGGATAAGAGGCTATCTATCCAACAGGAAGTCATCTGTACTGTTCCAAGGGCATAGGCGTGTAACGAGAGATTTTGAACTTGGCACTCTACAGGGAGGTGTCCTCAGTCGTACTCTGTTCAATGTGTTAATCAATGCACTTTTAAACTTAGTAACTAGAAGGTCCAGCGAACACATCATTAACTATATGGATGATATACTGATCCACACCAATGGGTATACCAACACCCAAAATATTCTGAACTCTGTATTGTACACATGTCAGGAACTATGCTTAGTCATCTCAGTAGAGAAAACAAAAATCCTGAACAGACACCCACCCAGACGGGGTGGGGCCGTTCGCAAAATGCAGTTGGATGATGGCTCTGCTCGACTATGCTACCAGATACAAATACCTTGGTCTTGAGGTTCTACTGTGCCGCAATGTTTTAGCCAGACTGGGTCGCCAATGTAGAGAGAGGCTCCGTGCTCTCAAGGCTGTGGCAGGCTGTGGCAGGCAAACACAACTGTACTGTACAGTGTTATATATTTATTTCAGTTTGAACAATTTTTAACATTAAAGGATAAATCCTTTAATTGGTTGAAATTGGTTTTAACGTTCGAAATCTAATTTGTTGATGTTAAATAATGTAAGGTTCAAATTGATTAAGATACATACTTTAAAAACTATTTCTATTTGATACCAACAGTATCACGTTAAGAGAAGCGTCTCGCCTTGCTAACCCAAGTGTAAAATATATAAAGAAACGGTGCAACTGTTCTGGTATCTGCAGTACAAATATATGTCCCTATTTAAAGAAAAAAAAAAAACTGCACCAATCACTGCCACTCCTCACACCAATGCAACAATAAGGAGAGTGATAACAGTGCTTCACATTTGACAATGTTAAATTATTTAACAGATGACGAGATAATGAACATTGGAACAAATGTACAGCTCTCTAACCTTCATATAAAATCTGCATGTGACCTCATCAAACAAACTGTGCCAAGTGTAGAAGGCCTTCATGACCCAGCGTTGTAGCGGGACCTCTCCTGGCCAGTTACAATTGGTGAATTTATTAAAATTATCCAAGTTGATGGTTTTCACTTGGTCACCGTTTCCAACATTGTAGTAACTGGACAAATTAACATATACGACACCAGGCATAAATTACCATCCAAATCTACTGAAGTTATCTTGTATGCTCTTGCTAATTGCCAGGATGATAAGCTGATATGCAATATAATGAATGTCAGCAGACACAGGGACTCAAGTATGAGTGGGGTATATGCTGTGGCGTTTGCTGCATCACTTGCAAGTGGTGTAGATCCGGTGAACCTCGTATGATGAGCAGAATGAGACATCATCTTCAAGAGAACTTTAAAGGAAAGTGTCTCATCTCATTCCCTGCAGCTCAGACACTGAGAAGAAAACGAATCATCTGGTCATGTTCGATGGAAGTGTACTGCATTTGCAGAAAGCCAAATGATTTGAAGCTGATGGTATGCTGTGACCATTGCAATATTTGGCACCAGTGATCATGTGAAGGTGTTACAGAATGTAATGATGATTCATGGATTTGTTTCTTGTGCGCTAGCAAGTTGTGAATTATAATTTAAAATAATTAATTAATACATTATTATTATTATAACCTTACCAAATGCTTTGCTAAATCAAATAATGTTATTACTTTCAATGTGTTACAATAGCATATTTAAGTGCTGCAAGTGTCAGGTCTTTTATATAGTCGGTATTTGTTATATTATGTACTCTTTTTATGTTATTTAAATTTCAAATAGAAATAGTTTTAGTATGTATCGTAATAAATTTGAACCTTATATTATTTAACATCAACAAATTAGATTTTGAATGTTAAAACTAATTTCAACCAATTAAAGGATTTATCCTTTAATGTTAAAAATTGTTCAAACTGAAATAAATATATAACACTGTACGGTACAGTTGTGTTTAATTATGTTTTGCGATTCCTTTGGAAAAGGTATTTGTGCACCAAGTACTACTAGGTCATTATGAGATATGCTGAATGTTGTCAATATACCATCTGAATACGCTTCACTTTGCGTTAATCATTGGACGTCCTAATGATTAACCCTTTAACTGCGCGGCCTATAAATATGACATCCCCCCAGTGCGCAAGAAATGAAACCTCTGGAAAAAATTCTTTTTTCTTCTGAAAGTGTCAAAAACCTTTCCCTGTATATGGGTATAGCAATGGAAGTTCGAAATTGTACCTACTTTGGCTGCTATGGGGTCCGAAAGGTGGGGTGTGACGTCATCACTCCCCGTGCGCCAGAGCAGTATGCTTCCGGGGCCGGTGGGGCAGCCGGGGCGGGGCGCACGAGTTGCCACGAATATATTTTTGTTCATTTTTTGCGCACAGTTCCAAATACATTTTATTTGTTTTTACGTGCTAATCCTATGTATAATGAACATGTACACTATATTATGGCAGTAAAACATCTGTACTGTCCGAAGACACTGTGTTTTGTGCATGACACTTGTGTACACATATGTTGCACATATTTACCATATATCATGCTAATTTATGTATATATACAATCTATTTACAGACTATACACTGTCACACACTATATACACTCACCATCAACACACTCAGAACACCGCGAGTGTGAGCAGCCACACCCAGCCAGCCCTCCCTCACTCCTCCAACATCTTACTCGCCAATATTGCTCCTCCCACCATACTATTATTGTATCTATTACATGATTTACACATGTTATATATACCTATCTACATGTTTTATTTACCAGAACTATGCAAGTAAGCCGGTATTGTGTCCAAACAGTACAGTGGCCACCATACACTGCATGACAAATCACACAGCAGACAGCAGACGACGCTACGATTACGACGTCACCTCCCTCACCAAAATAGCTCCTCACAACATACTCCTGGTGCTGTTATTACACTATTCACACACACTGTATATACCCGTGTACATGTGTGTTCCCCATAGTGAACCACGAAGCAAGTACGGTGAGCAAATCAAAGAGTTACTGCCACAGTGAGGCTACCTCAATTCTCTCCCTTCCACCCTCCCTCACCAAAATTCCTCCTTCCTACGCACAACGCTCATTATAACCACAATCCTGGTCACTAATACCTGTAAATGAATAATTGACCACAAGTTTATTTTGAAAAGGAACCTAAAAAGTCGTTTGAAGATTCCTAGATGGACAAAATAATGCTATGGGGCTGTGGCTAGCGCTGTGTACATCATGAACAGCACTGAATCACTGATATTTGAACATTGTACCCAGTCATTATCACACTCGAGCTCTTCTATAATACAGTATCCACTCAATTTAACGGCCTATATGGGGCTGTACCCTGGTCGTTATTTCCGGAGCTCCGTTATTTCCGAAGTTAAGTCGGGTCGGGTAATTTTTCAAGTAACATTCAGGTAGGATATATTTTATACTGTATAACTAAAATTAAATAAAGTTCATTGTGTAATTGCATTCCAATTTAGTGCCACACCGACGATTAAGCCAGTTGTTGGCTGCTGCATGGATGATGTGTGAACACGGTCTGATCAAGCCCAGATGGGTGGGAAAAAATTGATTCATTCCTTTGTATTGCAAAATATTTCATGTATCAATCAGCAAGTTAATATTTTCTCAATAATATTTTAGAGATGTGTTTTGATTTACCCTGAACAGTGCAGGTAATGTATTTTTAATGTTACAACACAGGCTGTGGCGGCCATGCCATAACAATGGCGATCGAGCCTTGTCACTGAGAGCTATATTTTGATAAAGAGCCAAGACAAAATATTTTGAGCTCACCTATTCTCTGCTGACGATAGAATATACATTTGCAGAGACTAATATGTAGCTTTTGTTGAAAAAAAACAATTAATATCTTGAAATACTATGATAAAATTGGTAAATTGACTTACTTTTAATGAAGCTGAAGATTACGAAGCTGTGAAGATTACGTCATCCTCTGCAGCGCTTGTTTTATATTGTTTATATTGTATGCAGGGTACATACTGTATGTACACTTATTTTCAGGCACTCACTTCACACAACAGTTAGGCTTACTACTAATTCACATGAGTTCTAATACTACTTCACTATTGACAATTATTTCTACTGTATATTTACATTGTACAGTATCTTTTTGTCTAGGCTTAATTAATCATTAACACTTACAATACTGTACTCTATCAACACTTTTTACACTAATTTATATGCCTTTCAATCATATTTTGTATCGTTAGTGGATGACTTGTCACGACATGTTGGTGGGAATTCAGCATCGGCGGGTGCAACATGGCTTGTAGAGCATTCGTGGCTGGCGGATGTTCCACGACTTATCGATGGGAATTCAGCATCGGCGGGTGCAGCATGGCTTGTAGAGCATTCATTGCTGGCGGATGCTCCACGTCTTGTCGATGGGAATTCAGCATCGGCGGGTGCAGCATCGCTTGCAGAGCATTCATTGCTGGCGGATGCTCCACGTCTTGTCGGTGGGAATTCAGCATCGGTGGGTGCAGCATCGCTTGCAGAGCATTCATTGCTGGCGGATGCTTCACGACTTGTCGATGGCAATTCAGCATCGATGGGTGCAGCATGGCTTGTCGACGAAGATTTTTCACGAACCGTTGAAATCATGAATTTATCTATTTTTGTCTGAATCTGATTTTCTCTGGCTAACGTTCTGAGACATTGCTTTAAGGCTGTAAGGTGTACATAAAAATTTCCAATAACCTCATGTTTACTTTTTATTGAATATTCAATGAGTTCCTCAACTTGTTCCAATCTTTTCTGATATCCGACACCTCTAGGCAGAGCCTCACCAACATCGTCCGAGTCATCATCAGAGTCATCAGAGTCATTTCCGAGAACACTTTGCGCAATCTGTTCTTCAGTTAACAATTCATAACCAGGATCATAATCATTTTCTAACCATTCATTGATATCATTCACTTGTACACCCTGACCAGCTTGGAGCAACATTGTTCGGATCGTTTCTTCAAACCCTTCAAAATCATTGGCTTCATTTTCAAAACCTTCGAATTCACTATCAGATACTGCTGCTTCACATCTAGGCCTCTCTGTTAACAGTTTCTTCCATGAATTTGTTAGTGTGGTTTCTTTCACTTTATTCCAAAGCCTATCCCAGTGGAATATTGCTTCCCTGATTGTGTACTTTTTTAGATTTTCTAGTGTTCTTTGAGCCCTTGTATCCTTTCCTGTCAAATCATCTTCCTCGCTAGGTAAAACAACTAAAACATCTTCAAGCATTGCTGTTTGGTACATACGTTTAGCAGCAAGGATAACACCTTGGTCCATGGGCTGGATCAAGGATGTTGTGTTTGGTGGAAGTGCCATGCATTTTATTCTGCCATCCCTTGAAATTAACTTGCTAATGGGATGAGCAGGGGCATTATCTAGCAGCAACAATGCCTTAACCTCACTGGCCTTTATTCCACATTTGTTGATCTGGAATTCTCTGACTTCTTTGCAAAAGTGGTTTTCAAACCAGTCCGTAAATATTGTTTGATTAAACCATGATTTCTTAGAATTGTAATATATTACAGGTAATGCCTGCATTATATTTTTTAAGGCTCGAGGATTTTTAGACTTGCCTACCACGGCACATTTTGTCCTGTGAGAGGCATCAGCATTAGCACAGAGCAAAACTGAGAGCCGTTCCTTGCTTATCTTTCATCCAGGAATATTTTCCTGCATCCTACTGGTTAAGGATGTACTTGGTACAGCTCGCCACATAAACCCAGTCTCGTCAGCATTATATACTTGATATTTGCTTAAATTATTACTGACAATGTACTCGTTTAATTTAGCCTTGAATGAATCAACATTAGTGGGATCAGCACTTGACGCCTCACCAGAAATTTTTTTGGTGTTTGAAATGTTATGCCAAGCCTTAAATCTTCCAACCCACCCATCACTTGCATTGAAATCTTTTATACCTAATTGAATGGCAAGTTTACTTGCTGCAACTTTAAGCTCTTCAAATCTTATTGCCATGCCAATTGTGCGGTGCTGAATAAACCACTTATACACTGCAGCATCCAATTGTGGATACTGACCAGACTTTACTGTTTTTCTCGAACATGCAGCACCAGAAGTAGCACACTCTGTTGTGCTCACATATTTTAATAGAGTATCCTGTTTCTTGATGTCACTTACTGTACTTTTCCCGATTTTAAACTCTGCTGCTGCTCGTGCATGAGAATATCCTTGATCAAGTTTCTTAATTAACTCCAGCTTCTGTGCAACCGTCAGGCGCTTCCTTTGGGTAACTTTTGGCATTTTGTAAATTAAAAAGAAGATCACAATTACAGTACAGTAATATCCTTCACAATTGAAGCTAGCCGTGCGAGTTCACAGTAAACAATAGGAACACATGGCCCGGCGGAGTACATTCTAGGTCCGTGGGAAAAAAATACCTAGTGCCTATACTATAAAAGGTATTTAATAAGAAAACAAAGACTTTTGCTTAATAAAAACTGTTTGAAAATATTTTATTAATAATTTACAATTTTCTTCATTAAAGTGAATCATTTTAAAAGAAAATTAAGATGTAATATATGACTCTGGACGATCCAGGTCGGTGGCCTGGTCGCCATGTGAGGGGACGCTGATGCCACAACAAACCCAATACCGACCGTCGGTAATATCGACCGCAGACCGGTATAGCAGGCTCCAGATACCGGTCTCCCAAACCGGTCGTTAATACCGGCAGATGGGTATAAAAGAGGCCGTTAAATTGAGTGGATACTGTACTATTATGGCTAAATAAAACAGATTATATATTTTGACAATATTAGGCGATGCTGTGGTCACACGCTGAACAGCAGTGCTGTGTGCTCATGCTGCAAGCACCAGCCTTGGTTGCTCACTCACTACTGAGGCTCTGACACCCAGCAATGTGGACCATGATATTTTTTTAAGATGGCGTCTGTTTACAAGAGCCCTGAGGAAGCTGATGTGAACCCCATGTAGCCGCGGGAGTTTTGAATGTTACGTGAAAAATAAAAACACCCAGAAGCGCGTTGCGCACCCGAAGCCTGGGCCTGCAGGCGCGTTGCGCAGTTAAAGGGTTAAGGTTCCAAAAGGACTTAATCAGACCTCAGTGGATATTTTTACTCTCCCTCTCTCTCTCTCTCTCTCTCTCTCAGAGCATCCCCTTGTGTTGTATGTGGGTGCTGAAATTCAGTCTTGTCTATGTATAGGTGAAGGAACTTTCCATAATTGTTATTGCTAATGTTTACTTGTAATA
The DNA here is from genome assembly GCF_040958095.1 of Procambarus clarkii. NCBI lineage: Eukaryota > Metazoa > Arthropoda > Malacostraca > Decapoda > Cambaridae > Procambarus > Procambarus clarkii. Next base: position 9,050,214 of record NC_091225.1, on the reverse strand, counting down.
CTGGGTATACATCCGGTGTTCTTACCCTCGACCGCGGTGAGGGTAAGCCGCGGCCGTATGGTCTGAAACCCACAAATATTTACAATGGGGAGGGGCGGGTGGATAACATTTCCTCTTCAAGCATACACACACAAATGAACTATGTTATTTAACTGGAAGCACTCGTACAACATAATTTACACGATTTCTCAGGATTATTATACTTCTTACCAGCATATATACAGTATAGTACCTAGGAGGTTCTCTTCAATGATATCCAAGATAATTAAAAGAACCCAAGCAAACTACTGTGGAAATGTGCAGGACAAACATATCAATTGTGACACTAGCTCTCCACATATGGCATTTGCTTAATTTAGAAACTGTACTTGTGGTCGCTCTCGAACCCATGTTGTTGATGTGACGATGTGTTACGAATTTTGTGGCTAGCTCCTCAAGATTGTAACTTGCTTAGATAAATAAATTGTGTTTAGTCCCTGAACCCATTATGTGATAAATTAACTAAACTAAAAATTATAGTATGGCGACGAAACCTGAACTGCATAATGTAAATAGGGATTAACCAGAAAAAGATATCGGTGAAGAATAACACCAGGTGTTTTATTACTAACATTCTTTAGCACAATTGGCAAATAGTTCGTCTGGTGATTTGTTTGGATTGAGTTTAATATATGTTTAATAACAATAAAACAGAGAATGACTGAGACAATTCTTAGGTTCAAACGCTTTACCCCCAAGAGCTTAATAAAAAAAATCAAGTTATTGAACGATTTTTTTTTTAATTGTTTTGCCGGAAAGATATTTAGGGAAGTTTTTTAGTGATTATGTATGTGCTGCTTAGAAGCAGCACATCTGGATGGTCTCTCTCTCTCTCGAGTCCTGCTGCCAGATTGGGTTAAAAAAGCAGTCCCCGTGGCATAGTGGTAAAGCACTCGTTTGTATCTACTGGGGAGAATTGACCAGGTGCCAATCCTTAACAGTAGCCTAGCTCTGTTCACCCAGCAGTGAATGGGTACACGGTTTGGAGGGTTGTATTCAAGGGTCAAAATTAGGATTAAGGACATGCCCGAAACGCTATGCGTGGTAGTGACTTTACAAGAATGTAAGAACTCTTGTATATATAAATAAAATAAATAAATAAAAAAGTAGCAAATTAGGCTAGTTAGTTTTGACTACTCTCATAAATCAACTCATCATCCTTATAGACGTTGGGCTACTAATGTTAAAGTCAATGATTGATTAGTTATCCATATATAAATGTAATATGTGTAAATGACAGCTGCGTCAAACAGCCTGGTGAACCAAACTACAAACCGGAGGAGGCCTGGTCCTCGGGGGTAATTAGCTTTGGGTAATTACACGGACCCCTTGAGTGACGTGATGAATATGGGGGGCACAGTAAACTAAGACTCACAGGATGAGTATGTGGTTTAACCATGCTCGGGGTCTAATATCCTGCCATCCCCACAGGCGCATGTCATTTTGAAAAAAAAAAAAAAAATTTTTTCTTTCTAACCTGTTAATTTGTGTTCACTGATCACGGGAAAAATAATAAAAAAATCGTAAGTGGCATATATTGCCCGCTATAGGGCGGGGAAGTCTGGCAAATTATAGGCGCTGACTCAGCGTGCGTCCCAGGCGGTCTGTTGCTCGCAAGCTGTCAGGCCAGAGTTGCCACAAAGAGATAATTACCGAATTATTTCAATGTCTCTGATTGATTTTTCATACTTTTTTTGCTGTAATATTATTCAATAGTGTGTAGTTTGATATATTTATATAATAAAATGAGTGAATCGTTGGTGTACTCAAAAATATGGTGTGCATATTGTTGATTCAATTATGTTCATCAATCAGTGAACAAATACTTTGTCGGTTATTACACTATAAGCACAGGTTATATATAAGTATTTGCATGTTTTGTTCACTATAACGAACCACTAAGTAGCTATTATGAGTCAAAATGTAATGAGGAGTGATCGCCGTGTACCAGCCAGCCACTCCCGCCCTCCCTCCAGTCATCTGACTCACCCTCATTCTCCTCCCACAATAATGTTTTTGCTATAATTCACTATATACAGACGTTATATATAAGTATCTACATGTTTTGTTCACCATAACTGTACATCTAAGCTTGTATGGTGAGTAAAGGCACAGAGATGTGGCTACTCACACAGTCAGCCGGTCCATAGAATTACCCAAATCGACCCAAATCGGCCCAAAACTACCCAAATCCTCCTAGTATTATGTAAGTAATGAAGAAATATGGTATATTTACTTACTATAATGTTGGTGCTACACATAGAACATGATCAAACCTATTTTTACACTGAAATAATCTAATTTCATAACGAAATTAGACGTAAATATGTGAGAGGTGACGCCATAGGAAGTCGACGGTCCAAGTGACAATTGTGTGGAGCGACTTATCCAAGATATATGGTCGCCAGGAGAGTGTTTGCTGCCATATCAGCCTCCTGTACACAGTGATCCAGTCCTTTTCGTTCATTGAACACCGAACCCTACACGCCCTCTGATATATTGCTTAATTAACAAATATTCACAAATAAAGATTATATTTGTATATGTTATCAGAAAGGCAGATATAAAATAGTTTTTGTGAATCCATCACAGAGATTATACCTTATTAGAGAGGAAAAATATTCATACTTTAAACAAGGCTTCATGGCCGACGCTCTCCTTACCGATATGGGAACTATGACCTTCCGAAGATCAATGTTAATTTAATCTAGATATTGTAATAAACGAAGTTTTCTATGTCATCATAAAGACATAAATATAAGCTGCATGTTAATACTTTGGCATAAATATAACTGAATTGAAAGTTAAGATATATGCCTTTTTATAGTTACTTGATGGCTCGCTCAGGGAGTGTGAAGGCCTCCACACAAGCCAATCAATTTTATAATTACTTTGCATATATGCAAAGTAACGCCATAGGTCTTTATGTCAGAATAAAGCCATGTAGACGATAATGTAACTACATTTCAAGGAAAACATATCTTAATATAATTATTAAATGAATGCAAAGTTATGGTTAAATAAATAGCCAATACCACACAATCGCTGGTGTCCGGACACATGAATAGTCGCATTAGGTGAAAGGAAATGTACCCAACCATTTCCATTTACCCAACCAGTTTGTGCTCCCTATACTCATCCTCTGTGCGGTAATTTATTGTGCACCCCATACTCATCTTGTTACCAGTAGTTTGTGCAACCCATACTCATCCTGTGACCCGTAATTTATTGTGCATCCCATACTCATCCTGTTACCGGTAGTTTGTGCAGCCCATACCCATCCTGTGACCTGTAATTTATTGTGCAACCCATACTTATCCTGTGACCTGTAGTTTATTGTGCAGCTAATACTCATTCTGTGAGTCATAGGACATTGCGCAACCCTTTCTCATCGTGTGAATCTTTGTTTACTTTGCTCTCCATATTCATCCTCTGCGCGATAGTTTCTTGTGCAACCCATACCCATGATGTGAGTGGTAGTTTATTGTGTACCCTATATTCTTCCTGTGAGTATAGGGTACACAATTCTTGTTTGGATTCTTGTAATGTTATTTGTCTATTTGTAGTCACAGTATTTGTGCGCCCCTTGAGGGACTTGAATTAGAGGGGGGTTGAAATAGCCTAAGCTACTCTATCCCTTTGAGATGTATTTATTGCTTATCTCAATAAACATACTTGAACTTGAACTTGGGTACACAATGAGTTCATTTGTACTCCATACTCATCATCAAGAAGTGTATTTTACCAGCATTGTAATATAAATTAAGAATAAAAGCTTAACTGGATTACGGACCCATAATCAAAATAAGAGTCATCACTAATTATCATGACAAATTGTCTAGGCTACACTTCCGCCTTTGACAAGCTGCCGCCGGAGGTGGGTATAGTTTATTGTACACCCCTGCACCCCCAGTCCTGGAAGGGCGGCCATTGGGATGTGGACATGTGTACCATTATACCCCCCCCCCCACACACACACACACACACACTCCTCTCCTGTTAATAATAATACTAATAATAATAAAAATTAAAAATAATGACGTTAATAAATATTATAATTAAAACACTTACTGTAATACCCTAGTGCTTGAATGAAGGTGAAGGAAAGACCCAATAAATGTGTAAGTGTATTAAAAACCAAATTTTCGTTGGGTGAGCTGGCAGGTGAGCACCACCTGCCAGCTCACCCAGTAATGAACATCACCTGCACACTGCACCGAACCACTTGCCAGCAGGTGCAGAAGTACGATGGAGAGAGCAAAGTATACAATATTTCAAGTATAATATTAAAGATATATTTAGGATTTAATGTTTTCCTATAAAGTTTCAATAATACCTTTATTTGATTTTTTGTATTATTTTCTACCACAGACGTGGCCACACATTAACAATGCTAACCAGCATATATACATTTTCTTCAGTCCGCCATGGACTCTAACCCTTTCCACTACCGCCCACAAGATGGGTATAGGGTGCATAATATAAGAACTAAACTAACTAACTCCATTGATAGGGTTAGAGATTTGTTAAACATATAGTTCAGGGATTTATTGAACAATCAACCACAGAAGGTGATTGTAGTGTTTTTAAAATGCTAGGCTACATACGTAAATACATAAATACACAGATTTACGTATGCCCTACATAAAGTGTTCGATGTGTCTATTACATAGTGTCATTAACGTGCATTTACAAAGGTGAAATTGAATTCTGACCAGCTTCCACATATACTTTATACACATACATATACACACACAGACGTATGCGTACATATACATATATATACATACATATATACACACATACATACATACACATATATTTGTCTCTTTTACTCTGACAAGGTGAGATAACTGATAGAGAAACTAGTGTGCAATTAAGCACTTAATCACTGAAGGTGATTAAGGTGCTTTCACAAGCTCAGGTTATAGAGTTACATCACATACATTCATTGTATAATTGATACGTTACATGGTCAATCTAGGGTACAAGTTCAATATATCATCAAGTGTTCCAGTACTCAAATAGTAATTACACAGTTCAGCATACCTTAGCCCAGGAGGGCGAAAGTCAGTCAGTATGGGACATTCTACAATATAATGTTCAAGGGAGTGCATATTTTCTCTTTCACAAAGTTGACACATTGTGTACTCGACATTTGGGTTTTGAGAAAGCTGCCAGATACGTCTATATCCCAAGCGTATTCTGGCCACTATAACATCACATTGCTGGATTCTTGTTCCATTAATCCTGTATGTGAATGTCTCCGCACGATATCTATCATAATATTTAATGCTACAACTTTCAGGTCTTTGTGAATTTGTTAGGTCGGTGAGATTTTCATTAGATGTTTGCTTAAGTATTCTCTTTGTCACTGCTAATGAAACACCCATATCAATTTCTACCACTGGTTTTCTACAGGCTGTCTTTGCAAGCATATCAACAGTGTCATGCCTTGAGATGCCAACATGTGATGGTATCCATAGGAATTTAATTTCAAATCTCTTTTCTTTGGCAGCTAAAATATTCATTCGAATATACTTGACTATTTTCTGGGTGTCACTACTATGTGCGTTCAATACCAGGAGTGCACTCTGCGAATCACAGTATATAAGTCCACTGCCTTTGTCTTTTAAAAATTCTGTGGCAAGGTATATGCCTGCAAGTTCGGTTTGAGTTGTACTTGCCCAATCATTGACGCGCTTCATTGCTGTATGTACGAGAGAAGATTGTTCAAATATATTACATGCGCATCCTGTACATCGTCCACCTTCTTCTACAGAACCGTCGGTATAGCACTGACACACATCGTTACCCATACCCTGAGTACTCTCAGTGATGCTTTTCAGTGTTAACTGTTTTAATAATGTAGAGTGTACATTATCTTTCTTGGGTGCATTTACAAAATCAACTGCTAGATCCAAGTTATCCCATGGAGTAATTGGTTGATTAATCGTTAATTGAGTTGGGTACATATTTAATATTTTGATGGAGTTGGCTACCTTGTAGAACCAAAATGCATAATCAGATTTCGCTCTTCTACGGACCTCAGGTGAGTGTAGCATATTAGAAAGTTTAGCTTATAACTTCTTGTATTGCCGAGATCTACCCAATGCCTTCACGCCGAAAACTGTGCTAATAGACAAAATTATGTTAGAGATATGGGTCTATAATTATCTGAGTGTGCTTTGGGGATGGGAACAATGACACTGTCCAATCATCAGGTAATACTCCTTCACTTAAACTCATTCTGTACAACACTAAAAGTGGATTACCTGGTACTTGTGAGACTAATCTCAGTAAACTGTAAGTAATACCGTCCTCTTCAGGAGCATTTGACTTATTTGATTGTGCTACACAGCCTTCCCAGCTTGGTGCCTTCTTTGGTAATTACTTATCAAAGGCAGCTCCATACGAGGAGCTGCCTCGTATGGGCCAATAAGTCTTTTGCAGTTACCTTCATTCTTATGTTCTTACTTACATTTATTGAACTTTATCATCATCATCATTTACAGAAAGAAATTAATATAAAAAGTAGTCATTTTAATACACAAAACAGAAGTAGATATTATGTAAATTATGATGCAGGATAGGATCACTATTAAGAACTTAATTATAAACCACAATATGTTTTATATCATCAGAAATTCGAAAACATACCATATATTTTCAAATATTTACAATTAAAGTATTCATTTAGGAAATAAGTATTTTAGTTACCCTAGTTAGCTCTGAGAACACACATTCTTGCAGCAAGAATTTCTTCCCACTAATCTGAGAGATGCTAATGAGACCAGTCTCGACCCACTGGACAGGTCATGAACAACAATCAACTACAGCACCATCTATGTCAGAAGATATTCAAAATATTCTTGATATCATTCAAATTGTCAATACGAGAACAGAATACATAAGTTGAGTGATGTCAAAGGAATCATATTGACTGACCGAGCCCCATTGTAAATATCCGTGGCTTCCTGACCATAAAGGTACCGCCGTGGTCGAAGGTAAGACACCGGATGTACCCCATATACAAGCCGCACTAGCTATTAGTTCATATAAGCTGACAACTTACCCAAATAAACATTACTTCCTAATTATATATATATATATATATATATATATATATATATATATATGTCGTACCTAATAGCCAGAACGCACTTCTCAGCCTACTATGCAAGGCCCGATTTGCCTAATAAGCCAAGTTTTCATGAATTAATTGTTTTTCGACTACCTAACCTACCTAACCTAACCTAACCTAACTTTTTCGGCTACCTAACCAAACCTAACCTATAAAGATAGGTTAGGTTAGGTTAGGTAGGGTTGGTTAGGTTCGGTCATATATCTACGTTAATTTTAACTCCAATAAAAAAAAATGACCTCATACATAATGAAATGGGTAGCTTTATCATTTCATAAGAAAAAAATTAGAAAAAATATATTAATTCAGGAAAACTTGGCTTATTAGGCAAATCGGGCCTTGAATAGTAGGCCAAAAAGTGAGTTCTGGCTACTAGGTACGACATATATATATATATATATATATATATATATATATATATATATTTGTGTATTAAACTAATATATATATATATATATATATATATATATATATATATATATATATATATATATATATATATATACTACTCACACTCATCCTAGCTCAGTAATTTATTGTGCAACCCATACCCATCCTGTTACCAATAGTTTGTGCAACCCATGCTCATCCTTTACCTTTAGTTTATTGTGAAACCCATACTCATCCTATGAATGGTAATTTATTATGCACCTCATACTCATCCTGTGAGTCACAGGACATTGTGCAACCCTTTCTCATCGTGTGAATCTTTGTTTACTTTGCTTTCCATACTCTGCTCTCCGATAGTTTCTTGTGCAACCCATACCCATGATGTGAGTGGTAGTTTATTGTGTACCCTATACTTATCCTGTGAATATAGGGTACACAATGAGTTCATTTGTACTCCATACTCATCAAGAAGTGTATTTTACCAGCATTGTAATATAAATTAAGAATAAAGTCATAATCTTATTATGTACCCATAATAAAAATAAGAGCCATCACACTATAATTTTCATGACAAACGGCCTAGACTCCACTTCCGCCTTCGACAAGCTGCTGCCGGAGGTGGGTATAGTTTATTGTACACTCCCGCACCCCCAGTCCTGGGAAGAGGGGCATTCGAATGTGGACATATGAACCATTACCCCCAACCCTCCCCTGTTAATAATAATTGAAACACTGCACTACACACTATATGTTCATTTAATATTTCAAGTATAAGAATCAAGATATATTTAGGATTTAACGATTTAACATTGTCTCAATCATACCTTTATTGCACTTTTATCATCATTATTTACAGAAAGAAATTAACATAAAAATGTAGTTAATTTTAACATACAAAACCGAATTTGAACATTGTTAATTTTGATGCAGGATCACTATTAATAAGAACTTAATTATAAACCACAATATGTTGTGTATCATCAGAAATTTGGAAACATAATATATATTAAAATAATATATATTAAAATAATATATATATATATATATATATATATATATATATATATATATATATATATATAAATGGAAATTTAGCACATTTAAATAATGTTATTAACACTTTCGCGCTCTCCGCAAAGGTCACTCAGCCAACCGAATGTGCGCGCTGCGTTTTTATCGCTTAAGCGTAAAAACAAAAATGTGTATACTCTTTTTACTCTTCTGACCTTAGTTCTCATGCTACGTATTTCATTTTGGTACCCACGTGTTCGCAATAAAATTCTCTAGAAGAACATCAGTAAAATAAGTCACGAAACATATAGGGATACCAGCACCAAATAAATAACTACGTAGATGACTCGCCGTGAGCGCCCATCAGCAACAAAATGTTTTTACTCTTGGGATTGTAATCACCTCCACACCTGTTCTACAGCGTTAATTTTGGTATCAATAGACTCGCAATGAAATTCCCAACACGGTGATATGAATATAAGCGTAGAATAATGATGCAGCCCGCCCGCAAGAGTGTGGGAAGTGGTGAAATTGTTTTCCGGTATCGGTGACGGGACGACGCACGGCGCTTTGAAAGTTTATACTTATTTCACTCTCATGACATTAATTTTTTATGTACGTCATTCATTTTTATGTCAATGTGTTCGCAATAGAATGTTCTATGTGCCCATAGGTAAAAAATATCAACAAAGCGTAAGTTAGAATAACGACAAATATAAAACAACGCTGGAACATATCAGTGAGCGTCAAACACACACGAAATATTTTTACTTTTGTTATGTTTGTCAAGTTTATACTTGTTGCACACAGTTATTTTTGGTTGTATATTGATCGGAATAAAATTCCCTAAACAGACATATGCATATAATACATGATATAGGGGAAGAATTACCAGTATAAACGGCTAAAGTCACCCACCTGCAACCCGTTTGGGACAAAATACCATTTGATCGAAGTTATCCACACCTTTCATGAACTTATTGTACCATGAAGCCTAGTGGTGAGAAAGAGAGCCTCATGGCGCGCAGTTTGAAACAAACCCAAAGTAAATCGGATAAAAATTGAATTTTATACAAATATTTTAAAAGTTGACATAACTTTATGTCCACTATGCGTTAGCGTTAGACGAAACCGAACGCGCCGGCGCGTCCAGATAGCGCGAAAGTGTTAAGCTTAAGAATAAATTACATAAGATTAACATAGTAAAATGAACAACAAGAGCCTTTGACCCAGTTTCCGCCAAGGTTATAAATTAATGGTCGTAATGTAAACCGAAAATATAAATGAAAATACATACATTGATTTCAGTACTGTAATATACCAGTTATTGGAGAGTTGAGAAGCGGGACCAAGAAATGCAGAATCTCAATAACCGAAAGAACAATTAGGTTGTACTGAAATTAACGTGGTGATTTATATAGTCTGTAAACAAGTACTATATCTATAAAATATAAAACTTATTTTAATTATCCTGCACTTCAAGAGACCACAAGCATTCTTACTCTCATTTATTTTTGTAGCAGAAATGTTTTGTCTTTATTTATTTTATGGAAATTAGTGGTGTTTGAGCAAGCTAATCAACGTCAAAAATGTTTACGTTGTTGTTCTTCATCTGTAGTACTGAGCTCTACACATATGGGTAGCTTTGCCGCAGGCTGTTTACTGCTCTGAGAAATAAACATAAATCCTCATGCCTGGAGCCCGCGGTGCCCGGCGCCTTGCTGTGGGAAGTCAGAGATGTTTATGATTCTGGTCTAGGAATACCGCGGGATTTCACCAAAATGTGTTGTATACAATGAAATGATTATACATTGCTCTGTTGTGAACATTGTATACAGTACCTCAAGATATAAATCCCACACCACTTAACTAGCTCCCAGATACCTAATTAATTCCCTACTCTCTGTAAATGTCTTCCTGGTGTGTGTGTGTGTAATTACCTAAGTGTAATTACCCAAGTGTAGTTACAGGATGAGAGCTACGCTCGTGGTGTCCCGTCTTCCCAGCACTCTTTGTCATATAACGCTTTGAAACTACTGACGGTCTTGGCCTCCACCACCTTCTCACTTAACTTGTTCCAACCGTCTACCACTCTATTTGCGAAGGTGAATTTTCTTATATTTCTTCGGCATCTGTGTTTAGCTAGTTTAAATCTATGACCTCTTGTTCTTGAAGTGCCAGGTCTCAGGAATCCTTCCCTGTCGATTTTATCAATTCCTGTTACTATTTTGTACGTAGTGATCATATCACCTCTTTTTCTTCTGTCTTCTAGTTTTGGCATGTTTAATGCTTCCAACCTCTCCTCGTAGCTCTTGCCCTTCAGTTCTGGGAGCCACTTCGTAGCATGTCTTTGCACCTTTTCCAGTTTGTTGATGTGCTTCTTAAGATATGGGCACCATACAACAACTGCATATTCTAGCTTTGGCCTAACAAAAGTCATGAACAATTTCTTTAGTATATCGCCATCCATGTATTTAAATGCAATTCTGAAGTTAGAAAGCATCGCATAGGCTCCTTGCACAATATTCTTTATGTGGTCCTCAGGTGATAGTTTTCTATCTAGAACCACCCCTAGATCTCTTTCTTTATCAGAATTCTTTAAAGATTTCTCACATAATATATAGGTTGTATGGGGTCTATGTTCTCCTATTCCACATTCCATAACATGACATTTATTAACATTAAATTCCATTTGCCAGGTGGTGCTCCATATACTTATTTTGTCCAGGTCTTCTTGAAGGGCATGACAATCATCTAAATTTCTTATCCTTCCTATTATCTTAGCATCATCAGCAAACATGTTCATATAATTCTGTATACCACCTGGTAGATCATTTATGTACACAATAAACATCACTGGTGCAAGAACTGAACCCTGTGGTACTCCACTTGTGACATTTCTCCATTCCGATACATTGCCTCTGATTACTGCCCTCATTTTTCTATCAGTCAGAAAATTTTTCATCCTTGATAGAAGCTTACCTGTCACCCCTCCAATATTTTCCAGTTTCCAGAACAACCTCTTATGTGGAACTCTGTCGAAAGCCTTTTTTAGGTCCAGATAGATGCAGTCAACCCAGCCATCTCTTTCCTGTAATATCTCTGTGGCCCGATCATAGAAACTGAGTAAATTCGATACACAGGATCTTCCTGATCGAAAACCATACTGTCTGTCTGATATTATATCATTTCTCTCCAGGTGTTCTACCCATTTAGTTTTGATTAGCTTTTCCAATACTTTCACTATTACACTTGTCAATGATACAGGTCTATAATTGAGGGGGTCTTCCCTGCTGCCACTTTTGTAGATTGGAACTATGTTAGCCTGTTTCCACACGTCTGCTACGATTCCTGTACACAGGGATGCCTGAAAGATCAGGTGAAGTGGAATGCTGAGCTCAGATGCACATTCTCTCAGAACCCATGGTGAAACGCCATCTGGGCCAGCTGCTTTGTTCCTCCCGAGCTCCTTTAGCATATTTTCCACTTCAACTCTAGACACCTCTATCCGCTCTATGTTGTTCTCTGGAATTCTTATTGTGTCTGGTTCTCTGAAGATTTCATTTTGTACAAACACACTTTGGAACTTTTCATTTAATGTTTCACACATTTCCTTTTCATTTTCCGTGAATCTGTTTCCCATTTTCAACCTCTGGATATTATCCTTTACCTGCAATTTGTTGTTTATGAATTTGTAGAATAGGCCCGGTTCTGTTTTACATTTATCTGCTATCCCTTTTTCAAAATTTCTTTCTGCCTCTCTCCTTACTGCTGTATAATTGTTTCTCGCATCTTTGTATCGCTGGTATGTTTGGGGGTTTGGCCTCTTCCTATACTGATTCCATTTTTGTGTCTTTTGGTCTCTTGCCCTCTCACAATTTCTGTCGAACCAATCCTGTTTTCTGGTCCTGCATCTCTGTTTTGGTATGAATGTTTGTGTGCCTTCCTCGTATAGTTTTAAAAATTTGGCATACATTTCATTTACTTCCCTGCCTAGCAACAATTCTGTCCAATTACACTCATTAAAAAAATTTCGAAGTTCCCCATAGTTGCCTCTCTTTAAATCGAGTTTATCAACTGTTTCAATGTCCCCATTTTCTTCTAGATGATATCTTAAAGCATATTTAATGTCTAACAGGACGTGATCACTCTTTCCCAAGGGAGGAAGGTACTGGATGTCAAAAATCTCTTCTTCTTTCCTGGTGATGTGTGTGTGTGTGTGTGCGTGTGCGTGTGTGTGTGTGTGTGTGTGTGTAATTACCTAAGTGTAATTACCTAAGTGTAGTTACAGGATGAGAGCTACGCTCGTGGTGTCCCGTCTTCCCAGCACTCTTTGTCATATAACGCTTTGAAACTACTGACGGTCTTGGCCTCCACCACCTTCTCACTTAACTTGTTCCAACCGTCTACCACTCTATTTGCGAAGGTGAATTTTCTTATATTTCTTCGGCATCTGTGTTTAGCTAGTTTAAATCTATGGCCTCTTGTTCTTGAAGTTCCAGGTCTCAGGAAGTCTTCCCTGTCGATTTTATCAATTCCTGTTACTATTTTGTACGTAGTGATCATATCACCTCTTTTTCTTGTCTTCTAGTTTTGGCATATTTAATGCTTCTAACCTCTCCTCGTAGCTCTTGCCCTTCAGTTCTGGGAGCCACTTAGTAGCATGTCTTTGCACCTTTTCCAGTTTGTTGATGTGCTTCTTAAGATATGGGCACCACACAACAGCTGCATATTCTAGCTTTGGCCTAACAAAAGTCATGAACAATTTCTTTAGTATATCGCCATCCATGTATTTAAATGCAATTCTGAAGTTAGAAAGCATTGCATAGGCTCCTTGCACAATATTCTTAATGTGGTCCTCAGGTGATAGTTTTCTATCTAGGGACCACTCCTAGATCTCTTTCTTTATCAGAATTCTTTAAAGATTTCTCACATAATATATAGGTTGTGTGGGGTCTATGTTCTCCTATTCCACATTCCATAACATGACATTTATTAACATTAAATTCCATTTGCCAAGTGGTGCTCCATATACTTATTTTGTCCAGGTCTTCTTGAAGGGCATGACAATCATCTAAATTTCTTATCCTTCCTATTATCTTAGCATCATCAGCAAACATGTTCATATAATTCTGTATACCAACTGGTAGATCATTTATGTACACAATAAACATCACTGGTGCAAGAACTGAACCCTGTGGTACTCCACTTGTGACATTTCTCCATTCCGATACATTGCCTCTGATTACTGCCCTCATTTTTCTATCAGTCAGAAAATTTTTCATCCATGATAGAAGCTTACCTGTCACCCCTCCAATATTTTCCAGTTTCCAGAACAACCTCTTATGTGGAACTCTGTCGAAAGCCTTTTTTAGGTCCAGATAGATGCAGTCAACCCAGCCATCTCTTTCCTGTAATATCTCTGTGGCCCGATCATAGAAACTGAGTAAATTCGATACACAGGATCTTCCTGATCGAAAACCATACTGTCTGTCTGATATTATATCATTTCTCTCCAGGTGTTCTACCCATTTAGTTTTGATTAGCTTTTCCAATACTTTCACTATTACACTTGTCAATGATACAGGTCTATAATTGAGGGGGTCTTCCCTGCTGCCACTTTTGTAGATTGGAACTATGTTAGCCTGTTTCCACACGTCTGCTACGATTCCTGTACACAGGGATGCCTGAAAGATCAGGTGAAGTGGAATGCTGAGCTCAGATGCACATTCTCTCAGAACCCATGGTGAAACGCCATCTGGGCCAGCTGCTTTGTTCCTCCCGAGCTCCTTTAGCATATTTTCCACTTCATCTCTAGACACCTCTATCCGCTCTATGTTGTTCTCTGGAATTCTTATTGTGTCTGGTTCTCTGAAGATTTCATTGTGTGTGTGTGTGTGTGTGTGTATACACCCACATATAACACCCACATATGTGTTGTATGTGGATGCTGAAGTTCAGTCTCTTGTCTATGTATAGGTCAAGGAACTTTCAATAATCATTATTGCTAATGTTAACATTGTGTATATGAAGTTGAATTTGGTTTCAGGATTTACTTCCGAACAAAAATAGTAGTCGGTCTTTTTTATGTTTAATGTGAGTTTGTTAGTTTACATCCATGAGTGGACTTTTTAAATCTGTTATTTTCATTATTATATAGTGCGTTTGGGTTGGGGTATGAATAGATGAAGGTAGCATCGTCAGCACTTATGTTTACACTTATTGGAAGTATCTATGTATCAACTAAAGTATCTTCACACTTGACTTAAACTTTAGTAGCTATTTTCTGGACCATTCCTCAAGTTTCGGAGGTCAACGAAGATGGAATTCACATGAAATGGACTATGTTACCATCACTAATAATGTTGTGTTTTTCTCTGTCTAGCTTCGGACACGGTCATGTTACAATTGTGTCTTAGAGAGTTGCGCGCAATTAAGGATGATAGAAATCACTTACAATTAATGAAGGATGGTAGAAAATCACAATTAATGCATCAAGTTTGGAGACTTGAATTGAAATTGAAATTGAAATAAGTTTATTGAGGTAAAATACACACAAAGGGATGAGGTAGCTCAAGCTATTCTCACCCCGTTCAGTACATCGTGTTAATACATACATAGACACACACACTTGTACACATTTTAGTGTAACAAGCAAGGCAAATAGTTCTGTTTGATGGGTAGAGGCAACTGCACTTGCAGCTGCACCCGTGTGGCGGTGTAGGAAACCATCAATGTATATGATTTGAGAGAAAGAGAATGATCTGTGGACAGAGCATCAATATGGCGTAAGGTATTGGGCTTTGCCTCAAGATGAAGCATAATAAAGAACCCGAATATCAGGAGAAAAAATTACATTAAAAATTGTCCACATGATACATATATATAATCACGTTTTAAACATTTCAATTGTATTATTTGCATATATATATAATTAGGAAGTAATGTTTATCTGGGTAAGTTGTCAGCTTTTATGAACTAATAGCTAGTGCGGCTTGTATATGGGGTACATCCGGTCTCTTACCCTCTGCGGCGGTAACTTTATGGTCAGGAAGCCACAAATAGTTACAGTTCAAGTTCAAGTATGTTTATTGAGACAAGAAAAAAATACATTTCAAAGGGATAGAGTAACTTAGGCTATTTCTACTCCCTCTACTGCAAGTCCCTCAAGGGGCGCACAAATTCAGTAAGTACAAATAGACAATTAACATTACAAGAATCCCATTTAACATTGCAGGATAATATAGTAAGTACAACATCTAATTGTTACACTCTTGGGGCAAAATTTTTGTAGCTCCTAAGTATACTGTCTATCATACCATTATCACACATACAAACAATTTGATGTGGTACATTACTTATTTCCTTATTTCTATAGTTATCAATAAGTTGACACTCTAATACATAATGTTCTAAGGTGTGGGCGTGCGGCATACTGCATAATTTACAATCCTTATCTTTTTCACTGACATCAACTCCGTATTGCCAGATATATTTGTATCCTAATCTTAATCTCATGTAAATTGAATCCTTCCAAGTTGACTTTCCTTTACCATAGGTGAAGGACGAGTTTGTATTTATTACTGAATAATTCTTAAGTGTGTTACTACTATCCACTATTGCCATTCTTTTTATCATTTCTTCATCTTCATTTCTTCTTATTAATGTTATATATACATGTACACATAATCATACATACATGTACATATATATACATGTGCGAACAAGCCTGAATGGTCCCCAGGACATATGCAACTGAAAACTCACACCCCAGAAGTGACTCGAACCCATACTCCCAGAAGTAACGCAACTGGTATGTACAAGACGCCTTAATCCACTTGACCATCACGACCGGACATAATGAGGTGATAGCCGAGGCTATATGAACCACCCCACCGCCGGCACTCGGATAGTTATCTTGGGCATAGCATTTTACCAAATCACCTCATTCTTTGGGGCACACGTGAGGAACACAAATGCGAACAAGCCTGAATGGTCCCCAGGACATATGCAACTGAAAACTCACACCCCAGAAGTGACTCGAACCCATACTCCCAGAAGCAACGCAACTGGTATGTACAAGACGCCTTAATCCACTTGACCATCACGACCGGACATAATGAGGTGATAGCCGAGGCTATATGAACCACCCCACCGCCGGCACTCGGATAGGTATCTTGGGCACAGCATTTTACCAAATCACCTCATTCTTTGGGGCACACGTGAGGAACACAAATGCGAACAAGCCTGAATGGTCCCCAGGACATATGCAACTGAAAACTCACACCCCAGAAGTGACTCGAACCCATACTCCCAGAAGCAACGCAACTGGTATGTACAAGACGCCTTAATCCACTTGACCATCACGACCGGACATAATGAGGTGATAGCCGAGGCTATATGAACCACCCCACCGCCGGCACTCGGATAGTTATCTTGGGCATAGCATTTTACCAAATCACCTCATTCTTTGGGGCACACGTGAGGAACACAAATGCGAACAAGCCTGAATGGTCCCCAGGACATATGCAACTGAAAACTCACACCCCAGAAGTGACTCGAACCCATACTCCCAGAAGCAACGCAACTGGTATGTACAAGACACCTTAATCCACTTGACCATCACGACCGGACATAATGAGGTGATAGCCGAGGCTATATGAACCACCCCACCGCCGGCACTCGGATAGTTATCTTGGGCATAGCATTTTACCAAATCAAATGCTATGCCCAAGATAACTATCCGAGTGCCGGCGGTGGGGTGGTTCATATAGCCTCGGCTATCACCTCATTATGTCCGGTCGTGATGGTCAAGTGGATTAAGGCGTCTTGTACATACCAGTTGCGTTGCTTCTGGGAGTATGGGTTCGAGTCACTTCTGGGGTGTGAGTTTTCAGTTGCATATGTCCTGGGGACCATTCAGGCTTGTTCGCATTTGTGTTCCTCACGTGTGCCCCAAAGAATGAGGTGATTTGGTAAAATGCTATGCCCAAGATAACTATCCGAGTGCCGGCGGTGGGGTGGTTCATATAGCCTCGGCTATCACCTCATTATGTCCGGTCGTGATGGTCAAGTGGATTAAGGCGTCTTGTACATACCAGTTGCGTTGCTTCTGGGAGTATGGGTTCGAGTCACTTCTGGGGTGTGAGTTTTCAGTTGCATATGTCCTGGGGACCATTCAGGCTTGTTCGCATTTGTGTTCCTCACGTGTGCCCCAAAGAATGAGGTGATTTGGTAAAATGCTATGCCCAAGATAACTATCCGAGTGCCGGCGGTGGGGTGGTTCATATAGCCTCGGCTATCACCTCATTATGTCCGGTCGTGATGGTCAAGTGGATTAAGGCGTCTTGTACATACCAGTTGCGTTGCTTCTGGGAGTATGGGTTCGAGTCACTTCTGGGGTGTGAGTTTTCAGTTATATATATACATATGCGGTAAATCCACAGATATGAAATATGGAATTTTCCGCATACAAATGATTATTGTTTCGTGATCGTCAATTGCATATATACATATACATACATATACATTCACATACATATTCAATCACCCACACAAATACACACATCAATAATCTTTGTATCACAAGTGATTCAACAAGAGGCTCACAAGTCACTATACTAAGCACTTTACATCTATGGTGAGTTGTCCAATTACTAGTCTTGCTCTACACCCACCCAACTGGGCGGCAGCTTAACAGTCATGTGCTCCACACCCACCCAACTGGGCGGCAGCTTTACAGTCATGTGCTCCACACCCACCCAACTGGGCGGCAGCTTAACAGTCATGTGCTCCACACCCACCCAACTGGGCGGTAGCTTAACAGTCATGTGCTCCACACCCACCCAACTGGGCGGCAGCTTAACAGTCATGTGCTCCACACCCACCCAACTGGGCGGCAGCTTAACAGTCATGTGCTCCACACCCACCCAAATGGGCGGCAGCTTTACAGTCATGTGCTCCACACCCACCCAACTGGGCGGCAGCTTTATAGTCATGTGCTCCACACCCACCCAACTGGGCGGCAGCTTAACAGTCATGTGCTCCACACCCACCCAAATGGGCGGCAGCTTAACAGTCATGTGCTCCACACCCACCCAAATGGGCGGCAGCTTTACAGTCATGTGCTCCACACCCACCCAACTGGGCGGCAGCTTTATAGTCATGTGCTCCACACCCACCCAACTGGGCGGCAGCTTAACAGTCATGTGCTCCACACCCACCCAACTGGGCGGCAGCTTAACAGTCATGTGCTCCACACCCACCCAAATGGGCGGCAGCTTTACAGTCATGTGCTCCACACCCACCCAACTGGGCGGCAGCTTTATAGTCATGTGCTCCACACCCACCCAACTGGGCGGCAGCTTAACAGTCATGTGCTCCACACCCACCCAACTGGGCGGCAGCTTAACAGTCATGTGCTCCACACCCACCCAAATGGGCGGCAGCTTTACAGTCATGTGCTCCACACCCACCCAACTGGGCGGCAGCTTAACAGTCATGTGCTCCACACCCACCCAACTGGGCGGCAGCTTTACAGTCATGTGCTCCACACCCAACCAACTGGGCGGCAGCTTAACAGTCATGTGCTCCACACCCACCCAACTGGGCGACGGCTTTACAATCATTTGCATGAATTACTTACCAGTAAGCAAATTTTAGATACTTCGCTAAGATTTCGGGCAGCACATCATTATAAATGAAGTACTTACACTTTTCTTGGACACCAATGATGGTGTTATCTCTGAATTCCGCGATTTTTTTTAAATTCCAGTACTGTATATAATGACGCAAAGTATGCGAATAGTTCTGCAATAGTGATCCTATCCTGCGTCATAATTTACATACATATCTACTTCTGTTTTGTGTACAGAGCACCACTTGGTTTCCGAACTTTAGTTATCCGAAACTTCCAGTTTCCCGATTGGGGTTGGGGAGTCATGCTACCCGAACAAAGTTCGGGTAGGAAGGGGTCCGCCAAGCGTCACGCCGGCTTGTTGTGGTGGGTGGGAGATGGTCCAGTTTGCCCGCTGTGACTTCACAGATTCACGGCCTATTATTCCTATTATTTTGAATTGCCATAAGGCTGGAATGTTCATTCTGTGCTTTTGTTTTACATATCTGCACAATCAAGAAACATCTGTGCACCATGTTGGCTCCAAATGCACGCATTGCGTCAGTGATGGTTGACTGGTGGGTGGATGGACGATGGAGCTCAGGTGGGAGGCAGTATGAATGAGGGGGGGGGGGAGAATCAGTGAGAGAGGGGGAGAGAGAGATGCTAGGAGGGAGGGGGAGGTAGGGAGAGATGTTAGGAGGTAGGGAGAGATGCTAAGAGGGAGGGGGAGGTAGGGAAAGATGCTAGGAGGTAGGCAGGAAGGGATGGAAGTAGTGAGAATTAGGGAGGGAAAGGCAGGCTGGCAGGCACAGGCTGGCAGGCACAGGCAGGCAGGCACAGGCAGGCAGGCACAGGCAGGCAGGCAGGCAGGCAGGCGCAGCAGGGAGTGAGTGGTAGTCACGCGGTTGAACCGCGTGACCTTGAGAGATGGGATGTAGGGGGGCGGGTGGTTTGTTGGTGGTGGGGGGTGAGACCGGCTCATTCCCGAAGATAAGCCTAACACACACTACCCGTTAGCATGATGGCAGGGAGGGAGGCAGGCTGGCTGGAAAGGAAGCAGGCTTGCAGGCTGGGAAGGAGGCAGGCAGGCATGCTGGGAAGGAGGCAGGCAGGCAGGCAGGCTTGCAGGCTGGGAAGGAGGCAGGCAGGCAGGCAGGCTTGCAGGCTGGGAAGGAGGCAGGCAGGCAGGCAGGCTTGCAGGCTGAGAAGGAGGCAGGCAAGCAGGCAGGCTTGCAGGCTGGGAAGGAGGCAGGCAGGCAGGCAGGCTTGCAGGCTGGGAAGGAGGCAGGCAGGCTTGCAGGCTGGGAAGGAGGCAGGCAGGCAGGCAGGCTTGCAGGCTGGGAAGGAGGCAGGCAGGCAGGCTTGCAGGCTGGGAAGGAGGCAGGCAGGCAGGCTTGCAGGCTGGGAAGGAGGCAGGCAGGCTTGCAGGCTGGGAAGGAGGCAGGCAGGCTTGCAGGCTGGGAAGGAGGCAGGCAGGCTTGCAGGCTGGGAAGGAGGCAGGCAGGCAGGCAGGCTTGCAGGCTGGGAAGGAGGCAGGCAGGCAGGCAGGCAGGCTTGCAGGCTGGGAAGGAGGCAGGCAGGCAGGCAGGCTTGCAGGCTGGGATGGAGGCAGGCAGGCAGGCAGGCAGGCAGGCAGGCAGGCTTGCAGGCTGGGAAGGAGGCAGGCAGGCAGGCAAGCTTGCAGGCTGGGAAGGAGGCAGGCAGGCTTGCAGGCTGGGAAGGAGGCAGGCAGGCTTGCAGGCTGGGAAGGAGGCAGGCAGGCTTGCAGGCTGGGAAGGAGGCAGGCAGGCTTGCAGGCTGGGAAGGAGGCAGGCAGGCAGGTTTGCAGGCTGGGAAGGAGGCAGGCAGGCAGGCAGGCAGGCTTGCAGGCTGGGAAGGAGGCAGGCAGGCAGGAAGCTATATATGGGTGTTGAAGTGAACCATGAACCACGTGACCTTTGAGTGTGTGTGTGTGTGTATGGGTTTGGGGTGGGGGGAGAGGGGGAGGTGTATCGGTGGAGGGGGAGGGACCGGCTGACTCCGTAAGCCTAACCACACTCCACAGACCTGTGACCCAGATTTGTTTCTTAAATGTACAGTACATCATCGTATATTTTAGGCAGGATGTGCCTGCAGGCTGGCAGGAAACATCCAGAGGATGTTTGCCAGACGTCTTAATAATCAGTTAGGAACAATTAAGGACTTTTATAAAGCGGATCAGGACTTCACTTATTGGTGAGTACAAACAAAACACAGTCGCATTTACGCTATGAACCTGTCGATTTTTTCCCCTAGAGTTTTTCGTGAATTTTTTCGGAAAAATTTCTTTTTACATTTCTAGTTTATTTTTTCCCCTCTATTTCTCGTATACGAACTTACATGTTAACCGACGGGTCTCGTCCCCAAGGGTTTCGGAAACCAAGTGGTGCTCTGTATTAAAATTACTACATTTTTATGTTAATTTATTTCTGTAAATGATGATGATGATAAATTTCAATAAATGTAAGTAAGAACATAAGAACGGAAACTGGTCGCGTAAATGGAAATGGTTGGGTACATTTCCTTTCACCTACCTAATGCGAATATTCATGTGTCCGGACACTGGCGATGGTGTGGTGTTGCCTATTTATTTGACCATATCTTTGCTTTCATTTAAGATATGTTTTCCTTGAAATGTATTTACATTATCGTCTACATCTGTCTTTATTCTGAAATAAAAACCTTTGACGTTACTTTGCATATATGTACATTAATTATAAAATTGATTGGCTTGTGTGCAGGCCTTCACACTCCCTGAGCGAGCCATCAAGTAACTATAAAAAGGCATATATCTTCACTTTCACTTTAGTTATATTTATACCAAAGTATTAACATGCAGCTTATATGTCTTTCTGATGACATAAAAAACTTCGTTTTTTACAATATATAGAGTCAATTAACATTGATTTTCAAAAGGTCATAGTTCCCATCGAAAGGGAGAGCGTCGGCCAAGAAGCCTTGTTTAAAATATGAATATTTTTCCTCTCTAATAAGGTATAATCTCTGTGATGCATTAACACAAACTATTTTATATCTGCCTTTCTGATAACATATATAAATATAATCTTTATTTGTGAATATTTGTTAATTAAGCAATATATCAGAGAGTGTGTAGGGTTCGGTGTTCTATGAACGAAAAGGACTGGAGTAGTTTAAATAGCGAACGCATACCAACGAATAACGCTAGTATCTATATAACAAATTTATTGTCATGTGGAATTGATTTAACTTCCAGACACTTTTTTTTTTAATAAATATTAAATATTTTGTGGCTGTTTATGAAAAATATTATTATAAATACACATTCTACTTGTTAATATTACCAATTAAATTTGCGACAATTTGAGCCATGAAATACGACGACTGGATCACTGTGTACAGGATGCTGATATGGCAGCAAACACTCTCCAGGCGACCATATATCTTGGATAAGTCGCTCCACACAATTGTCGCTTGGACCGTCGACTTCCTATGGCGTTACCTCTCGCATATTTACGTCTCATTTCGTTATGAAATTAGATTATTTCAGAGTAAAAATAGGTTTGATCATGTTCTACGTGTAGCACCAACATTATAGTAAGTAAATATACCATATTTCTTCATTACTTACGTAATGCTAGGACGATTTGTGTAGTTTTGGGCCGATTTGGGTCGATTTGGGTAATTCTATGGACCCCAGTCAGCTGATCGGCGGCTGCCCTCAAGGTCAGACGCACTAATATTTCTC
This sequence comes from Procambarus clarkii, assembly GCF_040958095.1. Lineage (NCBI taxonomy): Eukaryota > Metazoa > Arthropoda > Malacostraca > Decapoda > Cambaridae > Procambarus > Procambarus clarkii. The sequence continues at coordinate 9,027,267 of NC_091225.1, read as the reverse complement.
CTCCAACAATACTGTGTGGTGTTATTACGATATATATCTTATATACAGACATTTTATATAAGTATCTACATGTTTTGTTCACCATAACTGTACATCTAAGCTTGTATGGTGAGTAAAGGCACAGAGATGTGGCTACTCACACAGTCAGCTGATCGGCGGCCGCCCTCAAGGCCAGACGCACTAATATTTCTCCAACAATACTGTGTGGTGTTATTACGCTATATACACACATTATATATAAATATCTACCTGTTTTATTCATCATACTTGTACAAATAAACTGGTATGGTGCCCAAAGACCATCGTGGTAACCAGTAAACAACACCGTCGTCTGCACGGTGGCGTCGTGCAGACGACGCCACCGCTCTCACCAAAATGGCGGCTCCAAACCTTCTCTTGCTGTTTATACCCTCTATACACACGTTATATATAAGTATCTACATTTGTGTTCACCATAGCGAACCACTAAGCTGGTATGCTGAGTGCAGTCAATAAAAGGTGGCCACACACAGTCAAAAGACATCGCCACCACCCTCCCTCCTACAGCATTACACCTCCTTCCATGGTGCACAGCGCTAAATATCACCACAATCCTGCTATTATCAGAACCCTGGTCAGTTTTATCACAGTCAGGGGTCTTCTGTAATAATATCATCGCTACATAATAGCATGAACAAGTATAATTTGGCATTTTTAGACGATGCTGTGGTCACAAGCTGAACAGCAGTGCTGTTAGCTCATGCTGCGTGCGTCAGGCTTGGTTGCTCACTTAATACTGAGGCCAATAACACCCGGGAGTTTGGCCCACGATTTTTTTTTAAAATGGCGTCTGTTTACAAGAGCCCTGATGAAGGTGTGGTGAACCCCGTGTATCTGCGGGCTGTTTAAATCTTGCGTAGTACTCCAACACATCATATGACGTGATGCGCAGTTTACTGGTACAACGTCCAGCACGTCATATGACGTGATGCGCACTTTAAGGGTTAAAATATATACAATATATGACAAAAATTTTAAAGTATATTTTATGTTTCTGAATTTCTCGTGATATATAATATATAAGGCTTATACTTATGTTAAGAGCTGTACTTGTAGATGACATTCCCCAGTTTGGCACCTTCTTTTGAAAATTACTTGCTTGTGGCTGACATATAAGCTGACTGTGTCAGCCATAATTCACCTAGACATCGATCCTGCGTCATATGATGATAGAGTGCAATTAGGGTAATATTGCAACTTTATAGGAAATCGTTAAATCATAAATATATCTTGGTTCTTATATTTGAAATATTGTTACATTCAACGTTTGAAAACAAAGTTTATATCAGTATTTTTAATAAAATATAAAACATTAATGTTTATCAACTCATCTCTGTTAGTTTAGTTCATTTATTATGCACCCCATACCCATCTTGTGGGTGGTAGTGGAAAGGGTTACAGAGGCACATAATGGGCTGAGGGACTGACGTGCTTATCTCTGAAGCTAGACACAGATATAATGAAATAATCAATGATGGAGTCAAGAGTCTGTTTCCTGTGGATTCCTTCCCATATTGGTCTCCGAATGCATGATAAAACTGATGAGTTGGGCAAGACTTTTGCTCGTAAAGAGGGAATTGATTACCAACTTGGACTGCCTTTCAGCAGCCTGAGGGCAGTAATATCCAGCCCGTCCTCCAAACAAAGATCCAAAAGTGATTCCATGCACCCGCCAAACCCCCCTGTTTATGAATGAAAAGCGGTTTACACACGACTCACAACTGCTGATGTTCGAACATATCCGGAACAAGTGTTTCACTGACGAATTTTGTTCGAATCACAACGCTATAAATGCTTCACCCATGTACTACAAATACAAATAATCGCCAACAGAACCTAAACACCTAACCTAACCTATGCCTATGCCTATATATGCACAATATGCTAATATATTATAATATTAATTTATACTTGAGAAAATTCCCGTTTTGAATGAACAGCATGTTAAAATTTATGGATGCGTCTGTGGGGTCGACCGCTGGATGTAATGGACTTAAGTCGAGGACGGGTTGTAATATCCCAGGAACATCAATTAAATTTAGGAGACTTGAGGCAAAGTGAAATTCACAGCAGTTACCCATCTATCATCATTCTATTATGCAGGAGGTACTGCATGTCTATGGGTCATCCAATAATGCTAGCAGACTTCTAGATGTTACCACTGCTAGGCTTAGGCTCGGCTACAAGTACCTCTAGGAATTTGTAACACCTGCTGAAGTAGATTTGACTAAATGTAAACTCTGTCAGCAGAACTATTCGCATACTTTGCGTCATTATATGATGGAATGTGAAAAAAATCGCGGAATTTAGAGATAACACCATCAATAGTGTCCCAGAAATGTGTAAGTACTTCATTCATATTGATGTGCTGCCCGAAATCTAAGCGAAGTATCCAAAATTTGCTTAATTTAAGTTATGCATGCATATGACTGTAAAGCTGCCGCCCAGTTGGGTGGGTGTGGAGCAAGACTAGTAACTGTGCGACTCCTCATAGATGCAAAGTGCCTTGTATAGTGACTGTTGTGAGCCTCTTGTTGAATCACTTGTGACATAAAAGATTACTGATGTGTGTATTTGTGTGGGTGATTAAATATGTATGTGTATGTATATATGTATACGTATGTATATGTACATGTATGCATAAGTATGTGTACATTAGTAATTTTGTAACTAGCGTCAAAAGATTGTTATTTGCTTAGCTAAACGAACTAGAGGGTTCAGTTCCTGAACCAATTATGTGCCTCTGTAATCCTTTACACCACCGCCCACGGGATGGGTATTATGGGGTGCATAATAAAGAAAGAAAATTAATGGACCGAACCCCACAATTCATTTAGCTAAGCAAGTTACAATCTTGATGAGCTAGTTACAAAATTCACTATAAGTCGTCACATCATAAATGGGTTCGAGATTGACCACAAGTAGTGCATTACATAATTTATCAGTATTGTGCAGCCTGTGATCCCCACCTGTCTGGATACTGATACCTAGGTAGTTTTCATGTGTCCAGACACCGGCGATAAGGTGGTATTATTTATTTAACTTAAGAGATATATATTTTTAAATGTTGTCACATTAACGGCTACATCTTCCTTTCTTCTGACATAAAGATTTTTAAGATTAATTAAAATATATGGAAACTATACAATTTATTGACTGGTGTGCAGGGCTTCACACTCTCCGAGCTAGCCATCAAGTAACTATCAAAACGCATATATCTTCGTTTTCACTTCAGTTATATTTATGACAAAGGATTTTAAATGTTGCCTACATTTCTACCTTTCTGATGACATAAATACTTTCGTTAATTACAATATCTAGATCAAACTAACATTGATTTGCAAAAGGTTGTATATTTTCCATCAATGGAGAGCATCAGCCAAGAAGCCTTCTTTAAAATATGAATATCTTTCCTCACCCAATAAGATCTAATCTCTGAATAAAACGCAAAAAACGACTTGATTGTAACCTATCCACCGCTGCCCATTGGATGGGGGAGAGGGGGTTATGTGTAGGATAAACATATATGGAGGGCTAGTGTCAAATGATATGTCAGTTGCTTAAATTATAAACTGTACTTGTGGTCGGTCTCGAGCCCATTGTTGATGTGACAATGTGCATTGACTTTTGTAACTAGCTTATCAAGATTATAACTTGCTTGGCTATATGAATTGTGGGGCTCAGTCCCTAAGCCCATTATGTGCCTCTATAACACTCCACTATCGCCCATAGGATGGGTATGGGGTGCATAATAAATGAACTAAACTAAGCTCTGCCTTTTTGATAACATATACAATTATAAGCTTTATTTGTGAATCTCAATTAATTAAACAATATATTTCAGAGCCTGTAGGGTTCGGTGAGATGAGCGAAGAGACATGGGAGATTTTACATAAGTACAGTACATGGTAGTTTAAGTAGCGAACGCATGTCAATGAATAACGAGTGTATATAACAAAACTATTGTCCTATGAAGTCGATTTAACTTTCAAACATATATTTTTTAATAAATGTTAAATGTTTTCTGGGTAGTTATGTTAGATTTTATTAAAAATACGTATTCTACTTGTTAACATTATAATTTAAATTTGTGATAATTTGTGCAGAGAAGTGCGACAACTGGATATGCCAACAAACACTTTCCAAACAACGATATATCTTGGATAAGTCGCTCCACAACATTGACGCTTGGACCGTCAACTTCCTTTGATGCTACTTATTTACTTATTTCATGATGAAATTATATTAGTTTGGAGTAAATATATGTTTTCTCATGTTCTGCATTCAGCACCCACATTATAGTGAATAAATATACCATATTACTTCATTACTTAAATAATGCTAGGAGGGTTTGAGTAGCTTTAGGTCTTTAGTGGACAGAATCTCCAATAGATGGGGCGAGAGTCGCCCCATCTCTCTCGCCCGAGCAAGAGTCGAAACTTAATTTAAATTTGATATATCTTTGTCCTCGAACATGATATATTTCATTTGGTGCAATCATAATAGCGTTCATATCTCGGTCTTTCTGGAGGCATACAAGATTTTAGGCTTTATTAGCGTATCTTTGCTAATTATACAATATATCGGCAAGTGCGTAGGCGTGCGTAGGCGTCTGCACTCCATGCCCAACAAGCTATTGAGCACTTCTATAAAAACATATGTATCTTCACTTGAGCTATAAATATGTCTATTGTATTGTATTTAAAATGAAGCTCATATTTCTATCTTGCTTAAGACATATATAACATTTGTGTTTATTAACACTTTGTGCAGATCAGGACTCCGCCTGGAGTCCTGTTTCGCCTACCCGCTTCCGCGATGTGGACATAAAATGATGTCCTGAAAAAAATATTTGTATAAAATTCAATTTTAATCCGATTTACTTTGGGTTTGTTTCAAACTGCACGCCATGAGGCTCTCTTTCTCACCTCTAGGCTGCATGGTACAATAAGTTCATGAAAGGTGTGAACCACTTCGATCAAATGGTATTACCATTTTACCCGGAAAACTCAAAAGTGGACCTAAAAGATAACGTTTTATTTCCTGCAAATGGCTTTGCATAATGCCTTTGTTTTGTACAAATACAACACAACTGATCAAAAAAAGCTAACATTGCTACAATTCCACGAGGTGGCAAATTGGGCCCTATTGTGCTGGGACCCGGAAGATTGGCCTCAACAAGCAACAGTATCTCAACACTTGCGGCACGCTCCAGACATAAATGATGACACAGGTCCTGCCTATGCTGACGCCATGCAAACTCCTGGACCATCTGGTGTGAGGCGGCCCTTGTTCACTTCAACACCTCAAGCTGAAGCAGCAACCGAATCAGAACCTGAGATGTCTGGCACACTGTCATTTGACGAGACGGTTTTGTCAGATGACTCTGACTCAAATGTTGAACCTCCAGCGATTCAGTTGATTCTGAAAATCGCATGAACTACAAACTGAAACGAGTATTTTGATACCAGAATGAACACTGTATCACATAAACTGCCATAAGTAGACTCGAACCTTCATAGATTTTTTTTGGGTGTAGCGTGTGTCTGCATGAGTGTCCCAAACGGGTTGCAGGTGGGTGACTTTAGCCGTTTATACTGGTAATGCTTCCCCCATATCATGTATTATATGCATATGTCTGTTTAGGGAATTTTATTTCGATCAATGTACAACCAAAAATAACTGTGTGCAATAAGTATAAACTTGACAAACATAACAAAAGTAAAAACATTTCGTGTGTGTTTGACGCTCACTGATATGTTCCAGCATTGCTTTATATTTGGCGCTATTCTATCTTACGCTTTGTTGATCTTTTTTACCTACGGGCTCATAGAACATTCTATTGCGAACACATTGACACAAAAATGAATGACGTACATAGAATAATAATGTCAGGACAGTGAAATAAGTATAAACTTTCAAAGCGCCGTATCGCACATGTGTCGTCCCATCAACCGATACCGGGTAACAATTTCACCACTTCCCACACTCTTGCGGGTGGGCCGCGACCATTATTCTACGTTTATATTCATATCACCGTGTTGGGAATTTCATTGCGAGTCCATTGATACCAAAATTAACGCTGTAGGACAAGTATGGAGGTGATAACAATCCCAAGAGTAAAAACATTTTGTTGCTGTTGGGCGCTCACGGCGAGTCATCTTCGTAGTTATTTATTTGGTGCTGGTATCCCTATACGTTTCGTGACTTTTTTTACTGATGTTCTTCTAGAGAATTTTATTGCGAACACGTTGGTACCAAAATGAAATATGTAGCTCGAGAACTAAGGTCAGGAGAGTAAAAAGAGTATACACATTTTTGTTTTTACGCTTAAGCGACAAAAACGCTGCGCGCACATACCGCTTGTTTTTTTACCTTCGCCTGGCGCGCGAAAGTGTTAATGAATTTACGTGAAATAAACATTGATCTGAGAGAGAGTTGCTCTGTCGTTCAGTCTGTACGGGGTGAAAGGTCCGTAATTTTTAAAATACATGTATCTTCATTAGAACTTTAAATATGTCTTTGGTAAAGTGTTTAAAGTGAAGCTTATGTGTCTGCCTTTCTTGAGACATATAAAACATTTATGTTTATTAACGAATTCACGTGAAATAAACATTGTTCTGAGAGAGAGTTACTTAGTCGATCGATCTGTCCGGGGTCGGAGCTTGGATATTATAAAAGTACATGTATCTTCACTTTAAATTTAAATATGCCAATGGTAAGGTATTTAGAATGAAGCTTATATTTTTATCTTTCTTGTGACATATAAAATTCTTACGTTTATTAAGGAATCTGTGTGAAATAAGCATGGTTCTGAGATGAATGCTGTGGTTTTCGAGCTCGACGAGCGATGAAAACTGCCCCTTCTATAAAACTACAAATATCTTCGGTTTTACTTAAAATATTTGTCTGGTAGAGGTTTTACAGATAGATCGCGTTTTTGTCTTTCTACTAACTAATAATTAATTTTTGTTTAATAAGTCATCAAGATGTTTTCAACAATATTCTTTCGGCATTCGTCTTTTCCAACATGGGCGACCCTTTTGGAAACGCAATACTTGGGTTAACCCATCCCATAGTTGGGTCTGTTTCAATGTTGGTTCGGAAGACCTACCAACCCTGTGGGCGGCAGTGGACCCCCTAACGACCCTGTGGACGGCAGTGGACCCCATACCGACCCTGTGGGCAGTAGTGGACCCCCTACCGACAATGTGGGCGGCAGTGGGACCCCTACCGACCCTTTGGACGCCCTACCGACCCTGTGGGCGGTAGTGGACCCCTACCGACCCTGTGGACGGCAGTGGACCCCCTACTGACCCTGTGGGCGGTAGTGGACCCCCCTACCGACCCTGTGGGCGGCAGTGGACCCATACCGACCCTGTGGGCGGCAGTGGACCCCCTACCGACCCTGTGGGGCGGCAGTGGACTCCCTACCGACCCTGAGGCGGCAGTGGACCCCCTACCAATCCTGTGGGCGGTAGTGGACCCCCTACCGACCCTGTGGGTGGCAGTGGACCCCCTACCAACCCTGTGGGCAGCAGTGGACCCCCTACCGACCCTGTGGGCGGTAGTGGACCTCCTACTAACCCTGTCGGCGGTAGTGGACTCCCTACCGACCCTGTGGGCGGCAGTGGACCCTATATACTAATCCTGTGGGCGATACTGGACCCTGTACTCATCCTGTGGGCAGCAATGGACGCCATACTCATCCAGTGGGTGTTATTGGACCCCATACCCATTCTATGGGTGGTTGAAGCCCCATACCCATCCTGTGGGTTGTAGTGGACGCCATACCCTTCCTGTGGGTGGATGTGATCATCCCCATACCCATCCTGTGGGTGGATGTGACCCCCATACCCATCCTGTGGGTGGTATTGGACCCCCTACCCACCTAACAGGTGGTAGTGGACAATATACCCATGCTATAGTTGGTATAGTAGACACAATACGATCCTGTTTGCAGTAGTTTACCCCATAGACATTCCAACGTAACACCATTTTCTGTTAGCGTTCCTACAAAACATTCTTTAAAGATTTGTAAAGCACAAACTATGGTATATAATATTGATTGGTGCGGACTGTTATTCTATGTACTGACGAACACTCTTTGAGGCTGGCTGAATCTTTTCCGTGTGGGGTCCATACAAAGTGATCTTTTCACAACTACCATACAAATTGATCTTTTCCTGTAATCTTTTCAAGACTGCCGGTCGGCCGAGCGGACAGCACGCTGGACTTGTGATCCTGTGGTCCTGGGTTCGATCCCTGGCGCCGGCGAGAAACAATGGGCAGAGTTTCTTTCACCCTATGCCCCTGTTACCTAGCAGTAAAATAGGTACCTGGGTGTTAGTCAGCTGTCACGGGCTGCTTCCTGGGGGTGGAGGCCTGGTCGAGGACCGGGCCGCGGGGACACTAAAAAAGCCCCGAAATCATCTCAAGATACCCTGAAGATAACCTGCCTTACATATTACAATCTTGGCTACATACCACCTACAGGTACTAATGCCAAGGGTGTACCTGAGTGCGTTATTTGCAAGCACACAGCACGAAGAAACAGGAAGCAAAATCTATCTGTACTTTGTGCAATGAGAGCGAAGTCGCGCTGTGTACTATGGACTACTTCGTTGATTATTACTCACTTCCGAAGTACTGTGTAATACAGTGTGTTACTGTGTAAATAATGTGTGAAACTGTACATATTGTAATTTTAGTGAATATTTAACATGTAATATTGCGACAATAAACATTTATTGTGGACACATTACTGACACATGTATCACAGTTCTATGGAACATTATGAACATTCTACTGTATACATATTGTAAAGGACACAAATATGCATCATATACGATAAAAAAAACAAATAAAACTGCATTGGAAATACATAGAACAAATAATTGAAAATATATTTGTGGCAACACCTGGTGGTTGAATGGCCCGCGCGACCATGTCTGGGCGAGTCACGCATGGGTGACCAGCCCCTCATGATGTCACAGTGCACCTTGTCCACGTCCCCACAGCCAAAGTAAGTGGAATTTGGTATTTATTTTTCCATAGACATGTTCATGGAAGGGCATTTATCATTTTATGAAGAAAAAATAATTTTTTGGAACACTTTATTTCATGCGCACAGGGGGAATTTCACAATAAACTCCGCGCAGCATGGTGGTTAATGAAGCTGAAGATTACTAAGCTGTGAAGATTACGTCATCCTCTGCAGCGCTTGTTTAACCCTTTAGTTGCGCATCGCATGACATGATGCTTTGACCTACTTGCAGTACATTGCGCATCGCATTATATGATGCTTTGGAGTACCACGTAAGATTTGAAAGGCCCGCGTGGTATAGGGGATCCCCATACGCTGCTCAGGGGCTATAGTAAACAGCCGCCGTTTTAAAAAAATACAGCTCACATTACTATCCAGTGGGAGGACTCAGTTACCCAGCAGCCACCATGTCGAGCGCACGACCGAATGCTTCCCGGGCATGCCCCACTCAATCACTCACCCAAGAGCAAAAAACCAGTGAATTATTTTCCGATGGTGAGGAAAGTGACTTTGATGACTCTTGATATTGATAAAGACTACACACAACTGACCGATGATAATAGCACAGACAGTGAAAATGATATACAGCCGCCTCCCATAGCGAAGCCTATACGCTCACACATGCCACCACGCCCAGTGTCTACTCCAATTCACCCTCGACCACACAGTTCCAGTGCTTAATTAGAGTCTGAGGATATTTTCGGTGACGAGTCAGAGGAAGGCGACTCTTTTTCTGGTTTTAGTGAAGTGGAATCAGAACATAGTGTTACCGAGCCTGGTGCCAGTACCAGTGGTGTTACTGGGCGAGATTTTGTCGCGTCAGCAGCGTCTCGCCCAGCCAAGCGCCACCGCATGGAACAACATGAGGCACCAAGAGCCTCATGTTCACGTGCTTCCACCTCACGGGCACGTAGCGACCGTACTGTGCGTAGACGGGCTTCAGCTCCTGGTCCACGGGGTGCATCGCTTCCCCGCCGTAGTGCCCCTGTTGCGCCCCCTGCGTCTCGCAGGACACCAGGTGTACTAGTGTGGAGTGATGGTACTGGTTTTATTCCCCGAATTCCTGCCTTTGACAATAAAGACGTTGGGATTACAGAGCTTTTCCCTAATAATGGAGAGGATATGAGTGAATGTGATTATTTTACCGCATTCTATGATGAGCCACTCATGGAATATCTTGTACACCAAACAAACCTTCATGCGGCTCATCTCATTAGAAGAGAGATAACAGAATTTTCACAATTGCAACGTTGGAAAACCACCAATGTAGGTGAAATGTATGTTTTTTTAGCGATATGTATGTTGATGAAACACTGTATCAAACACGCTGTCACAGATTACTGGAACAAAGATCTGACTATTCCAACACCTTTCTTTGAGAAATATGTCCCGAGACAGATTTCAGATACTCCTCAGGTGTCTGCATTTTGCAAGCAATGAGGACCGGACAGAGGATGATAGCCTTTGGCGAGTGAGGCACTATATGGATGAAGTGATTGGAAAATTCAGAGATTTTTACGTACCAGCACAGAAGCTGGTGATTGACGAATCCCTTGTACTGTATCCCCAGGATTATCCGGGATTCAAATATCCGGAAAACGCCCTTATACGGCCAAAATCGTGATCGGATAAAGTTATCACAATATCTGGCCAAAATGGTCACAGGAACCGGATGAAAGCTGGTTTGGCCGGATGAAAATTCGGCATACCGTATTAATCCCGTCTGTGGCTCTAGACGCATGGTGGAGGAGGGGGTGGGGTTAGTGGGTGGTGTCGGGAGGGTGGGAGGGGTGCGTCGGGAGGGACCACCTGGGTACAGGAATTGCCATTAATTTTAGAACAATTAATCATAGCCAAAAACAAATGAAATAAGTACTAGTAATTACGTAATAACAAATAAATAAGTTTCCTAAAAGCAATGTGCACAGGCTGAAGTTTCCTTAAAAAATATTGTGAGTTTTTTCCTCCTGGTGGCCTACGTAATGTGCTATAGCTGCCCTACCCCAATTGGACCCGTCCAACACTGGTCAACCCATGTACGTCCGTCCCTCGTGTTATATACAGTGCTGCGCCATTAGTGAAATATTTTTTTAAATAACTTTTTTATTTTCATAGTAACTTTAAACATTTTTGGCCAAGACTATGTCTGGTAGCATCATCAATCGTTCTGGAGGTGTTAAGAGGAAGAAGGTTGTCCTAGCAATTAAAGACAAGTTATGTGTTGTTCAACCAGTGAGGCATCACAGGCAGCCATATGCCTTCAACAAGTGAGGCGTTATAGGTAAGCCAAACGCCTTCAACAAGTGAGGTGCCACAGGCAAGCCAAGCACCTTCAGCAAATGAGGCTTCACAGGCAAGCCAAACGCCTCCAACAACTGAGGCGCAGGCAAGCGCTTTCAACAAGTGAGGCATCACAGGCAAGTCAAGCGCCTTCAACAAGTGAGGGCATGCAAGCGCTTCAACAAGTGAGACACAAACAAGCACCTTGAACAAGTGAGGCCTCACAGGCAACCCAAATGCCTTCAAGCAGTGAGGCTTCAGCAGCTGGCAGTCAAAACTAACTTTGCTTAACCCTTTAAGTACGCATCACTTCATATGAAGTGTAAATCGTTTTACCAGTCAACTGCGCTTCACTTCATATGAAGTGTATGGGTACCGCGCACGATTTGAATGGCCCGCGGTGTAGCTGGGGGTCCCATACGCTGCCCAGGGGCTCTAGTAAACAGCGGCCATTTTGAAAAAAAATCCAGCTCACGCTCCGATGGCATGGGAGGCCTCAGTTTAGCGAGAGTCACCATGGCGAGCGCACGGTCAAACGCCTCACGAGCACGCATCACTCAGTCCCTCACCCCAGAGCAAATAGCCCACGAATTATTCTCTGAAGGTGAAGAAAGTGTGTTTGACGATTCAGACAACGATGAGGATTATACACAGTTGTCGGGAGATAGTAGCAGCAGCAGTGAAAGTGAGAATGACCGCCATGCCATGGCGAGGCCTATACGCTCTCCCATGCCTCCTCGCCCATTTTCTACCCCAATTCTACCACGACCTCACAGTTCCTGTGGATATTTTCTGTTTGAGGGTGACGAGTCAGAGGGAGGTGACTCCTTTTCTGGGTTTAGTGACTCAGATCAAAGTTTTATTGAGCCTGTGGCTGGTACCAGTGGTGTAACTGGGCGAGAAATTGTCGCGTCAGCAGCATCTCGCCCAGCCAAGCGCCACCGCATGGCACCACATGAGGGACCAAGACCCTCGTGTTCACGTGCACCCACCTCACGTGCACGTAGCCGCCGTGCTTCTCGCAGACGGTATTCAGCTCCTGGTCGCCGGTATGCATCGCTTCCTCGCCGTCTTTCCTCTGCATCTCGCAGGACGCCTGGTGTACTTGAGTGGAGTGATGGTGACGACTTTATTCCTAATATTCCTCACTTTGACGATAAAGATGTAGGGATTACAAACCTTTTCCCTAATCAAGGTGAGGACATGGCTGAGATGGAATATTTTACAGCATTCTATGATGAACCACTCATGGAATACATTGTACACCAAACGAACCTGCATGCTGCTTACCTGATTGAGAGGGAAATCACAGAATTTTCACGACTGCAGCGTTGGAAAAATACCACAGTGGCGGAAATGTATGTGTTTTTGGCACTCTATTTGTTGATGAAGCACTGTCACAAACATGCAATAAATGACTATTGGAGCAAGGACAAGACAATACCAACACCTTTATTCGGGAAATATATGTCACGAGACAGGTTTCAGATACTCCTCAGGTGTCTACATTTTGGAAGTGTTCAGGACCGAACACCTGATGATAGACTGTGGCGAGTGAGGCACTACATGAACGATGTTATTGGAAAATTCAGAGATTTTTACGTACCAGCACAGAAGCTGGTGGTTGATGAATCTCTCATACTTTTCAAGGGACGTGTTCCATTCAAACAGTACATTCCCTCAAAACGAAACCGATTTGGCCTGAAATTTTTTGTTCTTTGTGATTGTGAGACAGGATACGTGTTACACATGATTCTGTACTCGGCTAGTGATGTAGACATTCCCGGTAACGACGAACATGGATTCTCGTGGAGTGTAGTGAAGACCATCATGGCTCCGTGGATGAACAAGGGACACATTTTATACACAGATAATTACTATACAAGTCCCTTGCTAGCTCGGTTCTTGCTAGAAAATAGAACCGGATTGGTTGGTACAGTAAAGCCACAACGAAGGGAAATGCCTGTGTTTGACAACGACATTGCAGTTGGTGAGTGTCAGAGAAGGAAAAGTGATAACATTCTGTCAGTTCGGTGGAAAGACAAAAGAGAGGTGAACTTGTTGACAACAATTCATGATGGAACAATGGTGAACAGTGGGAAAGTGAGCCATAAAACAAACGCACCACTATATAAGCCAGACTGTGTTTTAGACTATAATATCAACATGCGGTTGATTGATAAATCAGACATGATGATTGGCACTGCAGAGTGTATGCGGAAGACATGTAGGTGGACGAAAAAAGTGTTCTTCCATCTTGTGGACATGAGCATGCTGAACTGTTTCAACATGTACCTTGTGAGAACTGGACGTAAGCCCACTTTCCGTGACTTTGTATTTGATGCTGCAATACAGTTATTAGGAAAGTTTGCAAAAGATGTCCCAGGTATTCAGCGGCCCATCATAAACCCACTGTTGCAGCATGCTGGTACTCCACGCCTCGCTCACACTGAAGGCTTCCTAGCACACAAACTTAAGTATTTGCCACCTGGTGTGAAGCGTGCAATAGCCCAACGTGATTGCTTGGTGTGTAAAACAACGACACGTAGAGACAAGAAACGGAAGCTTGTGCAAACATGGTGTGAAACGTGTGGTATCCCATTATGTGCTGTCGACTGCTTCAATGACTACCACAGTCTAGAAATCTTCTAAGTGTGCTTCAAAGTGTGTATAGCGTGTGCGAGTGTGTAAATATGTAAACATATAAGCAGAACATATAATATAATAGACTGTAATGACATATTATATTGCCGTAATTGAAAACATTTGTGTGCGCCTGTGTATACTCAAATATGCAACAATTATTGATACAAAATATGTTCAAACAGTATTTGAAACACAATTAGTGAAAAAAAATTAGATAAAATGCGCTTAGACATTGTAAATAAAAAGCGCGAAAATATATTTGTGGCAACTCTGGCTGTTTGAGGACCGCGCGCAACATCTCCCGGGCGTGTACTGCATGAGCGACCATGCAGATTGTGACGTCATCGCAGAGCTTCTCGGCTCTATTGCAACAAAAGTAAGTACAATAGAAATTTTTTTTTATTTTTCCCGTGATCAGTGAACAGAACTTAACAGATTAGCAAAAAAAAAAAATTTTTTTTTTTTTTCAAAATGACATGCGCCTGTGTGGATAGCAGGATATTAGACCCCGAGCATGTTAAGGGTTAATGAACTGTACAGTAATTTTAAATGTTAATTTTAGTGCTGTGTTAGTATAGGTTACGTAAATTGTTAAGAATTCTAAACTTCAAGATGTGTGGCATCAATCAAGAAGACGAACCCCAACAAGGTAAGATGAGGTTTCTAGTTGAATATTTAATAATTATATGTGGCAAGGCAATTCAAATTATGTTGTGGTATAAAAATAGTTGGTAATGGTCACTTTTGGACTCGTAGGTGAAAAAGTACCATTATCCGAAAAATGTGATAATCCGGCTGGGAGTCCTTCCCATATAGTCCAGATGATCGAGTGGAGACAGTACTTTTCATAGGACGTGTTTCATTCAAGCAGTATATTCCCTCCAAACGAAACAGATTTGGATTGAAATTCTTTGTACTGTGTGACTGTAATTACCTAAGTGTAGTTACAGGATGAGAGCTATGCTCGTGGTGTCCCGTCTTCCCAGCACTCTTTGTCATATAACGCTTTGAAACTACTGACGGTCTTGGCCTCCACCACCTTCTCACTTAACTTGTTCCAACCGTCTACCACTCTGTCTGCGAAAGTGAATTTTCTTATATTTCTTCGGCATCTGTGTTTAGCTAGTTTATATCTATGACCTCTTGTTCTTAAAGTTCCAGGTCTCAGGAAATCTTCCCTATCGATTTTATCAATTCCTGTTATTATTTTGTATGTAGTGATCATATCACCTCTTTTTCTTCTGTCTTCCAGTTTTGGCATATTTAATGCCTCTAACCTCTCTTCATAGCTCTTGCCCTTCAGTTCTGGGAGCCACTTAGTAGCACCTCTTTGCACCTTTTCCAGTTTGTTGATGTGCTTCTTAAGATATGGGCACCACACAACTGCTGCATATTCTAGCTTTGGCCTAACAAAAGTCGTGAACAATTTCTTTAGTATATCGCCATCCATGTATTTAAAAGCAATTCTGAAGTTAGAAAGTGTGGCATAGGCTCCTCGCACAATATTCTTTATGTGGTCCTCAGGTGATAGTTTTCTATCTAGAACCACCCTTAGATCTCTTTCTTTATCAGAATTCTTTAAAGATTTTGCACATAATATATAGGCTGTGTGGGGTCTATGTTCTCCTATTCCACATTCCATAACATGGCATTTATTAACATTAAATTCCATTTGCCAAGTGGTGCTCCATATACTTATTTTGTCCAGGTCATCTTGAAGGGCATGACAATCATCTAAGTTTCTTATCCTTCCTATTATCTTAGCATCATCACCAAACATGTTCAAATAATTTTGTATACCAACTGGTAGATCATTTATGTAGACAATAAACATCACTAGTGCAAGAACTGAACCCTGTGGTACTCCACTTGTGACATTTCTCCAGTCCGATACATTGCCTCTGATCACTGCCCTCATTTTTCTATCAGAAAATTTTTCATCCATGTTAAAAGCATACCTGTCACCCCTCCAATATTTTCTAGTTTCCAGAACAACCTCTTATGTGGAACTCTGTCAAAAGCCTTTTTTAGGTCAAGATAGATGCATTAACACATATCCTGTTTCACATATCCTGTGAAACAGGATATGTGTTACACATGATTCTGTATTCAGCTAGCGATGTAGACATTCCCGGTAACGACAAACATGGTTTCTCTGGTAGTGTGGTGAAGTCACTGATGGCACCATGGATGAACAAGGGGCACATCCTATACAGATAATTACTTACTATACAAGTCCATTGCTAGCTAGGTTCTTGATTGAAAATAGAACCGGATTGGTTGGCACAGTAAAGGCATGAAGAAGGGAAATGCCAATGTTTGGCGGTGGACTTGCAGTTGGTGAGTGCCAGGTACGGAAATGTGATCAAATACTCTCGGTACGGTGGAAAGACAAGAGAGAAGTGAACCTGCTGACAACCGTTCTTGAGGGTACAATGTTGAACAGTGGCAAGGTGCACCGTGTAACGAGAGAACCAGTATATAAGCCAGATTGTGTTCTTGACTACAATATCAACATGCGTTTGGCTGATAAGGCTGACGTGATGATTGGCACTATCGAGTGTGCTGAAAACATTGAGGTGGACGAAAAAAGTGTTTTCCACCTTGTTGACATGAGCATGTTGAACTGCTATACAAGTAATTTGTATCTGGTGAAAACTGGACGTAAACCCGTTTTCCGTTCATTTGCTTTTACACTTGCAACACAGATATTAGCAAAGTTTGGTCAAGATGTCCCTGGCATATGAAGACCAATCATGAACCCAGTGTTGCAGCATGCTGCAACACCCAGGCTTGCTCACATAGAGGCCTTTCAGCAACACAGACTAAAGAATTTGCCACCAGGTGGAAAGCGTGCAATAGGCCAACGTGCATGCCTAGTATGTAAAACAACAAAACGGAGAGAACAGAAATGTAAAATGGTGCAAACATGGTGTGAAGGGTGTGCAGTTGCATTGTGTGCTGTCGACTGCTTCAACGAGAAGTGACACGCAATGTGGGAAATCATTCATATTTGCAAACACACAAGGCTTGAAACCAAAATCAAGAAATAAAGTTAAGTTCATAAATGTCCTCCTAATAGAATCAAACTCAATATTTGGTGCATTTACAGAAACCCAAACAAAAGACCACATGGATAGTGAAATCTGGATTCCGAATTATAATCTATATAGATGTGACAGAGTAATTAGGTCAAGTGGAGGAGTAGGTCTGTATATTAAAGAGGAGCTGGCATGCACAGAGCTCCTGAACTCGTCCAATGAGGTGGTAGAGGTACTTGGAAACAAGGTAGAAAATATGAATCTACTTATTATTTTAATATACAAACCATCAGATGCAACAGTTGAGGAATTCACTGAACAGATCCACAAAATAGAGAATATCCTTGATAACCTAGCAAACCCAGTACCAGATATCATCTTCCTCGGAGACTTCAATCTACCCAGTTTAAAATGGAGAATAGTAAACAATAACATTATAGCAGGAAATCAACCTGGAAATAACCAACCACAGGTCAGAGAACTACTGAGATTCTGTGACAAATTCTTGCTCAGTCAGCAAGAACGGGAACGTTCAGTCAACTAGGAACGAAACACGCTGGACCTGATATTCACGAAAAATGAGGAGCTAATCAGAGACATTACTGTCTCAGACACAACGTACTCGGACCACAAGCTCATTGAAGTGCAAACTAACATTAATAACGGTAGTAGGCTGAAGAGAAAAACAAGCAAGAAGGGTTATTCAATAAATTAAATTTTAATAATAAGAGGATAGACTGGGAGAAAATAAACAGGGAACTTACAAACATTCAATGGGAAAATGTTCTAAGAAATATAAATCCTACACAAGGAATAGAAAAACTGACTTCTGAAGCATATGAAGTCTGTCTGAAACATGTTCCTTTGAGGAAAGCCAGAAAGAGGTCAAATGTAGAAAGAGAACGCAGACGACATTACAAAAGAAGGAAGAAATTAACGGAAATGCTTAAGCAGACACAACTCTCCATACAAAGAAGAAATAATTTAAACAGGGAGATTGAAGAAATCGAACGGAGACTGAAGCATTCCTATCAGACTGAAGAAAGGCAACTAGAACAGAAAGCATTTCAAGAAATAAAGAAAAGCTCAAAATATTTCTTCACATATGCTAAATCAAAAGCGAAAACCACTGCCAGTATTGGACCTATTCCTATTAGTGAAGGTTCATACACTGAGAATGACAAAGAAATTAGTGAAATCCTAAAAATGAATCTCCTAAAAATGAATCTTTCCATGAATCTAGTGACCTGCCTGACTCCTGATCACTCAAATACTTTTATTATGTGGGACGTTAGTGCAAATGGTCTATAACTCTTTGCCAATGCTTTGCTACCACCCTTGTGTAGAGGGGCAATGTCTGTTGCTTTAAGCGCATCTGGTATCTCCCCTGTGTCCAAGCTCTTCCTCCACACTATACTGAGTGCCTGTGCTACTGGCACTTTGCATTTCTTTATAAATATTGAATTCCATGAGTCTGGACCCAGGGCTGAGTGCATGGGCATATTGTCAATTTCTCTTTCAAAATCTGCCACACTCGTGTTGATATCAGTTATATTTACAGGTGTTTGAGTATCATTCATAAATAAATTGTCCGAATTTTCCACTTTCATGCTGAGTATCGGAGTGCTAAACATGTCCTCATACTGCATTTTTAGGATTTCACTAATTTCTTTGTCATTCTCAGTGTATGAACCTTCACTAATAGGAATAGGTCCAATACTGGCAGTGGTTTTCGCTTTTGATTTAGCATATGTGAAGAAATATTTTGAGCTTTTCTTTATTTCTTGAAATGCTTTCTGTTCTAGTTGCCTTTCTTCAGTCTGATAGGAATGCTTCAGTCTCCGTTCGATTTCTTCAATCTCCCTGTTTAAATTATTTCTTCTTTGTATGGAGAGTTGTGTCTGCTTAAGCATTTCCGTTAATTTCTTCCTTCTTTTGTAATGTCGTCTGCGTTCTCTTTCTACATTTGACCTCTTTCTGGCTTTCCTCAAAGGAACATGTTTCAGACAGACTTCATATGCTTCAGAAGTCAGTTTTTCTATTCCTTGTGTAGGATTTATATTTCTTAGAACATTTTCCCATTGAATGTTTGTAAGTTCCCTGTTTATTTTCTCCCAGTCTATCCTCTTATTATTAAAATTTAATTTATTGAATAACCCTTCTTGCTTGTTTTTCTCTTCAGCCTACTACCGTTATTAATGTTAGTTTGCACTTCAATGAGCTTGTGGTCCGAGTACGTTGTGTCTGAGACAGTAATGTCTCTGATTAGCTCCTCATTTTTCGTGAATATCAGGTCCAGCGTGTTTCGTTCCTAGTTGACTGAACGTTCCCGTTCTTGCTGACTGAGCAAGAATTTGTCACAGAATCTCAGTAGTTCTCTGACCTGTGGTTGGTTATTTCCAGGTTGATTTCCTGCTATAATGTTATTGTTTACTATTCTCCATTTTAAACTGGGTAGATTGAAGTCTCCGAGGAAGATGATATCTGGTACTGGGTTTGCTAGGTTATCAAGGATATTCTCTATTTTGTGGATCTGTTCAGTGAATTCCTCAACTGTTGCATCTGATGGTTTGTATATTAAAATAATAAGTAGATTCATATTTTCTACCTTGTTTCCAAGTACCTCTACCACCTCATTGGACGAGTTCAGGAGCTCTGTGCATGCCAGCTCCTCTTTAATATACAGACCTACTCCTCCACTTGACCTAATTACTCTGTCACATCTATATAGATTATAATTCGGAATCCAGATTTCACTATCCATGTGGTCTTTTGTTTGGGTTTCTGTAAATGCACCAAATATTGAGTTTGATTCTATTAGGAGGACATTTATGAACTTAACTTTATTTCTTGATTTTGGTTTCAAGCCTTGTGTGTTTGCAAATATGAATGATTTCCCACATTGCGTGTCACTTCTCGTTGAAGCAGTCGACAGCACACAATGCAACTGCACACCCTTCACACCATGTTTGCACCATTTTACATTTCTGTTCTCTCCGTTTTGTTGTTTTACATACTAGGCATGCACGTTGGCCTATTGCACGCTTTCCACCTGGTGGCAAATTCTTTAGTCTGTGTTGCTGAAAGGCCTCTATGTGAGCAAGCCTGGGTGTTGCAGCATGCTGCAACACTGGGTTCATGATTGGTCTTCATATGCCAGGGACATCTTGACCAAACTTTGCTAATATCTGTGTTGCAAGTGTAAAAGCAAATGAACGGAAAACGGGTTTACGTCCAGTTTTCACCAGATACAAATTACTTGTATAGCAGTTCAACATGCTCATGTCAACAAGGTGGAAAACACTTTTTTCGTCCACCTCAATGTTTTCAGCACACTCGATAGTGCCAATCATCACGTCAGCCTTATCAGCCAAACGCATGTTGATATTGTAGTCAAGAACACAATCTGGCTTATATACTGGTTCTCTCGTTACACGGTGCACCTTGCCACTGTTCAACATTGTACCCTCAAGAACGGTTGTCAGCAGGTTCACTTCTCTCTTGTCTTTCCACCGTACCGAGAGTATTTGATCACATTTCCGTACCTGGCACTCACCAACTGCAAGTCCACCGCCAAACATTGGCATTTCCCTTCTTCATGCCTTTACTGTGCCAACCAATCCGGTTCTATTTTCAATCAAGAACCTAGCTAGCAATGGACTTGTATAGTAAGTAATTATCTGTATAGGATGTGCCCCTTGTTCATCCATGGTGCCATCAGTGACTTCACCACACTACCAGAGAAACCATGTTTGTCGTTACCGGGAATGTCTACATCGCTAGCTGAATACAGAATCATGTGTAACACATATCCTGTTTCACAGGATATGTGAAACAGGATATGTGTTAATGCATCTATCTTGACCTAAAAAAGGCTTTTGACAGAGTTCCACATAAGAGGTTGTTCTGGAAACTAGAAAATATTGGAGGGGTGACAGGTATGCTTTTAACATGGATGAAAAATTTTCTGATAGAAAAATGAGGGCAGTGATCAGAGGCAATGTATCGGACTGGAGAAATGTCACAAGTGGAGTACCACAGGGTTCAGTTCTTGCACTAGTGATGTTTATTGTCTACATAAATGATCTACCAGTTGGTATACAAAATTATTTGAACATGTTTGGTGATGATGCTAAGATAATAGGAAGGATAAGAAACTTAGATGATTGTCATGCCCTTCAAGATGACCTGGACAAAATAAGTATATGGAGCACCACTTGGCAAATGGAATTTAATGTTAATAAATGCCATGTTATGGAATGTGGAATAGGAGAACATAGACCCCACACAGCCTATATATTATGTGCAAAATCTTTAAAGAATTCTGATAAAGAAAGAGATCTAAGGGTGGTTCTAGATAGAAAACTATCACCTGAGGACCACATAAAGAATATTGTGCGAGGAGCCTATGCCACACTTTCTAACTTCAGAATTGCTTTTAAATACATGGATGGCGATATACTAAAGAAATTGTTCACGACTTTTGTTAGGCCAAAGCTAGAATATGCAGCAGTTGTGTGGTGCCCATATCTTAAGAAGCACATCAACAAACTGGAAAAGGTGCAAAGAGGTGCTACTAAGTGGC
This sequence comes from Procambarus clarkii, assembly GCF_040958095.1. Classification (NCBI taxonomy): domain Eukaryota; kingdom Metazoa; phylum Arthropoda; class Malacostraca; order Decapoda; family Cambaridae; genus Procambarus; species Procambarus clarkii. The sequence goes on along the minus strand of NC_091225.1, from coordinate 9,005,630 downwards.
TCCCAGAACTGAAGGGCAAGAGCTATGAAGAGAGGTTAGAGGCATTAAATATGCCAAAACTGGAAGACAGAAGAAAAAGAGGTGATATGATCACTACATACAAAATAATAACAGGAATTGATAAAATCGATAGGGAAGATTTCCTGAGACCTGGAACTTTAAGAACAAGAGGTCATAGATATAAACTAGCTAAACACAGATGCCGAAGAAATATAAGAAAATTCACTTTCGCAGACAGAGTGGTAGACGGTTGGAACAAGTTAAGTGAGAAGGTGGTGGAGGCCAAGACCGTCAGTAGTTTCAAAGCGTTATATGACAAAGAGTGCTGGGAAGACGGGACACCACGAGCATAGCTCTCATCCTGTAACTACACTTAGGTAATTACAGTCACACAGTACAAAGAATTTCAATCCAAATCTGTTTCGTTTGGAGGGAATATACTGCTTGAATGAAACACGTCCTATGAAAAGTACTGTCTCCACTCGATCATCTGGACTATATGGGAAGGACTCCCAGCCGGATTATCACATTTTTCGGATAATGGTACTTTTTCACCTACGAGTCCAAAAGTGACCATTACCAACTATTTTTATACCACAACATAATTTGAATTGCCTTGCCACATATAATTATTAAATATTCAACTAGAAACCTCATCTTACCTTGTTGGGGTTCGTCTTCTTGATTGATGCCACACATCTTGAAGTTTAGAATTCTTAACAATTTACGTAACCTATACTAACACAGCACTAAAATTAACATTTAAAATTACTGTACAGTTCATTAACCCTTAACATGCTCGGGGTCTAATATCCTGCTATCCACACAGGCGCATGTCATTTTGAAAAAAAAAAAAAAATTTTTTTTTTTGCTAATCTGTTAAGTTCTGTTCACTGATCACGGGAAAAATAAAAAAAAATTTCTATTGTACTTACTTTTGTTGCAATAGAGCCGAGAAGCTCTGCGATGACGTCACAATCTGCATGGTCGCTCATGCAGTACACGCCCGGGAGATGTTGCGCGCGGTCCTCAAACAGCCAGAGTTGCCACAAATATATTTTCGCGCTTTTTATTTACAATGTCTAAGCGCATTTTATCTAATTTTTTTTCACTAATTGTGTTTCAAATACTGTTTGAACATATTTTGTATCAATAATTGTTGCATATTTGAGTATACACAGGCGCACACAAATGTTTTCAATTACGGCAATATAATATGTCATTACAGTCTATTATATTATATGTTCTGCTTATATGTTTACATATTTACACACTCGCACACGCTATACACACTTTGAAGCACACTTAGAAGATTTCTAGACTGTGGTAGTCATTGAAGCAGTCGACAGCACATAATGGGATACCACACGTTTCACACCATGTTTGCACAAGCTTCCGTTTCTTGTCTCTACGTGTCGTTGTTTTACACACCAAGCAATCACGTTGGGCTATTGCACGCTTCACACCAGGTGGCAAATACTTTTCCAAGTTTGTGTGCTAGGAAGCCTTCAGTGTGAGCGAGGCGTGGAGTACCAGCATGCTGCAACAGTGGGTTTATGATGGGCCGCTGAATACCTGGGACATCTTTTGCAAACTTTCCTAATAACTGTATTGCAGCATCAAATACAAAGTCACGGAAAGTGGGCTTACGTCCAGTTCTCACAAGGTACATGTTGAAACAGTTCAGCATGCTCATGTCCACAAGATGGAAGAACACTTTTTTCGTCCACCTACATGTCTTCCGCATACACTCTGCAGTGCCAATCATCATGTCTGATTTATCAATCAACCGCATGTTGATATTATAGTCTAAAACACAGTCTGGCTTATATAGTGGTGCGTTTGTTTTATGGCTCACTTTCCCACTGTTCACCATTGTTCCATCATGAATTGTTGTCAACAAGTTCACCTCTCTTTTGTCTTTCCACCGAACTGACAGAATGTTATCACTTTTCCTTCTCTGACACTCACCAACTGCAGTGTCGTTGTCAAACACAGGCATTTCCCTTCGTTGTGGCTTTACTGTACCAACCAATCCGGTTCTATTTTCTAGCAAGAACCGAGCTAGCAAGGGACTTGTATAGTAATTATCTGTGTATAAAATGTGTCCCTTGTTCATCCACGGAGCCATGATGGTCTTCACTACACTCCACGAGAATCCATGTTCGTCGTTACCGGGAATGTCTACATCACTAGCCGAGTACAGAATCATGTGTAACACGTATCCTGTCTCACAATCACAAAGAACAAAAAATTTCAGGCCAAATCGGTTTCGTTTTGAGGGAATGTACTGTTTGAATGGAACACGTCCCTTGAAAAGTATGAGAGATTCATCAACCACCAGCTTCTGTGCTGGTACGTAAAAATCTCTGAATTTTCCAATAACATCGTTCATGTAGTGCCTCACTCGCCACAGTCTATCATCAGGTGTTCGGTCCTGAACACTTCCAAAATGTAGACACCTGAGGAGTATCTGAAACCTGTCTCGTGACATATATTTCCCGAATAAAGGTGTTGGTATTGTCTTGTCCTTGCTCCAATAGTCATTTATTGCATGTTTGTGACAGTGCTTCATCAACAAATAGAGTGCCAAAAACACATACATTTCCGCCACTGTGGTATTTTTCCAACGCTGCAGTCGTGAAAATTCTGTGATTTCCCTCTCAATCAGGTAAGCAGCATGCAGGTTCGTTTGGTGTACAATGTATTCCATGAGTGGTTCATCATAGAATGCTGTAAAATATTCCATCTCAGCCATGTCCTCACCTTGATTAGGGAAAAGGTTTGTAATCCCTACATCTTTATCGTCAAAGTGAGGAATATTAGGAATAAAGTCGTCACCATCACTCCACTCAAGTACACCAGGCGTCCTGCGAGATGCAGAGGAAAGACGGCGAGGAAGCGATGCATACCGGCGACCAGGAGCTGAATACCGTCTGCGAGAAGCACGGCGGCTACGTGCACGTGAGGTGGGTGCACGTGAACACGAGGGTCTTGGTCCCTCATGTGGTGCCATGCGGTGGCGCTTGGCTGGGCGAGATGCTGCTGACGCGACAATTTCTCGCCCAGTTACACCACTGGTACCAGCCACAGGCTCAATAAAACTTTGATCTGAGTCACTAAACCCAGAAAAGGAGTCACCTCCCTCTGACTCGTCACCCTCAAACAGAAAATATCCACAGGAACTGTGAGGTCGTGGTAGAATTGGGGTAGAAAATGGGCGAGGAGGCATGGGAGAGCGTATAGGCCTCGCCATGGCATGGCGGTCATTCTCACTTTCACTGCTGCTGCTACTATCTCCCGACAACTGTGTATAATCCTCATCGTTGTCTGAATCGTCAAACACACTTTCTTCACCTTCAGAGAATAATTCGTGGGCTATTTGCTCTGGGGTGAGGGACTGAGTGATGCGTGCTCGTGAGGCGTTTGACCGTGCGCTCGCCATGGTGACTCTCGCTAAACTGAGGCCTCCCATGCCATCGGAGCGTGAGCTGGATTTTTTTTCAAAATGGCCGCTGTTTACTAGAGCCCCTGGGCAGCGTATGGGACCCCCAGCTACACCGCGGGCCATTCAAATCGTGCGCGGTACCCATACACTTCATATGAAGTGAAGCGCAGTTGACTGGTAAAACGATTTACACTTCATATGAAGTGATGCGTACTTAAAGGGTTAAGCAAAGTTAGTTTTGACTGCCAGCTGCTGAAGCCTCACTGCTTGAAGGCATTTGGGTTGCCTGTGAGGCCTCACTTGTTCAAGGTGCTTGTTTGTGTCTCACTTGTTGAAGCGCTTGCATGCCCTCACTTGTTGAAGGCGCTTGACTTGCCTGTGATGCCTCACTTGTTGAAAGCGCTTGCCTGCGCCTCAGTTGTTGGAGGCGTTTGGCTTGCCTGTGAAGCCTCATTTGCTGAAGGTGCTTGGCTTGCCTGTGGCACCTCACTTGTTGAAGGCGTTTGGCTTACCTATAACGCCTCACTTGTTGAAGGCATATGGCTGCCTGTGATGCCTCACTGGTTGAACAACACATAACTTGTCTTTAATTGCTAGGACAACCTTCTTCCTCTTAACACCTCCAGAACGATTGATGATGCTACCAGACATAGTCTTGGCCAAAAATGTTTAAAGTTACTATGAAAATAAAAAAGTTATTTAAAAAAATATTTCACTAATGGCGCAGCACTGTATATAACACGAGGGACGGACGTACATGGGTTGACCAGTGTTGGACGGGTCCAATTGGGGTAGGGCAGCTATAGCACATTACGTAGGCCACCAGGAGGAAAAAACTCACAATATTTTTTAAGGAAACTTCAGCCTGTGCACATTGCTTTTAGGAAACTTATTTATTTGTTATTACGTAATTACTAGTACTTATTTCATTTGTTTTTGGCTATGATTAATTGTTCTAAAATTAATGGCAATTCCTGTACCCAGGTGGTCCCTCCCGACGCACCCCTCCCACCCTCCCGACACCACCCACTAACCCCACCCCCTCCTCCACCATGCGTCTAGAGCCACAGACGGGATTAATACGGTATGCCGAATTTTCATCCGGCCAAACCAGCTTTCATCCGGTTCCTGTGACCATTTTGGCCAGATATTGTGATAACTTTATCCGATCACGATTTTGGCCGTATAAGGGCGTTTTCCGGATATTTGAATCCCGGATAATCCTGGGGATACAGTACAAGGGATTCGTCAATCACCAGCTTCTGTGCTGGTACGTAAAAATCTCTGAATTTTCCAATCACTTCATCCATATAGTGCCTCACTCGCCAAAGGCTATCATCCTCTGTCCGGTCCTCATTGCTTGCAAAATGCAGACACCTGAGGAGTATCTGAAATCTGTCTCGGGACATATTTCTCAAAGAAAGGTGTTGGAATAGTCAGATCTTTGTTCCAGTAATCTGTGACAGCGTGTTTGATACAGTGTTTCATCAACATACATATCGCTAAAAAAACATACATTTCACCTACATTGGTGGTTTTCCAACGTTGCAATTGTGAAAATTCTGTTATCTCTCTTCTAATGAGATGAGCCGCATAAAGGTTTGTTTGGTGTACAAGATATTCCATGAGTGGCTCATCATAGAATGCGGTAAAATAATCACATTCACTCATATCCTCTCCATTATTAGGGAAAAGCTCTGTAATCCCAACGTCTTTATTGTCAAAGGCAGGAATTCGGGGAATAAAACCAGTACCATCACTCCACACTAGTACACCTGGTGTCCTGCGAGACGCAGGGGGCGCAACAGGGGCACTACGGCGGGGAAGCGATGCACCCCGTGGACCAGGAGCTGAAGCCCGTCTACGCACAGTACGGTCGCTACGTGCCCGTGAGGTGGAAGCACGTGAACATGAGGCTCTTGGTGCCTCATGTTGTTCCATGCGGTGGCGCTTGGCTGGGCGAGACGCTGCTGACGCGACAAAATCTCGCCCAGTAACACCACTGGTACTGGCACCAGGCTCGGTAACACTATGTTCTGATTCCACTTCACTAAAACCAGAAAAAGAGTCGCCTTCCTCTGACTCGTCACCGAAAATATCCTCAGACTCTAATTAAGCACTGGAACTGTGTGGTCGAGGGTGAATTGGAGTAGACACTGGGCGTGGTGGCATGTGTGAGCGTATAGGCTTCGCTATGGGAGGCGGCTGTATATCATTTTCACTGTCTGTGCTATTATCATCGGTCAGTTGTGTGTAGTCTTTATCAATATCAAGAGTCATCAAAGTCACTTTCCTCACCATCGGAAAATAATTCACTGGTTTTTTGCTCTTGGGTGAGTGATTGAGTGGGGCATGCCCGGGAAGCATTCGGTCGTGCGCTCGACATGGTGGCTGCTGGGTAACTGAGTCCTCCCACTGGATAGTAATGTGAGCTGTATTTTTTTAAAACGGCGGCTGTTTACTATAGCCCCTGAGCAGCGTATGGGGATCCCCTATACCACGCGGGCCTTTCAAATCTTACGTGGTACTCCAAAGCATCATATAATGCGATGCGCAATGTACTGCAAGTAGGTCAAAGCATCATGTCATGCGATGCGCAACTAAAGGGTTAAACAAGCGCTGCAGAGGATGACGTAATCTTCACAGCTTAGTAATCTTCAGCTTCATTAACCACCATGCTGCGCGGAGTTTATTGTGAAATTCCCCCTGTGCGCATGAAATAAAGTGTTCCAAAAAATTATTTTTTCTTCATAAAATGATAAATGCCCTTCCATGAACATGTCTATGGAAAAATAAATACCAAATTCCACTTACTTTGGCTGTGGGGACGTGGACAAGGTGCACTGTGACATCATGAGGGGCTGGTCACCCATGCGTGACTCGCCCAGACATGGTCGCGCGGGCCATTCAACCACCAGGTGTTGCCACAAATATATTTTCAATTATTTGTTCTATGTATTTCCAATGCAGTTTTATTTGTTTTTTTTATCGTATATGATGCATATTTGTGTCCTTTACAATATGTATACAGTAGAATGTTCATAATGTTCCATAGAACTGTGATACATGTGTCAGTAATGTGTCCACAATAAATGTTTATTGTCGCAATATTACATGTTAAATATTCACTAAAATTACAATATGTACAGTTTCACACATTATTTACACAGTAACACACTGTATTACACAGTACTTCGGAAGTGAGTAATAATCAACGAAGTAGTCCATAGTACACAGCGCGACTTCGCTCTCATTGCACAAAGTACAGATAGATTTTGCTTCCTGTTTCTTCGTGCTGTGTGCTTGCAAATAACGCACTCAGGTACACCCTTGGCATTAGTACCTGTAGGTGGTATGTAGCCAAGATTGTAATATGTAAGGCAGGTTATCTTCAGGGTATCTTGAGATGATTTCGGGGCTTTTTTAGTGTCCCCGCGGCCCGGTCCTCGACCAGGCCTCCACCCCCAGGAAGCAGCCCGTGACAGCTGACTAACACCCAGGTACCTATTTTACTGCTAGGTAACAGGGGCATAGGGTGAAAGAAACTCTGCCCATTGTTTCTCGCCGGCGCCAGGGATCGAACCCAGGACCACAGGATCACAAGTCCAGCGTGCTGTCCGCTCGGCCGACCGGCAGTCTTGAAAAGATTACAGGAAAAGATCAATTTGTATGGTAGTTGTGAAAAGATCACTTTGTATGGACCCCACACGGAAAAGATTCAGCCAGCCTCAAAGAGTGTTCGTCAGTCAAGAAGAGATTCAGTTATTCTTCGAATTATCTATGGAAAACACCACCATGGAAGCCGCTAACACTGTTCATCTATGCTACTTGAATCAGATGCATCATCACTGAACGCAGAAAACGTTTCATCTATGTATCATCTAAATAAATTGGAGATATCATAGGTGGGCCAGGGTGGCGCTCAGAGCTACAATTGGATACTCTCGCTGTATCTTCATCATAAGTGATGAAGCATCTTATAAGTGATAACTATAAGTGATATCTTAAGTGATAACTTGCATCCGATCTTTGTGTTAGGTCCTTATTACGCCTAGCTTCACCAATATTATGACCCTTATGTTCTTCAAACAATAATGTTTGAATTTCACCGACAGAGTGCGATCTTTCAACACCGAGTCGGACAGCTGTTTGAGAGCCAGAGGCATGTGCGCCACCCATGGTTGCTCATTCAGTACTAACCCAGACAGCAGTCCTAGGGCATTCTCGGAAATTTTTTTCCAAGATGGCTGCCTCTTACTGGAGGTCCTAAGAGTTCATTTTGTACAACACAACCAACCTTGCACACATTCAGAATGGGTATGAAAAAATCAAAGAGAGTTTTCTCGGTTGGCGCAGTTCCCACCGACCGAGAATACTCGTTTTGCGCAGTTAAGTGGTTAAAAGTACTGCAAGTCAATTTACCAATTTTATTATAGTATTGCAACTTTTTTTTTTTTTCAACAAAAGCTACATATTAGTCTCTGCAAATGTATATTTTATCATTAGCAGAGAAAAGGTGAGCTCAAAAGATTTCGTCTTGGCTAGCTCTAAGTTAATGACAAGGCTCGAACACCATTGTGTGGCCAGGCTGCCACAGCCTGTGTCGTAACATTAAAAATACATTACCTGCACTGTACAGGGTAAAACAAAACACATCTCTAAAATTTTATTGAGAAAATATTAACAATCACTGATTAATACATGAAATATTTTGCAATGTAAAGGAATGAACCAATTTTTTTCCCACTACTTGATCAGAGCGGTTCACACATCATCCATGCAGCAGCCAACAGCTGGCGTAATCGGCGGTGTGGCACAAAATTGTAACACAATTACACAATAAACTTTATTTAATTTTAGTTATACAGTACAAAATATATCCTACTTGAATGTTACTTGAAAAAACTTTATTTAATTTTAGTTATACAGTATAAAATATATCCTACCTGAATGTTACTTGAAAAATTACCCAACCAGACTTAACTTCGGAAATACCGGAGCTCCGGAAATAACGACGAGGGTACAGCCCCATATAGGCCGTTAAATCGAGTGGATACTTTTCAGGCATTCACTTCACACAACAGCTAGGCTTACTACTAATTCACATGAGAATAACACACTACACTTTAATAAAAAAAAAAGTTGACTAAGAGCTGTAATGCACTTGTACAATTGAAAATCATTTCTATATTTACACAGTGTACATTATACTGTGTTGTACAGTATCTTTTTGTCAAGGCTCAATTAATCATTAACCCAAAAGCTCCTAAGGGGTCCTGAGGAGATTTACACCCCTGTGCGTAAGAAAAAAAATTCAATTTTTTTTTCGTCTTATAAAAATGTTAGTGTTCCCTGAGCATGGGGAAAAAAAATCGTAGGAGACATATTTTGGGCGTAATAGACTGAGGAAGTCTGGCAAAAAGTGGGCGTTCACAGAGTGGTCTTCAGAGTCGGTCAGCGTCACCTGAGCTAACAGGTGGGAGTTGCCACAAAGATATTATCACCTAATTATTTCAATGTTTCTGATTGATTTTTTCTTAGTTATTTTGCAGTAATATTATTCAATAGTGTGTATTGTGATATTATATAATAAAAGGGGTGAATGTTGACCAGACCACACACTAGAAATTGAAGGGACGACGACGTTTCGGTCCGTCCTGGACCATTCTCAAGTCGATTGTGATGAGGACAGGTAGGGACAGGCATTAAATAGGCAAGAGAGAGTTGAGGAGGAAAGTCAGGTGTAGGGGATAGTAGTAATGAGAACTGCAGCAGGCCTATTGGCCCATACGAGGCAGCTCCTATTATAACCACCGAAGGAGATAGTAATAGGAAAAAGAAGAGGATAGCAAGGGAGCGTAGAAGACAATGAACAGAAAAAGGGAGAAGAGAGAAAGAAAGGGAAAGAGAAAGAAAGAAATGGAAGGGGGAAAGCTTATGTTAAGTCACGTTTGTTAGAAAGATTTGAGCATTTGAGTATATACTGTGAAAGGAAAGAGTCCACAGCAACAAAGCCAGGACTCAAGTTCATGTTGGGTACATTGTTAATAAGAGCCGATTCTACAAGACGGCGTCTGTGTAGAGTAGAGGCAGGAAAGATTATTTTGGAGGAAGACCAATCAATGGGATGATTAGAATCCCTCACATGGCAGAAGAGAGCATTGTTAGTGTCTGCAGACATAACACTTCTCTTGTGTTCTTTAAGTCTGTCATTCAGTGTACGGCCAGTTTCGCCAAAGTATTGGAGAGGACAAGATGAACAGGAAATAGAGTAGATACCAGCAGCATTAGAAGCAGGAGGAGCAGTGTGAACTAGATTGCTACGAAGTGTGTTAGTTTGTCGAAAGGCGAGTTTCTAACGGCGGTATCACAGTGGTTAACCACTGTGATGCGCCGCGTTTATTGTAAAATTCCCTCCGTGCGCATAAAATCAAGTGTTCCCAAAAAATTATTTTTCTTTGTAAAATGATAAATTCCCTTCCCTGAACATGTCTATGTAAAAATAAATACCAAATTCCACTTTGGGTGTGGAGACATGGACAAGGTGCGCTCTGACATCATCAGGGGCTGGTCGCCTGTGTGTGAAGCTCCAAGACACGGTCGCGTGGGCCATTCAAGCACCGAGTGTTGCCACAAATATATTTTCAATTATTTGTTCTATGTATTTCCAATGCGTTTTTTTCATCGTACATGATGCATATTTGTGTCCTTTACAATATGTATACAGTAGAACGTTCATAATGTTCCATGGAACTGTGATTCATGTGTCAGTAATGTGTCCACAATAAATGTTTGTCACAATATTACTTGTTAAAAATTCACTAAAATTTCAATATGAACAGTTTCACACACTATTTACACAGTAACATACTGTATTACACACTGAGTACTTAGGAAGTGAGTAATAACCACCAGGTACAGATAAATTTTCGCTTACTGTTTCTTCGTTCTGTGTGCTTACAAATAAGACACACACGTACAGCCTTGGCTTTAGTATCTGTAGGTGGTATGTAGCCAAGCTTGTAAAGCATAAGGTAGTATTGAAGATTATAGGAAAAGATCAATTTGTAAGGTTGTCTTGAAAAGATCACTTTGTTAAGGGCCCACACAGGAAGAGATTCAGCTACCCTCAAAGAGTGTTCGTCAATTTGGAAGAGATTCAGGCAGTCTGGAAGAGATTCAGCCAGCCTAAAAGAGTGTCAGTCAGTCTGGAAGAGAATCAGCTATTGTTGAAAATATCAATGGAAAACACCACCATGGAACCCACTAACACTGTTCATATATGCTACTTGTATCAGATGCATTATCACTGAATGCAGATAACGATTCGTTTATGTATCATCTATATAAATTGAAGAAGGCATAGGTGGGCAAGGGTGGCGCTCAGAGCTACAACTGGATACGCTCAAAGTATTGTCCTCATAGGTGCTGTATCACTTGCATCCGACCTTTGTGTTAGGTCCTTATTGCGCCTAGCTTCACAAATATCATGACCCTTGTGTTCTTCAAACAATAATGTTTGAATTTCACCAACAGAGCACGATCTTTCAACACCGCATTGGACAGCTGTTTGGGAGCCAGAGAGGCACATGCGCCACCCATGGTTGCTCACTCAGTACTCAACCTGTCCTTTTACAAATTACGTCTGAATTTGGCTCTTTACCCGTATGGCCGAAAATGGACTTAATTTGAAAATGAAAAAAAATTTAAAATTAATTTTGAACTTTTTTTTTTCTCCAAAATAGCAAGTTAAGGGTCCTCTGGTAGGTTAGGATTGCAGGAAAGTCTGCTAAAGTTTCAAAACGTCATGAAAAGCGTTAATTGAAAGGTTCCTCTCCGAACCTAACCGAGTAAGCCGGAGGACTCAAACGGAAAATGGGACAGTACATCACTTTTGTGAGCCGATTTCACTTCAAATTACGTCCATTTTGGGCCATAGCGCGCATACGAGCGAAAAGCGACGGTATTTTTAAGAGGACTGGTTGCAGTACTGACCCAGCCAGCAGCCCTAGGGCATTCTGGGATTTTTTTCCAAGATGGCTGCCTCTCACTGGAGATCCTAAGAGTCTATTTCGTACACAACCAACGTGCACACATTTTGATTGGGTATGAAAAAATCAAAAAGAGTTTTCTCGGTTCGCGCAGTTTCCCACCGACCAAGTTTTCTCGGTGCAGTCCAGTGGTTAAGGGTTAATTGAGGTTGGTGTACATGTCGTGGCTTTTATACCAACTGGGAATCAGCTAGTCACGTATGTGGAGAATTCATCCTGGGATGGATGTATAATTTGTTTTAGGTAAATAAATCAATTTCCAATCTAAATTACAATGCAAATAAAGCAGAGTTTAGACTGGGTTTAATTAGATTCAAATAAAGAAGTCGTCCCCCATGTGATTTGGGGCGGCTGACGCAGCAGCAGCCATATATAGTAGGAAACTTATGGCGTTCCTACACTAGGAATTATTAGTACTGGTATTAGTAAATTTGATTTCCTAACACAATACTTCTATCTCACTGTGCTAGGGGTTAGTATTTGGGTTGTCTGAAATTTCTGACAACCAAAATCATATGATGAATATCCTATGATCAGGGAACTCAATTTTCCAATGCTAGAAAGATTTTTTTTTCTTGCACACCAGGGAAATGTCAGCTATATACAGTGCCACAGTGCAGGGGTTAATATCTCGTGCACCAAAAAAAAAAAAAAAAAAATTAAAAATCACTTTAAATTTCTTGGTATCTGGAATGGGACAAACAGATTTGCAATGTTCGGTTAATGTTTGTTATATATAGTCTGCTGGCTACTTTATTTTGCCTATTTGTATTTGATTGTGGCAAAAGAAACAGTGAAATACAGTATTGGCATACCTAACATAAATTTATTCCTTTTGGGAATTTGTATTAAATGTCAAAGATTCTGTATTTTGTATTTGTTGATTTAAGACCTGGTGATCTCTCAAACTTTTCCTTTGCAGTTCCCAAGATCTGAAGAAGAAAGAAGAAGAAACTCCTCTAGTGCCAACACCCAGTGGCAATAGAGCTGAAGTGTCAGAAATACTGTGTACATGATAGTTTCAACAGTGTTATGAAGTACCTCACAGTATCAGATATACTGCAAACACAATGTCATTAGCAGTGTCATGAAAGCCATTACCATGTCAGTAAAACTGCAACTACAGTATAAGGGTAAAACTTTGCTTGAGCTCATTTCCATATATTATTACATGCACAGCCTGAGCATCCTGTAGATTAATGTTTACTCGACTCCTTTAAATATTGTCATGTCTTGCATTATCACATTGTTAACACCTTCATATGAAGCAATGTTCATGCATTAACAGCATCTCACGGACTATCACCATGGTAACACTCGTTTAAAGCCCTGTACGTGTACAGTGTATTATCAGTATCTCATGCTATACTAAGTGGTCACCACCGCCCCCAGTGGTGACCACTTCGTCCCCTAATGCGGCTAAGTCTCTCGTTGTGACTACTGCTCCTTTTGACCCCTCTCTCTCTGGGGGTTTTCAACGCCGTCGGCGCCACGGCCGCGCTCGCTCGTTTCCTTCGTGTACTGATGTGTATCAGGCCTTATTTGGTCCTGGTTCGTGGGCCAAATACTTTGATCTCCTCCCTCTTGATTCTGCGCCGCCTGACGATTTCTCCCTCCATCGGCATCTCGTTGATTCCGTGGATGTGTCTGTTACTTTCAGCCCCACTTGTCTCGGTACACGTGTCGTTGCTGCTCCTTCTCAGGTTGCAGCTTCCCACTTGGCTGCCTTGTCCTTCCTTGGCGAGATCCCTGTTCGGGTCTCAAAGAACATTCAGTTGAACGCCAGTGTTGGCACTATTCTCCTTCCGCCCCATGTTGCGACCGGTGTTCGAGATCTGCGAGACTGCCACGACGATATTCGACATATCCTTGATGCCCAGGGCCATTCTATCCTCCAGATAGACTCGTTTAGTCGTCCCCCTCGTGGTCGTCGCCGTCAACCCCTTCGAGTTGTGAAGGTCACCTTTGATGGTAGGACCCTTCCATCCTCTGTCATTCTTGCTGGTGCCAGGTGCTCTGTCCAGGAGTATATTCCTTCTCCTCGGCTTTGTAATAAGTGCTGGAGGTTTGGGCATGGTTCCCTCCGCTGCTCTGGGACTATCTCTTCTCTGTCCTTTGTGTGGGGATGAAGGTCACTCTAAGTCGGAGTGCACTTCTCCCCAAGCTCGTTGCCTCAACTGCGGCGAGGCCCATCCTACCTTCTCCCGTGCCTGTATCCATTACAAGCTTGAGGCAGCCGTCCTCAACTTGAAGCATCGGGAGCGTTTATCTTTTCCCGAGGCGAGGCGCCAGGTTTGCCGGCTCCCGCCTTATGCTAACGTCTCTTATGCTCGTGTGTTGCGCTCTTCCTCTCCTCGTCCTTCCCACCTTCCTCAGACTCTCAACCGTTTCCGGGCCTTGGACCCTGATGCGCCCACTGCCCCCTCCTCTGTTCCTTTGAGTTCTGTCCCGAAGGGTCCCCCTCCTGGTCCTCTGTCTGGGGTTCCCCTTCTTTCTACCCGGTCTGTCATGTCTCCTGTGTCTTCTTCCTCGTCTCCCTCCGATCCTCCTTCTCATCCTTCTCCTCCATCTATTGACTCCCCGCCACCTGTCGGTGCAGGCGGATGTCCATCGCTCTCCTAACGGCCGTCGTGTGTACTCTCAGCTTCTCCTATTGAGACGCTGGAATCCGTTGCCCAGTACGTAGTTGCTGGGACACTTGTCTCTTTGCGTCAGAAGCGTAAGCCTGGCTCCTCTCCTTCCTCCTCCCCGGCGGGTAAGAAGGCTTCGCTTTCTTCCTCGGCCCCTACTACTGGCTCTATTGCTCCTTCTCCCATTTCAGTGGTTGCGCCCCCTGTTCCTGCTATGGAGGTTTCTTTGGCCCCCGCTTCCCTCTCGGTTGCTGCCCTTGCTGAAGTGCGCTCCCCTCTTTCTACATCCCCTCTTCCTGCTGCTGTCCTTGACTGCTCCTCTCCGTTGTCTCCTCCTCTTCCTCCTCCTCCGGACCCCGCCCGCCCACCTCTAGTCTGTTCTCCCGCGCTTCCTTCCCTCCGTCTTTGCTCAGTTTACCCATGCCTCCTAACCCTGACTTTGCTGACCCTGATCCCGACCCTGATATTCTTTAACGTGCTCTGGTGCTCTTTCGCCTTTGTTTCTTCCTTGTTCTCTGTTTTTGTCCTTTCTCTTCTCGTCGATGTCTATTCTTCAATGGAACGTTCGAGGTTTTTACGCCAATTTCCTCGAACTCCAACTTCTAATTTCGCGGTTTTCGCCCCTTTGTGTCTATCTTCAGGAGCCGATGCTTGGTGCTCGTCCTGGTCGTTTTCGTGGCTATTCCTTTCTCTCCCCACCCCCAGCCATTGCTGGGGCTCCTAATTCTTCTGCTCTCTTGATTCGCACTGATGTTCCCTTTGTCCCCTTACTTTTTCCTTCGCCTCTCCATTGTTCTGCTGCTCGTATCTTTGTGGGGAAATGGTACACAGTTTGTTCTATTTATCTCCCCTCGAGTGTCCTGCTTTCTCTTCCTGATTTGAAACACCTCCTGGACTCCTTGCCGGATCCTGTGCTCCTGCTGGGTGATTTTAATTGTCGTCATTCTCTTTGGGGTGATGTACTGACGAATATTCGAGGTCGCCTTATTGAGCCGTTTTTCCTCTCTTCTTCCCTGTCTCTTCTGAATTCTGGTGAGCCCACTCACTTGGACTCTCGGACTCGCACCCTTTCCTGTCTTGATCTTTCTCTCTGCTCTTCTTCTCTTTACTTAGATTTCACGTGGCAGGTTCTTGATGACCTCCGTGGCAGTGACCATTCCCCATCCTTGTTTCCTTTTTCTCTTTTCGCCCTTCCCTTTCCTTCCCTAGGTGGCAGTTTGCTAAGGCGGACTGGAACCTATTTACCCTCAGTGCTGCTTTCTCTGACCTCTCCCTTCTGCCTCTCCCTCGTGCTCTCCTCCTCTTTCATGACACTGTCTTCAACGCTGCCCTCCGCTCTATTCCTCGCTCTTCCTCTCGGGGTCCGCGGAAGTGCGTTCCCTGGTGGAATGCGGATTGTGCTCGGGCTCTCCGCTGTAAGCGTGGAGCCCGGAAGAGGCACCGCCGTCGGCAGACGGTCGATTCTTTTCTTTCGGAAAGCGAGTGCGGTGGCCCATAGGGCCATCCGTACGGCTAAACGTGAATGTTGGGCATCTTATGTCTCAACAATTACGTCCGAAACTCCTCTGCCCCAGATCTGGAAGTGTATCCGCAAGATAGCGGGTAAGTTCGTTCCCGATGTTTCACCGGTCCTTCACCTCCATGATACTCTTGTGGCGGACCCATTGCAGGTCGCTTCCGAACTAGGTTCCCACTTTTCTTCTGTTAGCTCTGGTCTTCATCTTCCCCAATCTTTCCTTCTTCGTAAACCTGTCCTTAAGTCTCGTCCTTTAGATTTCTGCACTTGTCTTCAGCTTCCCTTTAATGATCCCTTCTCTCTCTCTGAACTTTGTTCTGCCCTGGCCCTCTGCGGTTCTACAGCGGCGGGCTCCGATGATATTCATTACGAGATGCTTCGCCATCTCCCTTCGTGCACGTCTCAGTATTTACTGAGTCTGTATAATCGGATCTGGGAGTCATCGTCAGTCCCTGAGGACTGGCTCGATGCCGTTGTCCTCCCTGTTTGCAAACCGGGGTCTCTGGGTACTTCCCCTAAGGACTTTTGCCCTATTGCCCTCACAAGTTGTGTCTGCAAACTCTTTTGAACGTATGGTTAACATTCGTCTGATGTGGTTCCTGGAACACCATCACCTCCTCTCCCCTTCTCAATTTGGTTTCCGCAAGTGCCGCTGCACGACAGATGTCCTGGTGAACTTGGAGGTCTATATTCGTACTGCTTTTGCTGCGAAGACCTCCGTTGTTGCCGTCCTTTTTGACCTGGAAAAGGCTTACGACACCACTTGGCGATATCATATTTTATCTCAACTTCATTCTTTTGGCCTTCGTGGTCATCTCCCTCTCTTTCTCCGCAGCTTCCTCTCTCGTCGTTCCTTTCGGGTGCGCCTTGGTACCGCTCTCTCTGCCTCTTTTCAGCAATACGAAGGTGTGCCCCAGGGTAGTGTTCTGAGCACTACTATTTTTCTTGTTGCCCTCAATGGCCTTCTTTCCTCTCTTCCTTCAGGTGTCTTCTCCGCTCTCTATGTCGATGATCTTGCCCTTTGCTGTCAGGGTGATGATTCGCCTCTCCTTCAGCGCCGGCTTCAACTTGCAATTGATGCCGTGTCGTCTTGGGCCACTGATCATGGCTTCAAGTTCTCTACTTCTAAGACTTGTGCCATGACTTTTACGCGGAAACGGGTCGTTCTTCGTCCCTCTTTGTCACTTTATGGTCATCCCCTTGAGTACAAAGATTCCGCGAAGCTTTTGGGGTTATTCCTTGACACTCGTTTGTCTTGGTCTTCCCATATCTCTTACCTCCGTGTTGAGTGCTCTAAGGCCCTTACCCTCCTTCGGGTCTTGTCCCATACTTCTTGGGGGGCAGATAGGCGCACTCTCCTTGCTTTACATTCCTCTCTCGTCCTGTCTAAGCTCGATTATGGTTGCCCTGCTTACTCGTCTGCTTCTCCTACTCTTCGCCGTCTTGATGCTTTGCACCATTCTGATGGTTGCGCCTCAATTCTGGTGCCTTTCGTTCGACTCCCGTCCTTAGCTTGTATATTGACACTGGCTTCCTGTCTCTCCAGGACCGCCGTGATCGCTACTGTCTTCGCTATCTTGCGCGGTCCTTACGACATCCTTCCTCTCGCCTCCATCGTGCTTTAACTTTTACCCCTCCTGCGGTTCCTGTTCCTCTTCACCACCTCCCACTTTCTGTCTGGTTATCTCGCCTACAGTATTCTCTTTCCGTTCGTATTTCTAATGTTTCTCCTCGTGTTGTTCCTTCTTTGCCTCCATGGAGAGTCCCTCTTCCGCGGTTTTGTACATCCTTGACCTGTATCACTAAAGCTTTTACCCCTCCTACGGTTCTAAAACGCCTTTTCCTTGAGCACTTTTCTTCTCACTCCCGCTCCGTTTCTGTCTTCACCGATGGGTCTAAGTCTGGGACAGTGTTGGCTACTCTGTTGTTTTTCCTGATCGCACTTATATGTGTCGCTTACCTCCGGAGACTAGCATCTTTACAGCGGAGCTTTATGCTATTCTCTATGCTCTTCGTCTCCTTGCTTTCTTGTTGCAAGTCTTCCTTTGTAGTTGTTGTTGACTCTCGTAGTGCCCTCATGGCTCTCGGGTCCTTTAATCCGGTTCATCCAGTAGTTGTCGAGATCCAGCATTGGCTGTTTCTTGTTCACAGTAAATTTAAGTCGGTTGTGTTTTGTTGGGTTCCCAGCCATATTGGTGTGTCTTTAAATGAGCGTGCGGATGCTGCCGCCAAGGAAGCTGTCCGCTCTTGTCCCATCTCTCGTAAAGGTATTCCATATTCCGACTTTTACCCGATTAGCCATTCCTCCGTCCTTACCCGTTGGCAGGCTTCTTGGTCGTCTGTTACTGGTAACAAACTACGTACTCTTAAATGTTGTGTTTCCTCGTGGCCGTCCTCCTACCACCGTAACCAGCGATGGGAAACAGCTCTAGCGAGGTTGCGTATTGGCCATACTCGCTTAACCCATGGTCACTTGATGGAGCGCCGCCCTGCTCCTTAGTGTCCTAGTTGCATTGTCCCTCTTACGGTCGTGCATGTCCTTCTTGAATGTCCTGACTTCCAGGACGAGCGTGTGTCTTGCTTTCCGACCGCCCCTCGCGGTCACCTGTCCCTCAATAGAATTCTTGGTGACTCGGATACTTTTGATATTGTTCGCCTTATGCGTTTTTGTTCTCGTATTGGCATCCTTGGGGATATTTATTGCACTCTGATTATTCTGCGCATTTGATGGTGCTACATAGCCTTCCCGGTTTGGTGCCTTCTTTTGATAATTACTTACTTATTAGTGTTCATTTGTGTTCTCTGACCACAAGGAGAAAACAAATTGCAGGTGACATATTTTGGCTGCAATAGGGCAGGGAAGTCTGGCAGAATTGAGGCATTGACAGAATAATCATCAGAGGCGGTCAGCTCCACCTGGGCTGTTAGGCGGGAGTTGCCACAAAGATATTATTACATAATTATTTAAAATGTCTGTGATTTTATCATAGTTTTTCTGGGGGGAGCCCCGTCGGCTCCCCGGAGCTATCCCAGGCTGATATGCTAATGTCAGACTTTGGCATCAGTCATGTGTATGGAGTTCTTAGGCCTACCGGGGACCACGGCCAGAACCGGGCCCCCTCAGAGAGGCAAGGGGAGCAATGGCCTATAGAAGCCCCCGTGTAGTTGGAAGCATTCTATGTCTGCCATCGACCGGAACAGGCACCCAGAAAGGTAAGCGCCCCAAAACAAACCCCTATTCTGGTTAAAATTGCTACCTAATACCGAACTAGTGGATAGAACTCCCCAACCGAAAACAAGCAAATTAGTGTGACGTCACACACTGCCGCGCCGCTGTCTGCGCAGCTCCCCCCTCCCCGGGAGGGGGAAGGGGGAGCCCCAGACCCCCCGCGCCGGCTACCCACACCTCAGTTCTTGAGGCTGATGCTATTGGCGGTGGTCGTGTGCTCTGGCTCCGGTGTCGCTACTGCACTGTGCTTTGAGTGTGGTGTTAGTTTTGTGGGTGCGAGAGCCAGGAGTTATCTTCAGTACTCGGGCTGCATGCGCCTAGGGCTGCCTTCCCTAGGTGCCCTGTAAGTACTGCCCTTGGGGCTTGGGGCCACCTTCCACAGGCTCCTCGGGGTCTGCCTCTGCTGGTCCGTTTTACCTTTCGGTTTTTCGGCCGCCTGTTGGGCTCTTGGGTGTTCTGTTCTCCCTTGTTACCGGCAGGTAAGAGGCAGTTTGCACTGGTAGGGGCGCAGGGTGCTGCTCAGCTTGTAATTCCCGACATCGCGGCCGGCTCTGTTCCTTGGGGTTCGCTGTCCTCTTGCGGGGTTTTGTTTTTCTTTTTGTTTTTTGCCTGGTGGGGGGTTCTGTCATTTTATTCAGTTTGTTTTTGCCCTTCCACTGTTCTCCTCGGTGGCGCCCCCTGCTAGGTCCCCGTGAGTGTACACGTCCCTGGGGTTCAGCTTTAGAAGTTTGCTTGGTAGTTTTGGGCGCCGGTTTGCAGCACCCTGCCTGGGACTACCTGAGCGCGAGTCCTCTTAAAGTAAACGCTCAGGACCCTGGGAATCCCCTAGGGGGCGCGTGGGTCCGATGGATGTGACCCCGGAGTCCCCACTCGCTGTGTGCGAGTTTGAGGGTTGCTCGGTCCCCTTGTCTCAGGGTGACCCTCATTGTTTTTGCCTCTGCCACGCTGCCTGTTGGGTCGGTGATACTTTCGACCCTGAGTCCTGTGAGTGTTGCTGCTTGCTTGTGACTCAATTTACCCAATCCTCTGATGATTCTATTCGGGTACAGGCGGCACGTGCGTTGCAGTCTAGGTTTCGTCTGTTGCAACGCGCTCGGTTGGTTGCTTCCCCGGATGCCCCGGGGCTGCCCCGCTTTGCTTTTCGAGACCCGGACTTGGGGGTGGGGGTCGCTTCGATCCTGGTTCAGTCCGCACCTCCTCGTCCTTCCCCTTCTGTTCGTTCTGGTCCCCCGCCCCTGCTTCCGGCCCCGAAGCGTCTGAGGGTTTCGGGGTCGGAGCAGGGGTTACTTGATCTCGAGACTCGGGCAGCTTCGGGGGTTGCCCCTTCCGGGGGGGCGGCAGAGGCATTCGAGTCTTGTCTCCCGGCCGAAGCTTCCGGGTCTGACCAGTGGGCCCCCCTTCCTCCAGCTTTTCCGGCTGCTCCGTCCTTGTCTTGTGGGGTCGGGGCTTGGGGAGAGGACTCGGCCTCGGGTCCTGTGGTGACGGACCTCGAGGCTGGGGAGGGGCTGACTTGGGGGCCTTGGGCCCCGCTGGACCCCGCCTGGGTTTTTCTTCCCACTGAGCGGGGCTTATTGTTACAAGGAGTGGGGTTTTCTTTCCCCCCCTCTGCGTACGAGTTGGATTTGGTGTCGGCCCCTCCCCGGGTACGGTTCCGTGTTCCCCCGGGTACGTCGGTTCCGTCCTTCAGGAGGTTTTCGGCTTATCGCATCCAACCTGGTGTGGTGCGCGCGGCCTTTGCAGCTTACCTCCTGCGTGACCCGGATTATGCCTCGGAAATGGATCCGTCCACGTTCAGGTTTGGGACTTCGTTCCCTTTCTGGCTCCGTTACGAGGTTCCGGAGTCATCCTGGCTAGCAGACTGCCCCTTGTTTGGTCTGGATTCCTGGCATTCCTTCTGTCGTTCCCGCACGCTGGAGTGGCGGGAAGCTTCCACGGTGCTTCAGGTTTTCCTGGGGGGTGGACTTGAGTACCTGAATGAGTGCTTGTTTGCCCCTGCCCTTCCCCGCGATGTGGGCGTTATTCAGCTCCATGTGCAGGTTCCCTCCCTTTCGGCGGCGCTCGTGGCGGAGGACTTGCGCGCTCGGGGCCTTTTGTGTTCGGCCTTGCGGTTCTTTTCCCTCCTGGAGCTGTCTTCGGATTGGCTCGTGGAGGATGTGGGGACGCTTGGGTCCGTCCCGGGGTCCGGCACCTTGTCCTCGGCTGCGCGTTCGTCGGCTGCCTTGTTGAAGCTGTTCACGCCGATTTTGCGGGATGCGGTTTCCCTGTTCTATGCTTCCCGTCTCGCGTGTCGGCAGGCGGTGCTGGGTTCCTCCGTGGAATCTGCTTGGGCTCTGGCTCTTAGGCGTTCTTCACCTTTTTGTCCTCTCCTGTTTGGGGAGTCGGCCGTGGCGCAGTTTATTCAGGCTGCGTCGGCGGCTTGTCGTCCGATGTCGGACTTGTTGGTTTTCCGGGGGTCCCGGGGTGGGTCTTCCCGGAAAGGTCGTGCCAGGGCTCGGGGTTCCTCTCGTCGTGGTAGGCCTCTGGTGTCAGGTTTGGGGTTGGCTCCTCCTGCGGACCCTCCCTCGTCTGGTCGGCGCGGTGTTCGCGCTGTGCGGGGTTCTGGGTCTCGTAAGGGTCGCCGGCCCTTTCGCGGTTTGCCCCTTTGACGGGGCGATGGGGGGGCGGCTTGCGCTGTTCGCCCGCGCCTGGTCCCACGATTCGTGGGCCTTTCGGGTCGTGTCTCGCGGCCTGCGGTGGCGTTGGGTGGCCCCTCCCCCCTTTGGGGGGTCGGGGCTGGCGGGGCAGGCTTCTTCCCCTGCGCTCTGTCGAGTCGTCTTGGAGTGGGTACGCTTGGGCGTCGTCGAAACAACGTCGTCCCTCAGATGGGTTTCCCGTCTGTTTCCGGTTCCGAAACGGGACTGCGCGGACCTGCGGTTCATTCTGGACTTGTCCCGTCTGAACCCCTGGGTTCATTGCCCCTCCTTTCGGATGACTACGCTGTCTCAGGTTCGGCTCCTCTTGGAGCCGGGTGCTTGGATGGTGTCCCTGGACCTCCGGGACGCTTATTGGCATGTCCCGATTCATCCGCGGTTCAGGGACTGGCTCGGTTTTGTAGTGGGGCGTCTGAGTTACCGCTTTCGTTGTCTCCCGTTCGGGTTGAACCTGGCACCTCGCGTGTTCACACGCCTTACACGGGTTGTGGTGGCTCGTTTGCGTCTCCTAGGTGTTCGGGTGTTGGCCTACCTCGACGACTGGCTGGTTTGGGCTCCCAGCCAGTCAGCTTGCTTGCTAGCCAGGGATTTGGTTCTTTCCCAGCTCGCCGGGTTCGGGTTCTTGGTGAACTGGAGGAAGTCCCATCTGGTTCCCTCTCAGGTTCGGACTTGGCTGGGTCTCGTGTGGGACTCTCGGACCGCCTCCTTGTCTCTCCCTCCGGAGTCTCTCCTGCGGCTGCGGTCCCGCCTTCGTCTGTTTCTGGAGGGCCCTCGGGTCACCCGGCGGTTGCTCGAGGGGCTGTGCGGGAGCCTGAACTTCGCGATGGTGGTCTACCCGCCGGGTCGGGTTTGGCTTCGACGGCTGTTCTGGTTCCTTCGGGGTTCCCCCTTCCGCCTCTCTCGCGATCGCAGAGTTCGACCCCCGGGGGACTTGCGTCGGTTGCTGCGTCACCGGCTTCCTCTTCGGGTTTTTCGGGGTTCAGTGCCTTGGCGCCTACCCGAGCCCTCGCTCGATGTGTACACGGATGCGTCGTCTCTCGGCTGGGGTTTTGTGACCAGTGCTCACCAGGCCGGCCAGGGGCGTTGGGATCCGTCCTTCCGTCGAGCTCACAGTACGGTGCGGGAGTTCGCGGCAGTGTGGTTTGCTCTGGGGAGGATTCGGGTGGCCCGCGGATCGACGATTCGGCTCCATTCGGACTGCTCTCCGGTGGTTCATTGCCTGAACCGCGGGGGTTCGATGCGGTCCTTGTCTCTTTGGGGTTGGTCGCTTCGGGTGACTCGTCTGCTGAGTTCTCGGGGTTTGGCTCTCCTGGCGGTTCACGTACGGGGCGTGTCCAACGTCTTGGCCGACGCCCTGTCTCGCTTCGTTCCCCTCTCCACGGAGTGGACGGTCGACGACGAGTCCTTCCGTTGGCTTTGCCAGACGTTCGGGCGCCCCGAGGTGGACCTCTTCGCGTCGGCGTGGTCGCGGCGTCTTCCCGTTTATGCGGCGCCCTTCCCCGATTGCGAGGCCGTCGGGGTCGATGCCTTTCGGCTCGACTGGTCGAGGTGGGGGTTCCTGTACCTCTTTCCCCCAGTTCGGCTGTTGCTCCAGGTCCTGACTCGCTTAGAGACTTACCAGGGGAGAGTTGTCCTTCTGGCCCCTTGGTGGCCGGCCCAGCCTTGGTTTCAGGCGCTGGTTGCTCGGTGTCCGAACCCGAGGGTTTTCCCGCGGCTCCGCCTCTTTCAGCAGATCGGGCCGGTACGTCACGTAGCTGGTTCGATCTTCTCCTCGAGTCTTCGCGTATGGTTTTTTTGACTCGAGTCTATCATCATCTCTATGGTGATCAGGTGGCCTCCTTGTTGGTGTCCCACCTGAGGGCTTCTTCTCGGCGGCAGTATGAAGTTTCCTGGCGGTCCTTCCGTTTCTTTTTGCGTCTTCGTCGTGTTAGCTCCTTGTCTGTTCGGGTGGTCTTGTCCTTCCTCTCGTGGTTGTTTCAGGACCGTCATCTTATGCCTAACACTGTCGCTTCGTATCGTGCGGCGCTGGCGGAGCCGCTTCAGCTTGCTTTCGGTATCGATGTTACGTCTGCGCCGTTTCGCAAGCTGTCTCGTGCATTGTTTCACCTCCGGCCTGCTCATGCGTCGCCTGAGCCGTCCTGGTCTTTGGACAGAGTGCTCGCTTTCCTTTCATCTCCTCGTTTCGTTGTGGCCCCTTCGGTCCAGGATTGTTTTTCCAAGGCACTTTTCTTGTTGGCTTTGGCCTCTGGGGGTCGGGTAGGGGAGCTTCATGCTCTCCTCCGGCGCAGGGGTTTCTGCTCTTTTGGTCGTGGTGATCGTTTTGTTCGTTTGCAGCCGTCTCCTTCTTTTCTGGCGAAGAATGAGACTGCTGCGTTCCGGAGGGGTCCATGGGTGGTTGATGCTTGGTTGGTCAGGCCGGGGGTGCATCATGTTTTGTGTCCGGTTGCGGCGCTTCGCCGTTATTTGCGCGCCACAGCTTCTGTGTCCGGGGACGCGCTGTGGGTTGATCCGGTTTCCCTTCTTCCCTGTTCGCGGGTTCGGGTCTCTCAGGTCGTCCGCAGGGTTATTAGGTCTAGCCAGCCTGCGGTCTATCCCCGTGCCCATGACGTTCGTAAGTTCGCGGCTCTTGCTGCCGTCTTTGGGAATATGTCTTGGTCTGATATTCGGGCGCGGGGATTTTGGCGGTCGAACAGGGTCCTGGCTGCTCGTTACCTTGTGAATGTCCCTGGCCCTCGTCGGGCCTGTGTTGCTTTGGGTCGGCGGTTGCAGCCAGTTGTCTCGGCTTCGAGTTGAGGGGTGAGCGACGACCGCCTCCCGGGTAAGTCCCTCTTTTTCTGTCTGTGGGTAGTTAGCTCCGGGGAGCCGACGGGGCTCCCCCCAGAAAACCAGCGTTGAATGTAATGAAACGCCATTTTCTGGGTGAGTCCCGGAGGCTCCCCGGCATCCCTCCCTCCCTCCGGTCAGCGGTTTTTCGCGTTTTTGACATCCAGCCTCAAGAACTGAGGTGTGGGTAGCCGGCGCGGGGGGTCTGGGGCTCCCCCTTCCCCCTCCCGGGGAGGGGGGAGCTGCGCAGACAGCGGCGCGGCAGTGTGTGACGTCACACTAATTTGCTTGTTTTCGGTTGGGGAGTTCTATCCACTAGTTCGGTATTAGGTAGCAATTTTAACCAGAATAGGGGTTTGTTTTGGGGCGCTTACCTTTCTGGGTGCCTGTTCCGGTCGATGGCAGACATAGAATGCTTCCAACTACACGGGGGCTTCTATAGGCCATTGCTCCCCTTGCCTCTCTGAGGGGGCCCGGTTCTGGCCGTGGTCCCCGGTAGGCCTAAGAACTCCATACACATGACTGATGCCAAAGTCTGACATTAGCATATCAGCCTGGGATAGCTCCGGGGAGCCTCCGGGACTCACCCAGAAAATGGCGTTTCATTACATTCAACGCTGGTTTTTTTGCAGTAATAATATTCAATAGTGTGTAGTGTAATACTGTATATTTATATAATAAAATGCGTGAATCATCGCTTTACTCAAAAGTATGGTGTGCATATTAGTGATTCAATTATTATGTTCATAAAACAATAAACATAGTTTTGCTGTTATTAATCTATATACACAGGTTATATACAAGTATCTGCATGTTTTGTTCACCATTACTTCAACTAAGCTGGTATGGTGAGTTCAGACCTCACTCGTTCATGGTCAGACACACTAACATTCCTCCCCCAACCATATCGTTTGTAATGTTATTACACTATATGCACACATTATATTTAAGTATCTACATGTTTTATTCACCATAGCTGTACAACTTACTTGGTATGGTGCCCAAACATCATGGTGGCCACCCTACACAGCATGACAAGTCATGCAGACGATGCCACCTATCTCACCAAAATGGCTCCTTTCAACATACTCCATTTGCTGTTATTACACTAAAACACACGTTATATATAAGTATCTACATTTGTGTTTACCATAGAAAACCACTAAGTTGGTATGGTAGTAAAAATAACCAGTGGCTGCCACACACCAGCCAGCAAACGCTGCTACCTTCCCTCCCTCACCAACACCTTAACCGCCAACACTCCTCTTCCCACCATGTTGTTTTTACTTTTATTCACTATACACAGATGTTATATATAATACACAAATCACAATAACGTGATATATCAAATGAACAAATCCACAAGGGCTGTGATGAGAGTTTGAACCTATGCATGGGATGTTCCCAGATGTGCCTTAGATAACTGTATCACAACATGGTCAAAAGAATGCAACCTGGAGTGCTGGTGACCTCACTAGGATCCTGAAGCTTCTCTGAAGCCGAATGGGGCTTTCACACAATTCCCCCCATGCACTCTGGCTCGTGTCAACCCACCCTCCTCATGACAACCGCTCATGGTTCTCTCATAACATCCCCTTGTGGGTTTGTTTATATATACAATGGGGCCTCGACTTATGATGCTAATCCGTTCCCAGAGACAGATCGTAAGTCGAAGTGATTTTTCCCATAAAAAATAAAGGGATTTGAATTGATCCATTCCCCACCCTCCAAAATATTAACATACAAATACATTTTATACTGAATACAATGTGTTTTCTAACTACAATACAGTACCTAAGTTTATCTTACCTTTATGGACCCCTCCATGGTGCCTCCTTGCCGTGGTGAGGGGCTCACATACACCTCCCTGGGACCGGTGTGGGTTGCCTGTGCCCCCTCTCCTGCCAGCTCTTTGGGTGGTGTACGTGCTGAAGGGCACCATGCATGTAGGGGCCTTGTGAGCCATCGGACCACCTGCTGGAGGGGTCGCCTGTGAGAGGCCGCCCTGAGTGGATGGTTGGGTGTCCAGGCTGGGGGCGATAGGGGGACTGGGGTCTTAGCACCAGTGTGGGAGAATGAACGAAGTAGTAGGACTCCCCTGTTGAAAAGGGGGAGCACCGCTGGGGACGACATACCCTTCCTGCACTGGCCCGCGCTCTGCCTCCCTGGCTGCCCTGGTAGGTGGTATCCCTTGGTTCCAGGGACCCCTGGTAGGTGGTATCCCTTGGTTCCAGGGACCCCTGGTAGGTGGTATCCCTTGGTTCCAGGGACCCCTGGTAGGTGGTATCCCTTGGTTCCAGGGACCCCTGGTAGGTGGTATCCCTTGGTTCCAGGGACCCCTGGTAGGTGGTATCTCTTGGTTCCAGGGACCCCTGGTAGGTGGTATCCCTTGGTTCCAGGGACCCCTGGTAGGTGGTATCCCTTGGTTCCAGGTCCCGTCCCTTATATATTGGTTTGTTGCATGGATGACGACTTGACTACTCTTACCCAGGCTCATGGGGTGGGCGACCAGGCCCCTGAGTCGGACCGTCCTGGAAGACCGGGATCTGTAGCCCCGCTACAGGACCAGGTTTAGGCCCAGACCGGACTCTTCCTCCCTGCTCCCCTCCCTCCTCTGTGGTTGGGTCGAGCCCCAAGCCTGCTGTGGTGACCGTCTCATCCCCTTGCAAGGCTCCATCTCTTCTTGTGACTACTGCACCTTTTGACCCGTCTCTCTCTAAGGGTTCTCATCGCTGTCCCCACCACGGCCACTCTCGTATGTTCCCTTCCCATCCTAATTCGTTCCATGCTTTGTTTGGTCCTGCTAAGTGGACTAAGTACTTTGACCTCCAACCTTTGGATTCAACTCCTCCTGACGATTTTTCTCTTAATAGGCAACATGTCGATTCCGTGGATGCCTCTGTCATCTTCAACCCCACTCGTCTTGGTACCCGTGTCGTTGCTGCTCCTTCTCAGGATGCGGCCACCCACTTGGCCGCCTTAACCTGCCTTGGCGAGACCCTTGTTCGGGTCTTGAAGAACGCTGGATTGAATGCCAGTGTTGGCACTGTTCTCCTGCACTATGTTGAGACCGGTGTTAGGGACCTCAAGGACTGCCACGATGATATCAAGCATATCCTCGAGGCCCAGGGTCATACTGTCCTTCAGGTGGATACATTTACTCGTCCCATTCGTGGTCATCGCCGTCTGCCCCTTCGGGTTGTGAAGGTTACCTTTGATGGTAGGAACCTTCCGCCCTCTGTCGTTCTTGCTGGTGCCAGATGCTCCGTTCAGGAGTATATTCCATCTCCTCGGCTCTGCAGTAAGTGCTGGAGGTTTGGGCATGGTGCCCTCAAATGCTCTAGTCCTGTCTCTCTCTGTCCCCTGTGTGGAAGCGAGGGTCACTCTAAGTTGGAGTGCACTTCTCCCCAGGCCCGCTGCCTCAATTGCGGTGAGGCCCACCCTACCTTCTCCCATACGTGTATTCTTTACAAACTTGAGGCGGCTGTCCTCAACTTGAAGTACCGGGACCGTTTGTCTTTTCCTGAGGCTTGGCGCCAAGTTCATCGTCTCCCCTCTTTCACTGGTGTCTCCTATGCTCGCGTGGTGCGCTCTTCCTTTCCTTGTCCTTCCCGCCTTCCTCAGTCTCACAACCGTTTCCAAGCCTTAGACCCGGACACGCCCACCACCACCTCCCCTGTTTCCCTCCGTTCTGTCCGGAAGGGTCCCCCTCCTGGTTCTCTGTCAGGGCTCCCCTTCTTTCTACCCAGTCTGTCACGTCTCCTTTGTCTTCTTTTTCCTCTCCCTCTGGTCCTCCTTCCCGTCATTCTCCTCCGTCTCTTGGCTCTCCACGCCGTCTGACTGTGTGGGCCGATGTCCATCGCTCTCCTGATGGTCGTGTTGTTCGCTCTCACCCCTCTTCTCCTATCGAGACGTTGGAGTCTGTTGCCCAGTACATTGCTGCTGGGACACCTGTATCTTTTGAGTCAGAAGCGGAAACCTGGCTCCTCTCCTTCCTCCTCCCCGGTCGGTAAGAAGGCTTCACTTTCTTCACCCCCTATCTCTCATTCTATCGTTCCTTCCCCTCCCGCTTCAGTGGTGGAGCCCCCTGTTCCTACTGTGAAGGTTTCTTTAGCCCCCGGTTCCATCTCGGTTACTGCCCTTGCTGATGTGTGCCCCCCTCTTTCTGCCCCTCCTCCTCCCCTGCCTTCTCCTCCAGACCCTGTTCGTCCACCTCTGGTCTGTCCTCCCGCTTCTTTCCCTCCTTTACTCAGTTTACCCATGCTCCCTAACTCTGACTTCGCTGACCCTGATCCTGACCTGTGCTTTTTTTAGCGTGCTGTGTTCCTTCTTCACCTTTGTTTCTTCTTTGCTCTCTGTTGCTCTCCGTGCTGATGTCTTTTCTTCAATGGAACATCCGTGGATTTTACGCCAATTTCCTTGACCTCCAACTTCTCATTTCACAGTTTTCGCCCCTTTGTGTCTGTCTCCAGGAGCCGATGCTTGGTGCTCGTCCTGGTCGCTTCCGTGGCTATTCTTTTCTCTCCCCCCCTCCCCCTGTTGCTGGGATCCATAATTCTTCTGCTCTCTTGATTCGCTCCGATGTTCCCTTTGTCCCCTTACTTTTTTCCTCCTCTCCACTGTTCTGCCGCCTGTGTCTTTGTGCATAGATGGTACACGGTTTGTTCCATTTATCTCCCCCCCACTGTCCCACTTTCTCTTCCCAATCTTAAACACCTCCTAGACTCCTTGCCGGAGCCTGTGCTCCTGCTGGGTGATTTCAATTGTCGTCATGCCCTTTGGGGTGATGTGCTGACAAACACCCGGGGTCGCCTCCTTGAACCTTTCATCCTCTCTTCTTCTTAGTCCCTTCTGAATTCTGGTGAGCTCACTCATTTGGACTCTCGGACTCGCTCTCTTTATTGTCTCGATCTTTCCCTGTGCTCGTCATCCCTTTCCTTAGATTTCGGGTGGCGGGTCCTTGATGACCTCCATGGCAGTGACCATTTTCCTATTCTTGTTACTTTTTTCTATTTTCGCCCTTCTCTCTCCTTCCCTAGGTGGTGGTTTGCCAAGGCTGACTGGCGCCTCTTTATTCTCCATGCTATTTCCGATCTCTCCGTTCTGCCTCTCCCTCGCGCCCTCCTTCTTTTTCATGACACTGTCTTTGACGCTGCCCTCCACTCTATTCCTCGCTCTTCCTCTCGGGGAACGCGGAAGTGCATTCCCTGGTGGAATGTGGACTGTGCTCGGGCTGTCCGCTGTAAGCGTGCAGCCTGGAAGAGACATCGCCGCCGGCAGACAGTTAAGTCTTTTCTTTCGTTTCGGAAGGCAAGTGCGGTGGCCCGTAGGACCATCCGTGTGGCTAAACGTGCTTGTTGGGCGTCATATGTCTCCACCGTTACGTCCGAAGCTCCTCTCCCACTGTTCTGGAAGCGTATCCGCAAGATTGCGGGTAAGTTCGTTCCCGATGTCTCGCCGGTCCTTCGCCTCCATGGTGCTCTTGTGGCGGACCCGTTGCAGGTCGCGACTGAACTGGGTTCCCATTTTTCCTCTGTTAGTTCTGGTTCTCATCTTCCCCAATCCTTCTTTCCTTCGTAAGCCTATTCTTGAATCTCATCCTTTAAATTTCTGTACTTATCTTCACCTTCCCTATAATGATCCCTTCTCTCTCTCTGAGCTTCAGTCTGCCCTAGCCCTTTGCGGTTCTACGGCAGCGGGCTCCGATGGCATTCATTATGAAATGATTCGCCATCTCCCTCCGTGCACATCTCAGTATTTACTGAGTCACTACAATCGGGTCTGGGAGTCGTCAGTCCCTGAAGACTGGCTCGATGCTGTTGTCCTCCCTGTTCGGAAACCAGGGTCTCTCGGGTCATCCCCCAAGGACTTCCTGTTGGGAAGAAAGCTTACTCTCTATTAATTGATTGATATTTAATTAATAGATTAATTTAAATTAATCGAAGGACCCCCCTATTTTGACTGAAAAGGGAAACAGATAAAGTTAAATGATAAGGACTGAAATACCTGTGCCTATGGATAAGGAAACTATTAAAGGTTATTCTTTAAACTTCAATGGACTGTATAATACATTAATGTTCGAATATAAACTTTCCGTCCTTCGCAAAATGGGGGTTAATACCAGAAGTAATCTACTCCCAGTACGCTTCATCGAAACTGGTTCTTCCTCGAATAAAATTAGTAATTTCTACTAAATAACATGTAAATAAACATTAGATAAATTGATTAATGGTAAGAAGATTATATGTTGATTAAACAAGAAATTATTCTCATTTGACTTCTATGAGGCTATCAAATTATGTTAGATATCTCAAATCAAATAAACTAAATATCCTTGACTGATAATCGATTCTAGATTTCACTCAATCAAAGAAAATAATTGAAAAGGGTTCAGCTGCTTAGCTGTAATAGTGAACGGAGAGGTAGAGGTGCAATGGCGTCGTCTGCTACTTGCTGGAACACATGAGCTCGAGCATGGCGTGGGAACGAGAGGAGCACGAACGCTTTCATCACAAGCTGAAATTTCAATAAATATACTAATTGTTTACACCTACTATCTAGTATCCTCACTATGCCATAGAAGGAATAAAATTAATTCCTTATGGACGTACTTATTGTTTGGGGAGGTCGCGTGGCGTAAGACAGTGCACAGTAAAAAGATATATATAGAGATCTCATGATATAACTAATACTAGGGCACTTAACCTGCTGGTTGTCCACCGAAGCAATCCTAGATTGCTACTGGAGCAATTGCACGCTCCTAGGTCGATTAACTGCAAGGGCCTAACGTAGAATTGATAGAAATTCAACTCTCCCGGGACGCATGATGTGATTGTTGGCGTCGCTACCTCGTGTCCTAGATGGCGAATGGCGTCTCCACGCCTCTCTCCCTCAGCCCGTCTCACCCATTCACAACAGAATTTAATCATCACGGATAATTCTTTTCCGTGTAATTACTGATGTAATGCGTTAATGAGAACAGGGTTGCAATTGTAGGGAATTAAATAAGATCATATTCTCGTTAAATGATGTTAATCGAGAAATGGAGAGAAATTTTATTTTCTCCATAGCATTCGTACGTAACAGATAAAACTGGTACTTGATAATAACTCCCGGTTTTGGATTATTGGGAGTTATATTATCCGTAGTTAATTATTGCACGGAATACTAATAAATTTAGAGAACCACATTCAATTCTCTAACATATTGGTAATAAATAAGTTTAGATGGACATTATCTGACGCAAACCTGCCTCTCGATGTCGTGAGAATATTAGCAATACGCTCGGATAAAGAAATATTAATTTATGTTAGCGCTACAGTTAGTAGAATTAATAATTACTGTACTTAGTATACAATAATGATGTATTATAATACAATGGTAGTGTGTCAGTGTTGGAAATTTCCAACATAACCTCGGGGGAAAAAACTCGGGTCGCAGTTCAATGTTGAGTAATGACGTACCTATCCTGAAGTTAATATAATGTTAGTATGTTAGTACGTTAGTACACACATAACGGATGTCCCGTAATTGTCAAGGACAGATAAGACTAAGTCTTGTAAAGCAACTCATGTTAAATGTAAAACATGGAATTGTGAACCATCTAAAGTTAATAACTACTAAAGCCTACAAAGTACTCCATGACTGGTGTCGCGATGACGTGTAACGGTTGTTACTAAGTCTTAAAGTTTCGTAAACTCATAGATGCTCTAGATGGAATAATGTTATAGTTGATAGCCTACACCAAATTAATGATTAAATCATACAATTTAAGGAAACTGAGAATCCACCATGAGGTGAATGTCTTGGGTCATTGTGACTTGTAACTGATTTGTTACTAGACATCACAACACAGCATCATCATAATTACTCAAATTGGATGGTAAATTATTTTCTCTTAGAGCTATAATAAGCTTGTAGTTTCCATTTACATTGTTGATTGGTGGATCAGAATTGTTGTCCTCGGAAACTGTAGGTGAAGTTGGTTCTGTTAAACACTCTCGTTCTACTAATTCGAGAGGTACCAACTTCTCTAATGTTTTTAGGGTAGTAGTGCATCGGCACAAAACCCGTACTACTCTCAGGATGCCTTGGTGATCTGGGTAGATAGAGACAATTTTGCCTATCGGCCATTAATTCTGACCTGGTTCCATCACTGTCAATCGGTACTAGGTCTCCTAGTTTGAGTTGAACCTTATTATAGGGGCTCGAAGCTCCATAGTGGTACTCTCGTAGAGCTGTGAGGTACTCTCGAGTCTACACCTCATTCCACCTTTCAATTATTCTCGAGAGATGTTGGTAACTTTCCACTAAATCACTTCAAGTTACATGGGGTCAACTGGATCCTCTTCTGCCAAAGGTATCAGAGGACTCAGCAGGCCTCCATGTAATAATAATAATAATAATAATAATTTTTATTTAGGCAAAGGTACATACATAAAGAGATTTTACAAAGTTTGTTGGCTTTATAGATAAGAGCTAGTACATACAATGCCTAAAGCCACTATTACGCAAAGCGTTTCGGGCAGGAAAAAACACTACTGACTAAAGCTTAAAACTAATGGGTAAAAAGAAAAAAATGCGTTGAGTACAAATAAAAATAGAGGTAAAAGAGGGGGGAACATTGTTGAAAAAACAGCACAAATACAATTACAAATTATTACAGAAAATTACATTAAAACAGCGTTGATTTGTAAAACAAAAAAAAAAAAAAAAACATACATGGGTTGACAATAGAGAGGTAAGGTAGGTTACAGGGAATTTATTAGGTATAGCTTCGTTTTTAACTTAAACTGGTTGAGAGAGGTACTGTCTTTAACATGGTTGGGAAGGTCATTCCACATCCTGGGCCCCTTGATTTGTAGAGCATTTCTGGTTTGATTAAGTCGTACTCTAGGAATATCAAAACTGTATTTATTTCTGGTGTGGTGCTCATGGGTTCTGTTACAACCTTCTATGAAGCTTTTGAGATCAGGATTGGCATTACAATTTAGCGTTTTGTATATGTATAGTACACATGAGAGAATGTGCAGTGACTTAATGTCTAACATATTCAGGGAATTGAATAGGGGTACCGAGTGATGTCTGGGGCCAGAATTGGGTATTGTCCTAATAGCAGCTTTGTGTTGAGTAATTAGAGGACGTAAGTGATTTTGGGTAGTAGAACCCCAAGCACAAATACCATAGTTGAGATATGGATAGATAAGGGAGTAATAGAGAGTCACCAGGGCAGGGCGTGGTACATAATATCTGATCTTAGAAAGAATGCCCACAGTTTTTGAAACTTTTTTTGATATGTTTAGAATGTGTCCCTGGAAATTCAGCTTGTGGTCAATGAGAATGCCAAGGAATTTGCCATCTAATTTGTTACAAATTTGGGTATTGTTTATTTTGAGATTTATTTGACTAGAGGATTTATTGCCAAACAGAATATAGAAAGTTTTGTCAATGTTAAGGGTGAGTTTGTTGGCAGTTAGCCAAAGATGGACTTTATTTAGCTCAGTATTTACTGTGGCATTTAGAGCAAGGGGGTCAGGACTGGAGTAAATGAAGGTTGTGTCGTCAGCAAATAGAATTGGTTTGAGGTGTTGGGAGGCATTTGGAAGGTCATTAATGTAGATGAGAAAGAGGAGAGGGCCAAGTATGCTGCCCTGAGGAACACCAATGTTGATGGGTAGGGTGGGAGAAATTGTATTATTCACAGAAACATATTGGAGCCTGTCAGTAAGGTAGGATTCGAGGTATTGTAGGGAGTGTCCTCTGACTCCATAATGATGTAATTTAAGAAGAAGGTTTTGGTGGTTGACAGTATCAAAAGCTTTACGCAGGTCCACAAATAACCCAACAGGGAACTCCTTTTTATCAAGAGCTGTATGAATCGAGTTAAGCATACTAATAAGTGCATCGTTAGTGCTTTTTTTGGGTCTGAAACCATATTGGCAAGGGCTAAGTATATTGAGTTTGGCTAGATATGAGTAAAGCTGCTTATAGATTAGTTTTTCAAAATTTTTTGACAAGTTTGGCAGGATTGATATAGGTCTGTAGTTGTTAACATCTGTGAGATCACCACATTTGTGGACAGGCATTACTCTCGCTTTTTTTAGAATATAATAATAATAATAATAATTTTTATTTAGGCAAAGGTACATACATAAAGAGATTTTACAAAGTTTGTTGGCTTTATAGATAAGAGCTAGTACATACAATGCCTAAAGCCACTATTACGCAAAGCGTTTCGGGCAGGAAAAAACACTACTGACTAAAGCTTAAAACTAATGGGTAAAAAGAAAAAAATGCGTTGAGTACAAATAAAAATAGAGGTAAAAGAGGGGGGAACATTGCTGAAAAAACAGCACAAATACAATTACAAATTATTACAGAAAATTACATTAAAACAGCGTTGAATTGTAAAACAAAAAAAAAAAAAAAAAACGTACATGGGTTGACAATAGAGAGGTAAGGTAGGTTACAGGGAATTTATTAGGTATAGCTTCGTTTTTAACTTAAACTGGTTGAGAGAGGTACTGTCTTTAACATGGTTGGGAAGGTCATTCCACATCCTGGGCCCCTTGATTTGTAAAGCATTTCTGGTTTGATTAAGTCATACTCTAGGAATATCAAAACTGTATTTATTTCTGGTGTGGTGCTCATGGGTTCTGTTACAACCTTCTATGAAGCTTTTGAGATCAGGATTGGCATTACAATTTAGCGTTTTGTATATGTATAGTACACATGAGAGAATGTGCAGTGACTTAATGTCTAACATATTCAGGGATTATCTGATCTGATTATTCAGGGATTATTATATATTAATATCTGGAAAGGTTTGGAGTTCAAGTGACTTGTTGAAGAGCAAAGCAATAGCAGGGGCTAAAGATCTGGAGGCATTTTTGTAAATTAAAGTTGGTATCTCCTCAAGGGCACCAGACTTGGTTTTAAGGGAAAGGATTATCTCATTGACGTCAGTGGAGTTAATAGGCTTTAGGTACAGAGACTGTGGATAGTTACCTGTAAGATAGTCCTTAATGTCAGTACTGGAAGATGGAATATCATTTGCAAGGGATGAACCAATGGAAGAGAAGAACCTATTGAACTCAATAGCAGAATCAGAGGCTGAAAGCTGACCATCGTTATTAGACAGGAGAGTCGGTTTGTTATTTAAAGATTTCTTAGATCCCAATATTTGTGAAATTGTGCTCCAAGTTTGTTTAATGTTGCTCTTTATTTGGGTAAATTTATCTTCGTAGTATTTAGTTTTGGCTCGTCTAATTATCTTAGATAGCAATAATGAGTAATTCTTTGAGAATTCTTTGGAGACAATTCCTAACCTATACTTCTTCTCAAGGTCGTGTTTTTTGTTAATGGATTTAAGTATTCCCTTTGTAAGCCAAGGATTGTTAAGCCTCTTGCTTGTGACTTATTTTGTAAGCATAGGACAGTGGGTGTTATAAAGGCTAAGAGTTGTTTGTAGAAAAGATTGCACTGCTAGGTTGATGTCCCCTATGTTACCTAACTCGGACTCCCAGTTGACATTATCAGCAGCCGTTATAAAATTGTTTATAGCAGTTTCATTGTGCAGGCTAAAGCTTAACTCCCTTGTTTCTAGAGGTGGTTTGCTAATGTTAGTTAAGAGAAATGTGGGGTAATGGTCTGTAGTGCTATCGGTGATTATACCTGAAGTAAGCGGAGAGGTTATGTTGGTCCAGATGTGATCTAGAGTCGTGGCAGTGCTATCAGTGATTCTAGTAGGTCTAGTGATTAAGGGTATGAGGAAGCAGGAATTCATAGAGTTGAGGAAGCTAACAGCAGTAGGGTGTTCTGGCTCGCAGAGGTCAATATTAAAGTCCCCTGCGATAATTAGGTGGTTTTTGTTCAGTCTGTTATCAAGTATTAGATTTTTAAGGTTTGAGTTGAATTCAGACACATCAGTGTTAGGAATTCTATAGACTGCACCCACAGACAGGACAGACTCGGCACCCTTGACTCTGAAGCTGGCGAAGATATACTCCCCATAGCAGTCTCTAGTTCTAATTTTCAGATTCAGATTCAGATTCAGATGTTTATTCAGGTAAGGTATATACATACAAGTGATGTTACATTAATGGATTGATATATAGATAGAGCTAGTACATACAATGCCTAAAGCCACTATTACGCAATGCGTTTCGGGCAAGAAAAAACATTAATATCTAGAACTTAATACTAATTGAGCATAAAGAATAAAAGATGTTGAGAACAAATACAAATAAAGATAAAAAAAAAGGGGGAACATGACTGAAAAAGCAGCACAAATACAATAGGTTGACAAACAGTGTTGATTAAAAAAAAAAAAAGAAAAAAAAAAAAGAAAATAACAGACATGGGTTGACAATAGAGGAGTGAGGTAGATTACAGGGAATTTATTAGGTAGTGTTTAGTTTTTATCTTAAACTGGTTGAGAGAGGTACAGTCTTTAACATGGTTGGGAAGGTCATTCCACATTCTGGGCCCCTTGATTTGCAGAGCATTTCTAGTTTGATTAAGACGTACTCTAGGAATATCAAAACTGTATTTATTTCTGGTGTGGTGCTCATGGGTTCTGTTACAACCTTCTATGAAGCTTTTAAGCATGTTAGTTTTTGGTGGTAGTAAAGAGCAGTGCCACCACCTCTCTGAAGTTGACGACAGTTGTGAATTGCTGAGTAGTTAGGCATGTTAAAGAGTTGAGTAGTATCCTCTTTCAACCATGTTTCAGTAAGTATAATAAAAGAGAATTTGTTGCGAATAGTTTCAATCAAGGCACTAACATCATCAAAGTGTTTACCTAGGGATCTAACATTCAAATTGATTACAGAGATATTGTGATTATGAGTTAATACATTGTTTACATCATGTGCTGCA
Organism: Procambarus clarkii; assembly: GCF_040958095.1. NCBI lineage: Eukaryota > Metazoa > Arthropoda > Malacostraca > Decapoda > Cambaridae > Procambarus > Procambarus clarkii. Next base: position 8,968,364 of record NC_091225.1, on the reverse strand, counting down.
AAATATCTGCAATTTAGATCATTAAAGTGATTATTGTCATAGATAGTAGATAAGAGGTTAAGTTCTGGGTCTATACTTGTCTGCATAAAAAAAGCTGATTGAAGGAAAAACAAGGAAAGAAAGGCAAATTACAAGGTAGAAATAAACTATAAAATAGGGAAAAATATATACACAATACTGTACAAAACAAACACAAAAAAAAAAAAAAAAAGTTAGCTTACAAGGGGCTTAGGGGTACAATGGAGTAAGGGAGTATGGCTAGGCTAGGCAACCTAGGTAATAAAAGAGATTAAAGAAAAAACATATAAACATGGACTATACAAAACACAAGATATAGAAATACAAAACAAAAATATAAGCAAGACTAAGCAATACAAAAAACAAATTGAGCAAAAATGAAAAAAATGAGGTAGATTGCTTACGAGTACTCTCAGGTACACTGTAAGTAACAATTTGCAATTTGAGATGCAGGCAAAGCCAGGGGTACAATGGAGTAAGGGAGCATGGTTGGTTCTTGATAGTAGGTGTAGTTTGCGTGAAGTGTCTATTCTCTCGATGACTGCACGAGTACAAATGTTGGGAGACGCGTTAATGTTGAGAATGACTAGGTTTCAAAAGTGTTTGATGTCTTGTACTGTAGATAAAGTGAATAAACAGAGGCGTGTTAGAGGGAGACGCCGCACTGTAGGACGGGGTGGTTTTGTGCTGGCGTCAGCTAATACTTGGTGCTGCGGCCAGACACTTGTCTTCTGTGTTTGCCTGTTGGTTGCGCCAACTATGAATGTGGCACAGGTCAAATGTGGCCACTTTGTTGGTCACTGGAGATATTTAGCCAGTGCTTTGATTATTGGATAATTTTCATGTAACGAGATGTCACCTAGTAATATACACGATGGTAAAGGTTATTTTAAGTGCGCTATTTTTTTTTTTTTTATTTACTCTGGCAATACGATGTCGAAAACAGTGAAGGAGATAGTGTTTGATTGTTTCAGGCACATGACTGGATGCACAGATCATTTCTTCTTCTTGATAGTAGGTAGAGTTTGCAACAGATGATTTTTCTGACAACAATACCACGAGGAACCACAATGTTTACATAACACAGCTGATATTGCATTAGCGTGATTGGTCTGGTTAGAAATGTAACAGTCACTCTGATTGGCCAAACGAAACACAGTAGTGACCTCTGTCGGCACGTAAGTGAACAAGACCCAAAACCCAAATATCTTCCTAAGTGGACCTTATTGAATCGCACCTAAGCATCTTCTTAGGGCGCACTTAGGAACCTTCGTAGCAAATCCACTTACGAAGAAATACACAGAGCTTCCTGAATCTAGGTCCTGTTTTTCAGTCATCATCATCAACAACTTCGATAAATTTACTGTTGAGTTGTTGTTGAATTAATTGATGATACATGTTCAATTTATTGCTGTTTACATTTGGATAATGTCTTAGTCTTTCTTAGAGACAGCCTTGAACTCGGGGATAATGAACAAGTCAATTTAATAATAGTATCAAGACTATGTTTTTCCACATTGTCTTATTTGTCATTGTCATTGTCGATGGCAAATTCCTTGGCATTCTCATTGACCACAAGCTGAATTTCCAGGGACACATTCTAAACATATCAAAAAAAGTTTCAAAAACTGTGGGCATTCTTTCTAAGATCAGATATTTTGTACCACGCCCTGCCCTGGTGACTCTCTATTACTCCCTTATCTATCCATATCTCAACTATGGTATTTGTGCTTGGGGCTCTACTACCCAAAATCACTTACGTCCTCTAATTACTCAACACAAAGCTGCTATTAGGACAATATCCAATTCTGGCCCCAGACATCACTCGGTACCCCTATTCAAATCTCTGAATATGTTAGACATTAAGTCACTGCACATTCTCTCATGTGTATTATACATATATAAAACGCTAAACTATAATGCCAATCCTGATCTCAAAAGCTTCATAGAAGGTTGTAACAAAACCCATGAGCACCACACCAGAAATGAATACAGTTTTGATATTCCTAGAGTACGACTTAATCAAACCAGAAATGCTCTACAAATCAAGGGGCCCAGAATGTGGAATGACCTTCCCAACCATGTTAAAGACTGTACCTCTCTCAACCAGTTTAAGTTAAAAACGAAGCTATACCTAATAAATTCCCTGTAACTCACCTTACCCCTCTGTTGTCAACCCATGTATGTTTTTTGTTTTTTTTGTTTTTCAAATCAACGCTGTTTGAATGTAATTTTCTGTAATAATTTGTAATTGTATTTGTGCTGCTTTTTCAACAATGTTCCCCCCTCTTTTACCTCTATTTTTATTTGTACTCAACACATCTTATTCTTTTTACCCATTAGTTTTAAGCTTTAGTCATTAATGTTTTTCCTGCCCGAAACGCTTTGCGTAATAGTGGCTTTAGGCATTGTATGTACTAGCTCTATCTATAAAGCCAACAAACTTTGTAAAATCTCTTTATGTATGTACCTTACCTAAATAAAATTATTATTATTATTATTATTATTATTATTATTATTATTATTATTATTATTATTATTATTATTATTATTATCATTATTATTATTATTATTATATATGTTTACTTTGCTTGGAATTTGTATGTGGGGAACATTGCTCACCTAAGGGAGAGAGAATGAACGGCGTGTTTGAGGTATAGCGAGGACTGACCGCGATGTGTATGTATGTTTGTTTGTTTGTTTTACCACAGTGAATATGAAGCTACATTATGTTATGTCTACTAGTTGTTGAGTAAACGTTACGTTACGTTATGTGATACAAGAACTAAACAAGCTTGTGCTAATATTTTATTGTGTTTGGAATGTAAGGGCTAAACACGGTTCACATTTCAATATTCAGACATCGGACAGAAAGTTGCTCGTTACTCATAAAATGATATTTGGGCAAAGAACGATGTCATCATGTTGGTCATGTTACGTTGCAAGGTTATAAGGGTGAGAGTGATGGGGGCTCGAAAATTGACATTAGTCTTCCTTCCTCTGCTGAGCTGTCAGTCTAAGTGAAATGAAAAAAGATATGTGAACAGCGACAGCAGGAGAAAGGAATTGATGTTACTTTTCCCCCTAACTATTAAATGATCTGCATAGAGAGAGAGAGAGAGTAACCACTGACTGAATGCTATGTGTATCCCTTGCAGTTGTGTTTACAAAAAATTATGATTTGTTATAATAATAAAATTGAAGACCACCTTATGACTCTCGATATTCTTAAAAAATGCTATTTGAGCAAAGAATGATGATACCATGTTGGTCACGTTGCGATACAAGGTTACACATATGATCAGAAATAATACTGAAGGCTTTGCACAGAACATCCGGTCTGGGAAGGGTGAAGTGATGCTTGATGGTTTGGGCTTGGAAGGGGGGTAGGAGGGGGTAGGGGTTTGGTGGGGGTGGATGGGGAGAGGGTAAGGTCATCCCAGTACCTCGTCCATCTCACTACGCCTCAAACCACCATGAAGGTTAGACCCTAACGAGACGGATTGATGTTTCACTCATTCAGGAGTCTTGAACATTCTGTGACAATGTCTTGCTATGATAACGCCGTTGTGTGTTACAAGGTCTGCACAGCAGTAATTGGTGTAGGAAGAAGAGGTGATGGAGATTGAGTAGACACTCATACATTTCAATGATATTTATTTGGGCAGCAGATGTTGTGATCACAGTTAACAAGAACAATTTGTAGGTAGAGATCGCGTTTCCTGTGACAATGTGTTGACTTATATTGAATTTTGTAACTACCTCGTCATGACTGTAACTTGCTTAGCTAAAAATGAATTGTGGGGTTCAGTCCTGGACTCCTTTATGCGTCTCTGCAAGCCTTTACTGCCCATATGACGGCTTGTGTGATTGGATTGTTTAGCATCACGTAGGTAGTTCTTGACACACTGTGTAACCCCACATATAATGTAGAGAGAGAGAGAGAGAGAGAGCTGGTACACCCCATTACCGTCACTCCCCCAGTGAGAGAGGGATGGTACATGGAAGATATGACCACACCAACTACTTGGAAATGCTCTTCGGTTACCCTCTGATCAGTGGGCAGTGCACACACACACACCCCTCTGCGGACTTTGAAAAACGCTTAAGGGTAAGTGGGTAATGGTCCACATCCGTCCAGGTCTGTCACCTATACACTCCCATGCATTGTTACATAAAACAGACCTTCTCCACCAACTGTTGCCTCATCTCATTCACAACTTAAGAGTGTCTGCTCTCTCTTTCTCACCCTCCTCCTCCTCCTCCTCCACACTTCCTGCCATGTATGGCCGAGTATTACCCTCATGGATCATCACCAAACACAGCTGCATAACTCGAAGAAAATAGACTTGAAAAAACGATTAAGGCTAATGGACCACATCCCTCCTGCTGCAGCTCGCATCTCCTCCTGGACTCTGCTCTCTCCTACCCTCCTCCTCTCACTTCCGGCTGTGTGCATAGCTCGAAGAAAATAATGGATGTCAAAAACCACAAATGACCCCTAAGCACTCTCACGCCGAGGGGAAGCTCCCCTCACCCCTCCCCCACCTGAAACAACATATCCGCCTATGTTGGGACCCCTCACAACTACACACAGCCTCTACATAGCTTTACTTACTATCATCTTTTAATCAAAACTATTATCTACACACAGGATTAAGTCTACGGCAAACACACATACATATTCATTTACTGTTATCCTCATATTCTCCGATTCCTTCCTACATACTCTCCTACCCCCCAACAACATGACCCCCCATCATCCCTGACCGCATAACTCAACACCGGACGCTCACACGCGTCCGACACGCGCCAACTTCCGGGAAAAAAGCACCCCACATACTGGAAGGCCTACATACCTCAACCAGCTGTCACACCTGGGCCTAGTAGGCCCATCTGCCAGATGGTGCGCGCGGTCGTAGGCGTATATTTCACTACTCCAGACTAGTACCCGAGCTGAGAGGTATGAGATACGAGGAGAGACTACGGGAATTAAACCTCACTTCCTTGGAAGACAGAAGAGTTAGGGGGAACATGATCACCACATTCAAGATTCTCAAGGGAATCGACAGGGTTGATAAAGACAGGCTATTTAACACAAGGGGAACATGCACTAGGGGACACAGGTAGAAATTGAGTGCCCAAATGAGCCACAGAGATATTAGAAAGAACTTTTTTAGTGTCAGAGTGGTTGACAAATGGAATGCATTAGAAAGTAATGTGGTGGAGGCTGACTCCAAACACAGTTTCAAGTGTAGATATGATAGAGCCCAGTAGGCTCAGGAACCTGTACACCTGTTGATTGACGCTTGAGAGGCGGGACCAATAGGCCAGAGCTCAACCCCCGCAAGCACAACTAGGTGAGTACACTGACCTCACCACACTGACCTCATCACACGGACCTCACCACACCTGACCTCACCACACTGACCTCACCACACCTGATCTCACCACACCTGACCTCACCACACTGACCTCACCACACTGACCTCACCACACCTGACCTCACCACACCTGACCTCACCACACCAGACCTCACCACACTGACCTCACCACACCTCACCACACCTGACCTCACCACACCTGACCTCTCCACACCTGACCTCTCCCGTCCCAGTGTTACTCAACGTAATGTGTAAAAGTTAAAGATAATTCAAAGTCCAGTTGTGGTCACCATTTATTATAACATATTTTAACATACACTTTATCTGCTAATGCAATATTATAACTAACAATGTAGACCTATTTAACATTTCAGCTGACATTTAAAGTGTTAAAATTAACATTGATACAACACCAGTCATTCTCCAACAAACATTTATATATCATTCTGCAGTTATTTGCAATGTTGCCTATTATTTGTCGGTGTTTCATTACACTGTTGCACCTGTACTTGTGTATGGCTTTAATGAGTAATAATAATAATAATAACAGTAATTATAATAATAATTTATTCGTAAAATATTCATACATATGAACACATTACTGAGGCAAATATGAAGATACATGTGTACAGGTGTCCAGTAGTACAGGGATACATGTGTACAGGTGTACAGTAGTACAGGGATACATGTGTACAGGTGTCCAGTAGTACAGGGATACATGTGTACAGGTGTACAGTAGTACAGGGATACATGTGTACAGTAGTACAGGGATACATGTGTACAGGTGTACAGTAGTACAGGGATACAGGTGTACAGTAGTACAGGGATACATGTGCACAGTAGTATAGGGATACATGTGTACAGGTGTCCAGTAGTACAGGGATACATGTGTACAGGTGCACAGTAGTACAGGGATACATGTGTACAGGTGTACAGTAGTACAGGGATACATGTGTACAGGTGTACAGTAGTACAGGGATACATGTGTACAGGTGTACAGCAGTATAGGGATACATGTGTACAGGTGTCCAGTAGTACAGGGATACATGTGTACAGGTGTACAGTAGTATAGGGATACATGTGTACAGGTGTCCAGTAGTATAGGCGCACAGGTATACAAGGTTACAGGTTTACAGTAGTACAGGTGTACAGGTATACAAGGTTACAGGTTTACAGTAATACAGGGTTACAGGTGTACAGGGGTTGTTGCATGGCAAATAGCGCCACTAACACGCAAAACATTTCAGGCAAAGGTTGGCATAACTGAGAAAACAACGTCATGTTAAAATGAGGTAAACACTTTACCTCACGTGTTTACCTCACTTTAACTTGACGTTGACAAGTTAACACATGCGAGATGTTCAAGCAAGTTAATGTTGTATTAGAAGCACCTCTGAACAAACAGTTCCAAGTAGCACGGGCTATGGTGAACCCGTAGAGGGCTTGCCTGGCACAGGAGCGGGGCTGTAACAGTTCCAAGTAGCACGGGCTATGGTGAACCCGTAGAGGGCTTGCCTGGCACAGGAGCGGGGCTGTAACAGTTCCAAGTAGCACGGGCTATGGTGAACCCGTAGAGGGCTTGCCTGGCACAGGAGCGGGGCTGTAACAGTTCCAAGTAGCACGGGCTATGGTGAACCCGTAGAGGGCTTGCCTGGCACAGGAGCGGGGCTGTGGCTGTGCTCTGAAGAATGCTACCAACAGATAAACAATATGAAGGTGACAATGACACCTGATATGGACTACATCATTATAGGTTCTCTAGTTTTATCAACAGTACAGCTATAGTACTTACTATTATTAATAACACCTGAAACATTACAATATACGACGGAGCATATTTAGTAAAGCCTCAAGAACACGTAACATATTGGGCACAACATAAAATAAATCAGTAAAAATTTAAAGGTTTAATGGGGGTAAATTCTTAATGGTAGTTACGTTAACAAGTTGTAAACTTGTTAATTGGTTGTTAAAAAGAGCTAACATGTACGACTTGAATATTTAGCAAATGTTATGCAATAATTAGGAGAAAATGAAGGAAGACAGCACTATACTTCTAGTACATAATATTTGTTGTATTTTGCTGTATGTGACAGTGTTACATTGTTTCATTATATAATATATGACACAATTACACTGTTGTATTATATATAACATTGTAGCAGTGTGTTATATCCTATATTTGGACATTTTACCAACTTTATCATTGTTGAATTCCTTAAAGTTAAGAACATCTTTAACATAAATGACCACATCCCATCTCATCTACATTTATCTTAACATTACTTAGTTAATGGAAATTATAGGTTAATATTACCACAAGTTAACATTCACATAGGAAAATATTCGCATTTGATAATCTTCCTGTAGAATAATATTAACATTGGATGATATTCCAATATGATAATATTAACATAGGTTAATATTGCCATAGGTTAATATTAAAGTACCTTATAAATACACGTAAAATACCTTCAGTTAAGCCTCTCTCTGTGGCTCAGGTTAGAGGGAACTGGTTGTGGCTCAGGTTAGTGGGAACTGGTTGTGGCTCAGGTTAGTGGGAACTGGTTGTGGCTCAGGTTAGTGGGATCTGGTTGTGGCTCAGGTTAGTGGGAACTGGTTGTGGCTCAGGTTAGTGGGAACTGGTTGTGGCTCAGGTTAGAGGGATCTGGTTGTGGCTCAGGTTAGTGGGAACTGGTTGTGGCTCAGGTTAGTGAGAACTGGTTGTGGCTCAGGTTAGTGGGAACTGGTTGTGACTCAGGTTAGTGGGAACTGGTTGTGGCTCAGGTTAGTGGGAACTGGTTGTGGCTCAGGTTAGTGGGAACTGGTTGTGGCTCAGGTTAGAGGGAACTGGTTGTGGCTCAGGTTAGTGGGAACTGGTTGTGACTCAGGTTAGTGGGAACTGGTTGTGGCTCAGGTTAGAGGGAACTGGTTGTGGCTCAGGTTAGTGGGAACTGGTTGTGGCTCAGGTTAGTGGGAACTGGTTGTGGCCCAGGTTAGTGGGATCTGGTTGTGGCTCAGGTTAGTGGGAACTGGTTGTGGCTCAGGTTAGTGGGAACTGGTTGTGGCTCAGGTTAGTGGGATCTGGTTGTGGTTCAGGTTAGTGGGATCTGGTTGTGGCCGAGGTTAGTGGGAACTGGTTGTGGAGACACAACACATCATCCACCCAGCCATGCTGATGGTAGAGCCACACCCAAACGTCATCCACTCAGCCACCTCTCCCGCCCCTGTCACCATCTATCTGAATTTGCAGCCCCGGAGGACGAAGGCGATGCATCCGACGATAGCGGAGATGATGAAGAGGGCGTCGAGGACGATGACGCCGACGAAGGCCAGGTTATAGAGGCTCTTGTTGCAGCCGTTCTCAAACCAGTCATGGGCGTAGTCCGGAGTCTGGCCCCAGGCTTGGTACACCCAGAAGTTCCCTGTGGGAGGAGCGGACACTGAGTCAAGTTCCCTGGTTACCCCTTACCAAACTTACTTACTTACTTACACACTCACACTCTCTCACTCTCTCTCTCACACTCTCTCTCTCTCTCACACACTCTCTCTCTCTCTCTCACACTCTCTCACACTCTCTCTCACACACTCTCACACTCTCTCACACACTCTCTCACACTCTCTCTTTCACACACTCTCTCACACTCTCTTTCTCACACTCTCTCACTCTCTCTCTCTTTCTCACACTCTCTCTCTCTCTCTCTCTCTCTCTCTCTCTCTCTCTCTCTCTCTCTCTCTCTCTCTCTCTCTCTCTCTCTCTCTCTCTCTCTCTCTTCCCCCCAGATATAGTGAGTATAATGTAATGTAAACATATATAATGCAAACTGAGCAACGTACACTCTATCATATAATGCAAGCTGATCAATGTTGGTGGCCAAACTGTTGATCATATTTGGGATAACCCCTGGATACTCTGGATACTCTGGATACTCTGGATACTCTGGATACTCTGGATATACTCAAGTGGTTCAAGTAGACTGGGGATAAACATGCAACAATAATGGATATGCTAAAACTATTGTGAATTTGCAAGTTAATTATCGAAGATTTTGTAGTATATGTAAATATACTTCAGAGTATATTATTTACAGGACACGTGACCGAACAATGCAAGATAAAGCAGTGACACAGGAAAATAGTTCTATACCACTCGCCCGCTAGGGGGGCCTCGCTAGAAGGAAAGTGTAGGGTCAACAAGGGCCAAAGTGTAGGGGTCAATAAGAGCCAAAATGTAGGGTCAACTTGGGCAAAAGTGTAGGGTCGACAAGGCAAAGGTGTAGGGGTCAACAGGGGCCAAAGTGTAGAATGAACATTGACCAAAGTGTAGCGTAATTAGGGGCCAAACTGTAGGGTCAGCAAGGACAAAAGTGTAGGGTGAATATGGGCAAAAGTGTAGGGTGAACATGGGCAAAAGTTTAGAATCAACAAGGGCCAAATCGTAGGGTGAACAGGAGGCCAAAGTGTAGGGTCAACAAGGGGTCAAAGTGTAGGGTCAACAGGGGTAAAAGTGTAGGGTGAACATGGGCAAAAGTGTAGAGATAACATGAGCTAAAATGTAGTGTCTACAACACTACAGAGTCAATAAAGTGTAAAGTCAACATGGACCAAAGTGTAGAGTCAATATGGGCAAAATTTTATGTTTAACATAGGTAAAGGTGTAGGGTCAACAAGGGCCAAAGTGTAGGATCAAAATAGGCCAAAATGCAGTGTTTACATGGGCTAAAGTTCAGGGTCAACATAGGCCAAAGTGTAGGGTGCACATGGGCTAAAGTGTAGGGTCAACACTGAGCAAAGTGTTGGATGAACAAGGATTAAAGTGGGGGTGAACAAGGGCCAAAGTGTAGGATTAACAAGAGCAAAAGTGTAGGGTCACCATGGGCCAAATTGAAGGGTAAACAACGGCCAAATTGTTTAGTGAACAAGAGCCAAAATTTTGGGTCAACATGGGCCAAACTTTTAGGTCAACATTTGACAAAGTTTAGAGTCAATATGGGGCAAACAGTAGCATCAACAAGTGCCCAAGTGTAGTGTCAACAGGGTCCAAAGTGAAGGGTCAACACGGGCCAAAGAATAGGGTCAACATAGGCCAAAATGAAGTCAAGATGGGCCAAAATGAAGACAACATGGGCCAAAGTGTAGAGTCAACAACAAAGTGTGTTTTGCACAAACAACAGGGCTCCATCAAGTAGCATATAATCACCACACACACACACACAACGGGACGATCACCAAAATATTTTGGTGATCGTCAAAATATTTTGACGAGCAACAACGAAATAATTGATAGATACAATGACAATAGAAGATAAGACATCAGTGAAGCGCTGCATATCAAGAAATCTAGTAAAGCTAATACACAATTACTCATAATACACAAATATAACTGAAAAAAACTAGGATTTACCTTTGCTCTCCCTGGTATGGGAACATCATAGTTTCTTTTTGCCCTCCTTATCTCTTTTTTAACATTTCTAACCAGTTGTACGAATTCTTGTTCTAAATTGACTTCCAATTCTTAATCTTTTTGTACCAAGCATTATTTCTACCTATGAGGTTCTTCAGATCCTTTGTTATCCATTTCGTGTCATTAATATTCGATCTATTCAATTTGTATGGTATACTACTTTCCTATGCTTTGCTTAGAATATTTTTAAATAAGTTATATTTTGAATCCACATCGAAATCCATTTTTACGTCACCTATCGCTGGGTTCACGTCACACTCCAAGACCGGCCCACCCCCCATGCCCAAGACTTTTCAATCTATTTGACCCCAAAAATTTCTTTGGCTATTAAAATCAGCTTTTCGAAAATCTAGCACTTTAACAGAATTTTCTCCTATAGATCTATTCCATTCTATGCTAAATCTGATTTCATTGTGATCTGATCAATTTGTGTTTAAATCTGATTAATTTGTATTTCCCTGTTAGTTAACATTATATCTATAATATTTTTTCTTACGTTGGTTCCTTAATGTGTTGCGTAAGAAAGCAATCGTCAAATAATTCTAGAAAATCTTCTGCTTCATTATTCCCTAATTGTTAAACCGGTTTATTCCACTAAAATTAGTCACCCCATGACACACATACTGCTAGACCTAGATGCTCTAGATATTTTATCCCATAGATGCTTTGCTTCCATTCTTTCTAAGAAAGAATATATATAACAGTATATAACTGTGGCCTGTATATAACTACTATTATAAGATTATTTGCTTATTCGTTTAATTATAGCCAAATAGTTTCAGAGTGTGTGGCTCAGTTTTGATTCCCTCTTTGAGACTACATTTCAAATTTTTCCCTAACATATATGGCTACTCCCCCTCCTCGTCTAATATATCTATCTGTGTGAAATAGTTTAAATCCATTTATTTGATATTCAGCTAATAGTTCTCTATTTTCTACATTCATCCACGTTTCGGTAAGTGCGATAATATCTAATTTTTCTGTGGAGACAAGAGCATTTAAATCCTTTATTTTGTTTCTTAGACTTCTACTGTTAGTGTAATATACCCTAAGTGTACTGTTATTTTGAGGCCCTTCTCTTTCCCTGAACATTTTGCCAATTTGTTTCCCCCACAATCACATACTCTTATTTCCTCCTTTCTCCAAATCAATTCTCATACCACTATCTACTAACAGCTTAAACCCAAACCCAAACAAACGCCTCCAACCACTGGTTCCAACGGTTTTGCAACAGCAACAACCCCAGCCCTGGATAGATGCAGACATTATTTACTTTATTTACAATTACAGACATTTAGAAAATTATGAGAATTCCTAAAACAAATGTCGACACATTAGGTAATGTTGTGTCATATACGGACTTACACCTCACAACTGCAGGCATATACAGTCTGATATACCCTACAGTCATTCACATGTAATGCAGGGACACTCGACAAGCCGCCGGTTTCCTCTCTTCATCGAGGCCATTAGTGTTAGTGGCTCTCAGGAAACTCAGATAAACACCTATAGCTCTGCTGTTCAACAAATCCCTTGAGTGTCATACCTTCCCTGATATCCTTAAAAAAGCAAGAGTAACGCCAGTTCATAAAGGAGGTAATCCGGAAGACATAAACAATTATAGACCAATATCAAACCTACCCATACTATCAAAAATATTTGAAAAAATTATCTACAAACAGCTCTACTCCTATTTCGTAAAATTCGACATTCTTAGCCCCTGTCAGTTTGGCTTCCGCTTCCAAAAGAGTACCAACGATGCAATTATTAGTCTCCTTGATATATTTTACTCAGCCCTTGACAAAAATGAGTTTCCGATTGGACTCTTCATTGACTTGAGAAAGGCCTTTGATACTGTTAATCACAATTACCTCTTACGTAAACTCCATCATTATGGAATCCGAGGCCATGCACTGGACTATACCCAATCCTATCTTAGTGATAGACACCAATGTGTAGCCATCAATAATATAACCTCTCCCACTCTACCAATAACCGTTGGAGTGCCACAGGGCAGCATTTTGGGACCTCTTCTATTTCTTATATACATCAATGATCTGCCTAATGTCTCTAACATTCTGAAACCTATTTTGTTTGCTGATGATACTACCCTCATCTACTCTAACCCCAACCCACATACACTAAATAATGTTGTTAATAATGAACTAAAAAAAGTCCACTTATGGATGTCAACCAACAAACTAACACTTAACATAGAAAAGACCTACTACATCTTATTTGGAAGCAAATCTACAAATGCAATTCAGCTTCAGATAGACAATGTAAACATTAGCAATAAAAATGATGGAAAGTTTCTCGGCCTAGACAAGAAACTCAACTTCAGTACCCACATACAACACATAACTAAGAAAGTCTCTAAAACAGTTGGTATACTCTCCAAAATCAGATATTATGTACCTAACTCTGCTCTCATCTCTCTATATTATGCACTAATCTATCCCTATCTTAATTATGGTATCTGTGCATGGGGTTCAACCACTGCAAACCACCTCAAGTCCATCATCACCCAGCAAAAATCTACTATCAGAATAATAACAAATTCTGCTTTCAGACAACACTCAGCCCCCTTGTTTAACTCCCTAAACATGCTAAACATAATCTCACTCCACAAATTCTCTTGTGTCAACTACATTTACAAAACCCTGTTCTTAAATGCAAATCCTGCTCTGAAACTCTCCCTGGACAGATGTAATAGGACCCATTATCACCACACCAGAAATAAATATCTCTTTAAGTTTGACTTTGGGGATATCAATCTGTGTAAACACTCTATGCAAATAAAGGGACCCCAGTCTATGGAACTCACTCCCTATTGAATTGAAAAGCTGTCCAACTTTTGCGTCATTCAAAAACAATACTAAAAAGTACCTAATTTCATCTTCATAGTTTTTTACCTTTTGCTTTAAAATTGCACTGTATCTATTGCTACCCAATCTCCCAATCTTTATGTACCCAATCCGAACATCTTTACCATTGTGATCATTGCTGTCTTCTTATATGTGCTGTCAATCTGCTGTATGGTGTCTATTAATCTTGTTTAAATTACCAATCAAGCTGTCAATGTAATCAATCAGAGCTTTAATATACCATTGTGCTTTAATATACTTACTAATCTCTCTCATCTCATTTTTTTTTCTTGCAATGTATTTATCATTTTATTAATTCTGCTAGAATTTACCTACTTAAAATTATCTGTTAGATTAAGGATCTGCCGGAAACGCTGCACGTACTAGTGGCTTTACAAGATTGTAAATACTATACTATGTATTCTCACAAACCCAATGTACCTTATTGAATATAAATAAATAAATAAATAAAATAAATAAAACATGCACCCTCGCGCCCCCTTACAGACATAATCACACATCGTACACATATATACAGATATACACATCTTACAAACAGTCTTCGACTTACCTGTAGCGAACCAGACGACAGTGACCACGGAGACGACAAAGCCGACGACCTTTACTGGGAGTGAGACTTGACCCTTGCTGGAGCTGTGCTTGGCGGCGCCCCCAATACCTATACCAAACACCATCACCACACCTGCGTAGTTAAGGCAGTACTTGGTTAGTACACGGGTGAGTGGGTGGGAGAGTAACTGGCTAAACACCAGGTAACTATTCCGACCCTGGAATAGTACACATTTAGTATTAGGGTTAGTGGGTGGAATAGCACACAGTTAGTACCAAAATTTCTGGTTTGAATAGTACATAGTTAGTACCTGTAAGTGGTACACATAAGGAGTACACATTTATTACCAGTGTTGGTTGAATAGTACCCAGTTAGTACCAGGGTTAGTGGGTGGAATAGTACACAGTTAGTACCAGTCTTAGTGGGTGGAATATTAAAATGTTACTACTAGTGTTAGTTGGTGGAATAGTACACAGTTAGCACCAGTGGTAAAGGGTGGAATAGCAAACAGTTAGTACCAGTGCTAGTGGGTACTAGTACACAGGTAGTATTAGAGATAGTGGGTGGAATAGTATAAAGTTAGCATTAGTGTAGAACGTGGAATAGAACATAGTCAGTACTAGTGTTAGTGGGTGGAATAGTACACAGTTAGCACTAGTGGTAAAGGGTACAATAGTACACAGTTAGTACAAGTGTTAGTGGGTTGAACAGTACACAGTTAGTATTAGTGTTACTGGGTGGAATAGTAAACAGTTATCAAAAGTGGTAAAGGGTAGAATATCACACAATTAGTACCAGTGTTAGTGGTTGGATAGTACACAGTTAACACCAGTGGTAAAGTGTGGAATAATACACAGTAAGTACCAGTTTTAGAGGGTGAAATAGAACACAGTTAGTTCCAGTGTTAGTGGTGGAATAGTACAAACTTAATACCAGAGTTATTGGTTGGAATAGTACACATTTAGTACAATGGATATTAGGTGGAATAGTACAGAGTTAGTACCAAGAATATTTGATGGAAAGTTAGTACTAGTGTTACTGGGTGAAATAGTACCCAGTTAGTTTCAGTGTTAGTGAGTGAAATAGAACACAATTAGTTCCATTGTTAGTGGCAAGAGAAGTACACAGTTAGAACGAGTGATTCTGGGTAGAATAGTACACAGTTAGTACCAGGATTAGTGGGTGGAATTGTACGCAGTTAGTACCAATTTTAGTGGTTTGAATAGTACACAGTTAGCACCAGTAGTAAAGGGTGTAAAAGTACACAGTTAGTACCAGGGTTAGTGGGTGGATAGTACACAGTTGATACCAGTGTTAGAGGGTGGAATAGTTCACAGTTAGTTCCAGTGTCAGTAGGTGGAATAGTACACAGTTAGTACCAATGTTAGTGGGTAGAAAAGAATACATTTAGTATTAGAGTTATTAGGTGGTATAATACATAGTTAGAACCAGGGATATTAGGTGGGAAAAAACACAGATAGTACCAGTGTTACTGCGTGGAACAGTACAAAGTTAGTATTAGAGGTAGTGGGTGGGATAGAAAAGAGTAGGTATTAGGATAGAGCGTGGACAGTTAGTATTTGGGCTAGTGGGTGGAATAGTACACAGTTAGTACCAGTGTTAGTGGGTGGAACTCTACACAGTTAGTACCTGGGATATTAGGTGAAATAGTATACAGTTAGTACTAGTGTTAGCGGGTGGAATAGTACACAGTTACTATTTGAGTTAGTGGATGGAATAGTGCATAGTTATTATTAGGGATTGTACGTGAAATAGTATACAGTCGGTATTTGGGTTAGTGGGCGGAATAGTACACAGTTAGTACTAGTGTTATTTAGTGAATAGTACACAGTCGGTATTTGGGTTAGTGGGTGGAATAGTACACAGTTAGTACTAGTGTTATTTAGTGAATAGTGCACAGTTAGTACTAGTGTTATTTAGTGAATAGTACACAGTTAGTAGCAGGGTTAGTGAGTGGAATAGTATAGAGTTAGTACCAGGTTTACTGGGTGCAACAGAACACAGTTAGTAACAGTGTTAGTGGGTGGAATAGTACATATTTATTACCAGTGTTAGTGGTGGAAAAGTACATAGTGCCAATGTAAGTGGGTTGAACAGTACGCAGTTAGTACCAGTGTACTAATAGAACCACAGTTAGTTCTAGGTATATTAGGTGGAAAACTACACAGTTAGTACCAGTGTTAGTGGGTGGAATAATACACAATTAGTACAGGTGTTAATGGGTTGAACAGTACACAGATAGTACAAGGGAATATTTAGGTGGAACAGTACGCAGTTAGTACTGGTGTTAGTGATCTTGTAAATATCTATTATATTTACATTTTACAATTTACAAGGTATATTTTTTACTGTATAAAGTGCAGATTTGTTTAAGAACATGTAAGAGAATGCGGTGAACATACGGAGAACTTGACAAAGAACACAGTGAACATAGAAGAGTGCGAAAATATGATTTGAACTTGCAGAGAACATTCTGAGAAAAAGAGAATATGACAAAGAGCACAGAAAACATGTAAGAGAAGGTGATGAACCCAGTGAACATGAAAAGAACTTTAACTGAACATGTTAAGAACATTTTCACAGAACACAGTGAATATGAAGAGAATATACAAGATACAGTAAGATTAATGAAGGTTTGGATAATTTGGGAAATGGGCGAGATGGAGGGGGGGAATAGGGGGTGGGTGAGGGAGAGATGAAGGAAGAGTAAGGGGGAGAGGGCGCTCTCCCCCTTACCAGTGGGGGGAAAGAGAGGAAAATAACGGCGAAAGGGAGTTGGGGAAGGTAAGTGGTGGGGAAGGTATGGGGTCGGGAAGGTAAGGGGTGGGGAAGGTAAGGGAGGGGAAAAGGTAAGGTGCGATATGACCGTGTGATTATTATTATTACTGTGTGAATGATTATTTACATAGATGAGTAAAACAGGGGTATTGAGGGACAGGATATGTTACTTTGATAAGGTGATAGACTGGGGAGCTTCTTGATCTGAAATACTAAGCTTGATGAACTAAAGTGGAGGACGGGAATTGGAGCTCGGTAATTTCTTTGGTATATTTTACAAGATCTGAAATATATTGGGGTTTTAAATCTCAGAGGATTTGGACTGGTAATAATTAACTAAGGAGGAAGACAAGAGCTGAAACTCTGTAACTACCATGGTCTTATTTACTACATCTGAAATAACTATGTTTTAAATTTCAGGAGATTTGGTTAGCTACTTAAGAAGATACGAAAGGGAACTAGGGTGGGGGAAGGGGGGGGGGGGACGTTAGCTAGAACTTGCTTACTGACTCGATCTGATTAACTATGTCCGAAAAATACTGGGGTTTAATCTTGAAGAAAATTATCAGACAGGAAAGAAGTTATTCAAATAAAGTAAGATGGGAGACAAAAACTGGAGTTCATTAACTAAATCGTTGTATTGCACTATGTCTGAAGTACAGCGGTGATAAATTTCAGGGAAATTATTCAGGTATTAACGAAGATACGAGAGAGGGTTAAGGTGGGGGACAGGCGCTGGAGCTCGGTAACTAAATTATTGTAATTTACAAGTTCTGAAATACAGCGGGTTTAAATTTCAGGGAAATTGATCTGGTATTGACAGAGTTGTAACAGTAAAGTAAGGCGGAGGACAAGAGCTACAACTCGATAATTGTTCGGATCTATTTTAATAGGTACGAAATATAGCTGTCTTTAATTTCAGGGGATTGGACTGTTAGTAAGGAAGTTATGGGGGTAAAGAAGTGCAGGGAACAGGAGCTAGAACTTGCTTACTGACTTGATTTGATTTATTACGTCTGAAATACACTGTTTAAAATTGAACTATTCATAGCGAAAATGGACTTATCAATGCGGTCTTTGACTAATTTCGGTCTTTAACTGGACTCTGAATAATTTTGGGTCTCAAATGGGACTCTGACGAATTTTGGTCTTAAAATGAACTCTGACGAATTTTGGTCCCAATCTGGACTCTAACAAATTTTGGTCTCAAAATGGACCCTGTAATTTTTTTATCTTAAATGGTCTCTGACGAATTTTAGGTCTTAAATGGTCTCTGAAATTATTTCGATCTTTTAATGATCTTTGTTATATGTCGGTCTTCAACTAGTCTCTGACTAATTATGGGCTTAAACTGAACTCTGAATAATTTTCGTTTTTTTTAGTGATGAAACAGCTATAAATGGATATACAAACTAAAAGTCACGGCTAAGATGTCCATTTTCCTTAACAAACTTCTATGTTTATATGAACTCTGAAAATGGTCTTTGAAATATTTTGGTCTTTTACTGGATTTTGAAGAAATTCGGTCTTTAACTGGTCTCTGACTAATTTCGGACTTTCAATGATCTCTGACAAACTTCGGTCTTCAAATGGTCTAACTAATTTCGGTCTTCTACTGGACTCTGAATAATTTAGGTCTTATATTGTTGAAAGAGCAGAAAATGATTATAAAACAAAAACATACTGCTAAGATGTCTATTTTCCTTAACATAACTTCTCTGACAATATCCTCTGAAAATGTTTTATTTTTTTAATATTTTCGGTCTTAAACTCTTAAATAAACTTCTATGATCATATGAACTCTGAAATACTTTCATAAAACTGAACTCTAAATTATTTTTGAATTTCTCCCATAAGAAACCTTCAAGAATGAATAAGTGATTTTTGGTCTGAATTTTCCCCATAAGAACTCTTCAAGTCCAAAATCTGGCCCTTTTGTCTCGAATTTTCCCCATAAGAAACCTTTAACTCCAAATCGGGCCCATCCCCCTAAAAAAAGGCCTCATACGCTGCCATCCCTACTACTGAATAGTACCCAGAATAACAGTGTTAGCGGGTGCAATAATACAGAGTTAGCACCAGTGTTATTGGGTGGAATAGTACATAGTTAGTATAAGGGTTAGTGGGTGGAAAAGTACACTGTTAGTACCAGTGTTAGTTGGTGGAATAGTACCTAGTTAGTACCAGTGTTAGATGGTGGAATAGTATCTAGTTAATACCAGAGTTAGTTGGTGCAATAGTACCTAGTTAGTACCAGTGTTAGTTGGTGGAATAGTACCTAGTTAGTACCAGTGTTAGTTGGTGGAATAGTACCTAGTTAGTACCAGTGTTAGTTGGTGGAATAGTACCTAGTTAGTACCAGTGTTAGTTGGTGGAATAGTACCTAGTTAGCACCAGTGTTAGTTGGTGGAATAGTACCTAGTTAGTACCAGTGTTAGTAGGTGCAATACTACACAGTTAGTACCAGAATTAGTGGGATGAATAGTATACAGTTAGTATCAGTGATAGAGGCTGGAATAATACACAGTGTCTGTGTTAGTGGATGGAATAGAACACAGTTAGCATTAGAGTTAGTGGATGGAATAGAACACAGTTAGCATTAGAGTTAGTGGGTGGAATAGTACACAGTTAGTATTAGGGAAAGCGTAGAATAGTACACAGTCAGTATTTGGGTTATGGGTGGAATAGTGCAGAGTTAGTACCAGTGTTAGTGAGGGGAATAGTGCAGAGTTAGTACCAGTGTTAGTGGGTGGAATAGTACACAGTTAGTATCAAGGATAGAGGTTGGAATAGTACACAGTTAGTGCCAGTGCTATTGCGTGTAATAACACACAGTTAGTAGCAGTGTTATTTAGTGAATAGTACATAGGTAATACTAGGGTTAGTGATTGGAATAGTACACAGTTAGCACCAAGTTTAGTGGGAGCAATAGTACACATTTATTACCAGTGTTAGTGGTGGAAAAGTACAGAGTTAGTACCAATGTTAGTGGGTTGAACAGTACACAGATAGTTCCAGGCGATGTTTAGGTGGAATAGTACACAGTTAGTACAAGTGCTAGCGGGTGGAAGAACAGTACACAGATAATATCAGTGTTAGTTGGTTGAATAGTACACAGTACCAGTGTTAGTAGGTGGAATAGTTCACAGTTAGTACCGGTGTTATTGGGTGGAATAGTACACAGTTAGTACCGGTGTTATTGGGTGGAATAGTACACAGTTAGTACCGGTGTTATTGGGTGGAATAGTACACAGTTAGTACCGGTGTTATTGGGTGGAATAGTACACAGTTAGTACCAGTTGCAGAGAGTAGAAAAGTACACAGTTAGTACCAGTGTCAGTAGGTGAAATAGTAGACAGTTACTACCAATGTTACTGGGTGGAAAAAATACATGTAGTATCAGAGTTATTGGGTGTAATAGTTCAAGGTTTGTACTAGTGGTAAAGGGTGTAATAGTTCAAGGTTTGTACTAGTGGTAAAGGGTGTAATAGTTCAAGGTTTGTACTAGTGGTAAAGGGTGTAATAGTTCAAGGTTTGTACTAGTGGTAAAGGGTGTAATAGTTCAAAGTTTGTACCAGTGTTACTGGATGCAAAGTTAGTTCTATTGTTAGTGGGTCGAATAATGCACAGTGTTATGGTAACTGGGTGGAATAGTACACAGTTAGTAATAGTGCTATTGAATGAAATAGTACACAGTTAGTAATAGTGCTATTGAATGAAATAGTACACAGTTAGTACAAGTGCTAATTGGTGGAATAATACACAGTTAGTACCAGTGCTAATGGGTGGAATAGTACACAGTTAGTACCAGTATTAGTGGGTGAAATAGTACCGAGTTAGTACCAGTGTTAGTGTGTGGAATAGTACACAGTTAGAATTAGGGTTATTGGGTGGAATAATTCACAGTTAGCATTAGTGTTAGTGGGTGTAATAGTACACAGTTAGTGCCAGGGGTTAGTGGATGGAATAGTACACAGTTAGAACGAGTGATAGTTGGTGGAATATTACACAGTACTGGTGTTAATGGGTGGAATATTACACAGTACTGGTGTTAATGGGTGGAATAGTACACAGTACTGGTGTTAATGGGTGGAATAGTACACAGTACTGGTGTTAATGGGTGGAATAGTACACACACACAGTTAGTACCAAAGTTAGAGTATGGAATAGTACAATTAGTAACAGTGATAATAGAGGGTAAAATATTACACAGTTAGTGCCAGTGTAATAGGTGGAATAGTACACAGTTAGGACCAGTAGTAAAGGGTGGAATAGTGCACAGTTAGTACCAGTACTAGTGGGTGGAATAGTACACAGTTTGAACCAGCGTTACTGGATACAACAGCAGGATCTCATTATGAACAACAACAGGAGCAGCTCACCCTGAACAACAACAACAGGAGCAGCACTCCCTGAACAACAACAACAGGAGCAGCACTCCCTGAACAACAACAACAGGAGCAGCACTCCCTGAACAACAACAACAGGAGCAGCACTCCCTGAACAACAACAACAGGAGCAACTCACCCTCAACAACAACAACAGGAGCAGCTCACCCTCAACAACAACAACAGGAGCAGCTCACCCTGAACAACAACAACAGGAGCAACTCACCCTCAACAACAACAACAGGAGCAGCTCACCCTCAACAACAACAACAGGAGCAGCACTCCCTGAACAACAACAACAGGAGCAGCACTCCCTGAACAACAACAACAGGAGCAGCACTCCCTGAACAACAACAACAGGAGCAGCACTCCCTGAACAACAACAACAGGAGCAGCACTCCCTGAACAACAACAACAGGAGCAGCACTCCCTGAACAACAACAACAGGAGCAGCACTCCCTGAACAACAACAACAGGAGCAGCTCACCCTGAACAACAACAACAGGAGCAACTCACCCTCAACAACAACAACAGGAGCAGCTCACCCTCAACAACAACAACAGGAGCAGCACTCCCTGAACAACAACAACAGGAGCAGCTCACCCTGAACAACAACAACAGGAGCAGCTCATCATGAACAATAACACTAGTGTCTCACCTTGAACAATGAGCCAAATTGGGATCATTGGCTCAATTTTACAACGATTAATATTTAAGGCTCCCATGATGATGAAGGCGAAGCCGAAGACCGGGATGATGATTCCGGCAGCGATGATGACCGGCCACTGGATCAGCGTCGCCAGGCAGCCTCCTGTAGGCACCAGAAGCAAGGGATTACATCTCTAACATGGTGTTGCTGCGACTGGCAGCCTCCTGTGGGCACCAGAAGCAAAAGATTACATCTCTAACATGGTGTTGCGGCGTCTGGCAGCCTCCTGTGGGCACCAGAAGCAAAAGATTACATCTCTAACATGGTGTTGCTGCGGCTGGCAGCCTCCTTTGGGCACCAGACGCAAGGGATTACATCTCTAACATGGTGTTGCTGCGGCTGGCAGCCTCCTGTGGGCACCAGACGCAGGGGATTACATCTTTAACAAGGTGTTGCTGCGGCTGGCAGCCTCCTGTGGGCACCAGACGCAAGGGATTACATCTCTAACATGGTGTTGCTGCGGCTGGCAGCCTCCTGTGGGCACCAGAAGCAAGGGATTACATCTCTAACATGGTGTTGCTGCGGCTGGCAGCCTTCTGTGGGCACCAGACGCAGGGGATGCGTCTGGTATCCACAATGTTACAATATTAGTCAATATTAGAAGTCAATATTTGTCACGATGATGGCATAAAAATAACCTATGATCTATCATTATCGAAATATTTATTATGGATAAAATATCTGAAATTTAGGGAGCATGTCTTACTTAACAGGTACTTATAATCTAGAAAATGTTCTAGTTCCCCAACATAAGTTTCATGATTGGATTTGAGAACAAAATGATTTGAGATTATGATTTCAGAACAAAATGATTTGAGATTATGATTTCAGAACAAAATGATTTGAGAACAAAATGATTTGAGAACAAAAACATTGGCTTAAAAGTTTCTATTTCTTATTTATAGACAAGCTTGGCTTTCTCCAGGTGAGTGACTAGGTGTGTTGAGCAATGCATGCTTGCAAGGAGCGTTGCAAGTGGAAGTTCAGAACACCTTTCCAGGAGGTTGAGACTCCACAGTCTTGCCCCAAGGTCTTGCTTAGATGTGTTTCATTTACAACTTTTTTTACTCTCCCTTTTGTGACGGAACAGGAAGATGAGAGAGAACTGGTAAAGGAAGGTGGCTCAGGGAGAGAGCGATCAGCCCCAGTCACTTGCATCTTGCTCGTTAAGTGAAAAGCAAGAGGGTCAAACTTCATTATGAACTGGTAGCTACAGAACCATAAGTGAGAACCAAGGTCAACCTTCACCATGACCTGATATTATAACATTGAAACACTGTCGACGGAACAGTATGATTAGCCTAAAAGGAAGCACCAGGGTGGGACGTAGAGCACCAGGGTGGGATGTGGAGCACCAGGGTGGGACGTGAAGCACTAGGGTGGGACGTAGAGCACTAGGGTGAGACGTGGAGCACAAGGGTGGGACGTGGAGCACTAGGGTGAGAAGTGGAGCACTAGGGTGGGACGTAGAGCACTAGGGTGGGACGTAGAGCACTAGGGTGGGACGTAGAGCACTAGGGTGAGACGTGGAGCACTAGGGTGGGACGTGGAGCACTAGGGTGAGAAGTGGAGCACTAGGGTGGGACGTGGAGCACTAGGGTGGGACGTGCAGCACTAGGGTGGGACGTGGAGCACCAGGGTGGGACGTAGAGCACTAGGGTGGGACGTGGAGCACTAGGGTGGGACGTGCAGCACTAGGGTGGGACGTGCAGCACTAGGGTGGGACGTGGAGCACCAGGGTGGGACGTGAAGCACTAGGGTGGGACGTGGAGCACCAGGGTGGGACGTAGAGCACTAGGGTGGGACGTAGAGCACTAGGGTGGGACGTAGAGCACTAGGGTGAGACGTGGAGCACTAGGGTGGGACGTGGAGCACTAGGGTGAGAAGTGGAGCACTAGGGTGGGACGTGCAGCACTAGGGTGGGACGTGCAGCACTAGGGTGGGACGTGGAGCACCAGGGTGGGACGTGAAGCACTAGGGTGGGACGGGGAGCACCAGGGTGGGACGTGAAGCACTAGGGTGAGAAGTGGAGCACTAGGGTGGGACGTAGAGCACTAGGGTGGGACGTAGAGCACTAGGGTGGGACGTAGAGCACTAGGGTGAGACGTGGAGCACTAGGGTGGGACGTGGAGCACTAGGGTGTGAAGTGGAGCACTAGGGTGGGACGTGGAGCACTAGGGTGGGACGTGGAGCACTAGGGTGGGACGTGGAGCACCAGGGTGGGACGTAGAGCACTAGGGTGGGACGTGGAGCACTAGGGTGGGACGTGCAGCACTAGGGTGGGACGTGCAGCACTAGGGTGGGACGTGGAGCACCAGGGTGGGACGTGAAGCACTAGGGTGGGACGTGGAGCACCAGGGTGGGACGTAGAGCACTAGGGTGGGACGTAGAGCACTAGGGTGGGACGTAGAGCACTAGGGTGAGACGTGGAGCACTAGGGTGGGACGTGGAGCACTAGGGTGAGAAGTGGAGCACTAGGGTGGGACGTGCAGCACTAGGGTGGGACGTGCAGCACTAGGGTGGGACGTGGAGCACCAGGGTGGGACGTGAAGCACTAGGGTGGGACGTGGAGCACCAGGGTGGGACGTGAAGCACTAGGGTGGGACGTGGAGCACTAGGGTGAGACGTGGAGCACTAGGGTGGGACGTGGAGCACTAGGGTGAGAAGTGGAGCACTAGGGTGGGACGTGCAGCACTAGGGTGAGACGTGGAGCACTAGGGTGGGACGTGGAGCACTAGGGTGGGACGTGAAGCACTAGGGTGGGACGTGCAGCACTAGGGTGGGACGTGCAGCACTAGGGTGGGACGTGGAGCACCAGGGTGGGACGTGAAGCACTAGGGTGGGACGTAGAGCACCAGGGTGGGACGTGAAGCACTAGGGTGGGACGTGGAGCACTAGGGTGAGACGTGGAGCACTAGGGTGGGACGTGCAGCACTAGGGTGGGACGTGGAGTACTAGGGTGGGACGTAGAGCACTAGGGTGGGACGTAGAGCACCAGGGTGGGACGTAGAGCACCAGGGTGGGACGTAGAGCACCAGGGTGGGACGTAGAGCACTAGGGTGGGACGTTGAGCACTAGGGTGAGACGTGGAGCACCAGGGTGGGACGTGGAACACTAGGATGGGACGTGCAGCACTAGGGTGGGACGTGGAGTACCAGGGTGGGACGTGGAGCACCAGGGTGGGATGTGGAGCACCAGGGTGGGACGTGAAGCACCTGGGTGGGACGTGGATCAATAGGGTGGGACGTGGAGCACCTGGGTGGGACGTGGAGCACTAGGGTGGGACGTGGAGCACTAGGGTGGGACGTGAAGCACCTGGGTGGGACGTGGATCACTAGGGTGGGACGTGGAGCACCTGGGTGGGACGTGGAGCACTAGGGTGGGACGTGGAGCACTAGGGTGGGACGTGGAGCACCTGGGTGGGACGTGGAGCACTAGAGTGGGACGTGGAGCACTAGAGTGGGACGTGGAGCACTAGGGTGGGACGTGGAGCACTAGAGTGGGACGTGGAGCACTAGGGTGGGACGTGGAGCACTAGGGTGGGACGTACAGCACTAGGGTGGGACGTGGAGCACCTGGGTGGGACGTGGAACACTAGAGTGGGACGTACAGCACTAGGGTGGGACGTGGAGCACCTGGGTGGGACGTGCAGCACTAGGGTGGGACGTGGAGCACCAGGGTGGGACGTGCAGCACTAGGGTGGGACGTGGAGCACCTAGGTGGGACGTGGAGCACTAGGGTGGGACGTGCAGCACAAGGATGGGACGTGGAGCACCTGGGTGGGACGTGGAGCACTAGGGTGGGACGTGGAGCACCTGGGTGGGACGTGCAGCACCTGGGTGGGACGTGGAACACCTGGGTGGGACGTGGAGCACCAGGGTGGGACGTGGAGCACCTGGGTGGGACGTGGAGCACCTGGGTGGGACGTGAAGCACTAGGGTGGGACGTGCAGCACCTGGGTGGGACGTGCAGCACCTGGGTGGGACGTGGAGCACCAGGGTGGGACGTGGAGCACCTGGGTGGGACGTGGAGCACCTGGGTGGGACGTGAAGCACTAGGGTGGGACGTGCAGCACTAGGGTGGGACGTGAAGCACCAGGATGGGACGTGGAGCACCAGGGTGGGACGTGAAGCACTAGGGTGGGACGTGGAGCACCTGGGTGGGACGTGGAGCACCTGGGTGGGACGTGAAGCACCAGGGTGGGACGTGGAGCACTAGGGTGGGACGTGCAGCACTAGGGTGAGACGTGGAGCACTAGGGTGGGACGTGCAGCACCAGGGTGGGACGTGCAGCACCAGGGTGGGACGTGCAGCACTAGGGTGGGACGTGGAGCAGCAGGGTGGGACGTGGAGCACCAGGGTGGGACGTGGAGCACCAGGGTGGGACGTGAAGCACTAGGGTGGGACGTAGAGCACCAGGGTGGG
This sequence comes from Procambarus clarkii, assembly GCF_040958095.1. Lineage (NCBI taxonomy): Eukaryota > Metazoa > Arthropoda > Malacostraca > Decapoda > Cambaridae > Procambarus > Procambarus clarkii. The sequence continues at coordinate 8,941,740 of NC_091225.1, read as the reverse complement.
ACGTGCAGCACTAGGGTGGGACGTGGAGCACCAGGGTGGGACGTGGAGCACCAGGGTGGGACGTGAAGCACCAGGGTGGGACGTGAAGCACAAGGATGGGACGTGGAGCACCAGGGTGGGACGTAGAGCACCAGGGTGGGACGTGGAGCACCAGGGTGGGACGTGCAGCACCAGGGTGGGACGTGAAGCACTAGGGTGGGACGTGGAGCACTAGGGTGGGACGTGAAGCACTAGGGTGGGACGTGGAGCACCAGGGTGGGACGTGGAGCACCAGGGTGGGACGAGGAGCACCAGGGTGGGACGTGGAGCACCAGGGTGGGACGTGGAGCACCAGGGTGGGACGTGAAGCACTAGGGTGGGACGTGGAGCACTAGGGTGGGACGTGGAGCACCAGGGTGGGACGAGGAGCACCAGGGTGGGACGTGGAGCACCAGGGTGGGACGTGGAGCACCAGGGTGGGACGTGGAGCACCAGGGTGGGACGAGGAGCACCAGGGTGGGACGTGGAGCACCAGGGTGGGACGTGGAGCACCAGGGTGGGACGAGGAGCACCACGGTGGGACGTGGAGCACCAGGGTGGGACGTGGAGCACCAGGGTGGGACGTGAAGCACTAGGGTGGGACGTAGAGCACTAGGGTGGGACGTAGAGCACTAGGGTGGGACGTGGAGCACCAGGGTGGGACGTGGAGCACCAGGGTGGGACGTGGAGCACCAGGGTGGGACGAGGAGCACCAGGGTGGGACGTGGAGCACCAGGGTGGGACGTGGAGCACCAGGGTGGGACGTGAAGCACTAGGGTGGGACGTAGAGCACTAGGGTGGGACGTGGAGCACCAGGGTGGGACGTGGAGCACTAGGGTGGGACGTGAGGTTGTCTACTCACCACATCCACCGCCGTCATCACTGTCACCGTCGTAGCTGTGCTCTGAAAAAATAAAGTTTTTGTTAAGTTATTTAGAATAAAGGAATTAATTTGTTTCAAATTTTCACCAGAAAACAGATGAGTGTTGAGTAGAAGTGACGTCATGATGATTGTTGAGTAACAGTGACGTCATGATGATGATTGTTGAGTAGCAGTGACGTCATGATGATGATTGTTGAGTAACAGTGACGTCATGATGATGATTGTTGAGTAGCAGTGACGTCATGATGATTGTTGAGTAACAGTGACGTTATGATGATGATTGTTGAGTAGCAGTGACGTCATGATGATTGTTGAGTAACAGTGACGTCATGATGATGATTGTTGAGTAGCAGTGACGTCATGATGATTGTTGAGTAACAGTGACGTCATGATGATGATTGTTGAGTAGCAGTGACGTCATGATGATTGTTGAGTAACAGTGACGTCATGATGATGATTGTTGAGTAGCAGTGACGTCATGATGATTGTTGAGTAGCAGTGACGTCATGATGATGATTGTTGAGTAACAGTGACGTCATGATGATGATTGTTGAGTAGCAGTGACGTCATGATGATTGTTGAGTAACAGTGACGTCATGATGACGATTGTTGAGTAGCAGTGACGTCATGATGATTGTTGAGTAACAGTGACGTCATGATGATGATTGTTGAGTAGCAGTAACGTCATGATGATTGTTGAGTAGCAGTTACGTCATGATGATGATTGTTGAGTAACAGTGACGTCATGATGATGATTGTTGAGTAGCAGTGACGGCATGATGATTGTTGAGTAACAGTGACGTCATGATGATGATTGTTGAGTAGCAGTGACGTCATGATGATTGTTGAGTAGCAGTGACGTCATGATGATTGTTGAGTAACAGTGACGTCATGATGATTGTTGAGTAGCAGTGACGTCATGATGATGATTGTTGAGTAACAGTGACGTCATGATGATGATTGTTGAGTAAGAGTGATATCATGATGATGATTGTTGAGTAGCAGTGACGTCATGATGATGATTGTTGAGTAGCAGTGACGTCATGATGATGATTGTTGAGTAGCGTGACGTCATGATGATTGTTGAGTAACAGTGACGTCGTGATGATGATTGTTGAGTAACAGTGACGTCGTGATGATGATTGTTGAGTAACAGTGACGTCGTGATGATGATTGTTGAGTAACAGTGACGTCATGATGATGATTGTTGAGTAGCAGTGACGTCATAATGATTGTTGAGTAACAGTGACGTCGTGATGATGATTGTTGAGTAACAGTGACGTCGTGATGATGATTGTTGAGTAACAGTGACGTCGTGATGATGATTGTTGAGTAACAGTGACGTCGTGATGATGATTGTTGAGTAACAGTGACGTCATGATGATGATTGTTGAGTAGCAGTGACGTCATGATGATGATTGTTGAGTAACAGTGACGTCATGATGATTGTTGAGTAACAGTGACGTCGTGATGATGATTGTTGAGTAACAGTGACGTCGTGATGATGATTGTTGAGTAACAGTGACGTCATGATGATTGTTGAGTAACAGTGACGTCGTGATGATGATTGTTGAGTAACAGTGACGTCGTGATGATGATTGTTGAGTAACAGTTACGTTGTGATGATGATTGTTGAGTAGCGTGACGTCATGATGATGATTGTTGAGTAGCGTGACGTCATGATGATTGTTGAGTAACAGTGACGTCGTGATGATGATTGTTGAGTAACTGTGACGTCGTGATGATGATTGTTGAGTAACAGTGACGTTGTGATGATGATTGTTGAGTAACAGTGACGTTATGATGATGATTGTTGAGTAGCAGTGACGTCATGATGATTGTTGAGTAACAGTGACGTCGTGATGATGATTGTTGAGTAGCAGTGACGTCATGATGATTGTTGAGTAACAGTGACGTCGTGATGATGATTGTTGAGTAGTAGTGACGTCATGATGATTGTTGAGTAACAGTGACGTCGTGATGATGATTGATGAGTAGCAGTGACGTCATGATGATTGTTGAGTAACAGTGACGTCGTGATGATGATTGTTGAGTAGCAGTGACGTCATGATGATTGTTGAGTAACAGTGACGTCGTGATGATGATTGTTGAGTAGCAGTGACGTCATAATGATTGTTGAGTAACAGTGACGTCGTGATGATGATTGTTGAGTAACAGTGACGTCGTGATGATGATTGTTGAGTAACAGTGACGTCGTGATGATGATTGTTGAGTAACAGTGACGTCGTGATGATGATTGTTGAGTAGCAGTGACGTCATAATGATTGTTGAGTAACAGTGACGTCGTGATGATGATTGTTGAGTAACAGTGACGTCGTGATGATGATTGTTGAGTAACAGTGACGTCGTGATGATGATTGTTGAGTAACAGTGACGTCGTGATGATGATTGTTGAGTAACAGTGACGTCATGATGATTGTTGAGTAACAGTGACGTCGTGATGATGATTGATGAGTAGCAGTGACGTCATGATGATTGTTGAGTAACAGTGACGTCGTGATGATGATTGTTGAGTAGCAGTGACGTCATGATGATTGTTGAGTAACAGTGACGTCATGATGATGATTGTTGAGTAGCAGTGACGTCATGATGATTGTTGAGTAACAGTGACGTCATGATGATGATTGTTGAGTAGCAGTGACGTCATGATGATTGTTGAGTAACAGTGACGTCGTGATGATGAGTGTTGAGTAGCAGTGACGCCATGATGATTGTTGAGTAACAGTGACGTCGTGATGATGAGTGTTGAGTAGCAGTGACCTTATCATTATGATTGTTGGGTCCTGTAAATGGACGTGTACTTAAATTATATTCTGGCATCTAGGATACACCAATAATGTTTATATATATTAACTTAAATTAGATATGAAAATATTCAAATCCCAGTCGTGGTCCCAGTCGTGGTCCCAGTCGTGGTCCCTGTCGTGTTCCCTGTCGTGTTCCCTGTCATGTTCCCTGTCGTGTTCCCTGTCGTGTTCCCTGTCGTGGTCCCTGTCGTGGTCCCTGTCGTGTTCCCTGTCGTGGTCCCTGTCGTGTTCCCTGTCGTGTTCCCTGTCGTGGTCCCTGTCATGTTCCCTGTCGTGTTCCCTGTCGTGTTCCCTGTCGTGGTCCCTGTCATGTTCCCTGTCGTGTTCCCTGTCGTGTTCCCTGTCGTGTTCCCTGTCATGTTCCCTGTCGTGGTCCCTGTCGTGTTCCCTGTCGTGTTCCCTGTCATGTTCCCTGTCGTGGTCCCTGTCGTGGTCCCTGTCGTGTTCCCTGTCGTGTTCCCTGTCGTGGTCCCTGTCGTGGTCCCTGTCGTGTTCCCTGTCATGTTCCCTGTCGTGGTCCCTGTCGTGTTCCCTGTCGTGTTCCCTGTCGTGTCTGTCTAGCAGTTCATGTTACTTAAGTTTCCCATGTTAACAATAACCTGATTTTTAAGATAACTATATCAGGTGTGTCCACCACCAGGTGTGTCCACCACCAGGTGTGTCCACCACCAGGTGTGTCCACCACCAGGTGTGTCCACCCACCAGGTGTGTCCATCACCAGGTGTGTCCACCACCAGGTGTGTCCACCACCAGGTGTGTCCACCACCAGGTGTGTACATCACCAGCTGTGTCCACCACCAGGTGTGTCCACCACCAGGTGTGTCCACCACCAGGTGTGTCCACCACCAGGTGTGTCCACCACCAGGTGTGTCCACCACCAGGTGTGTCCATCACCAGGTGTGTCCACCACCAGGTGTGTCCACCACCAGGTGTGTCCACCACCAGGAATGTCCACCACCAGGTGTGTCCATCACCAGGTGTGTGTCCACCACCAGGTGTGTCCACCACCAGGTGTGTCCACCACCAGGTATGTCCACCACCAGGTGTGTCCACCACCAGATGTGTCCACCACCAGGTGTGTCCACCACCAGGTGTGTCCACCACCAGGTGTGTCCACCACCAGGTGTGTGTCCACCACCAGGTGTGTCCACCACCAGGTGTGTCCACCACCAGGTGTGTCCACCACCAGGTGTGTCCACCACCAGGTGTGTCCACCACTACTTGTGTCCACCCACCAGGTGTGTCCACCACCAAGTGTGTCCACCACCAGGTGTGTCCACCACCAGGTGTGTCCACCACCAGGTGTGTCCACCACCAGGTGTGTCCACCACCAGGTGTGTCCACCACCAGGTGTGTCCACCACCAGGTGTGTCCACCACCAGGTGTGTCCACCACCAGATGTGTCCACCACCAGGTGTGTCCACCACCAGGTGTGTCCACTACCAGGTGTGTCCACCACCAGGTGTGTCCACCACCAGGTGTGTCCACCACCAGGTGTGTCCACTACCAGGTGTGTCCACCACCAGGTGTGTCCACCACCAGGTGTGTCCACCACCAGGTGTGTCCACCACCAGGGTGTGTGTCCACCACCAGGTGTGTCCACCACTAGGTGTGTCTACTACCAGGTGTGTCCACCACCAGGTGTGTCCACCACCAGGTGTGTCCACCACCACGGTGTGTGTCCACCACCAGGTGTGTCCACCACTAGGTGTGTCTACTACCAGGTGTGTCCACCACCAGGTGTGTCCACCACCAGGTGTGTCCACCACCAGGTGTGTCCACCACCAGGTGTGTCCACCACCAGGTGTGTCCACCACCAGGTGTGTCCACCACCAGGGTGTGTGTCCACCACCAGGTGTGTCCACCACTAGGTGTGTCTACTACCAGATGTGTCCACCACCAGGTGTGTCCACCACCAGGTGTGTCCACCACCAGGTGTGTCCACCACCAGGGTGTGTGTCCACCACCAGGTGTGTCCACCACTAGGTGTGTCTACTACCAGGTGTGTCCACCACCAGGTGTGTCCACCACCAGGGTGTGTGTCCACCACCAGGTGTGTCCACCACCAGGTATGTCCACCACCAGGTGTGTCCATCACCAGGTGTGTGTCCACCACCAGGTGTGTCCATCACCAGGTGTGTGTCCACCACCAGGTGTGTCCACCACTAGGTGTGTCCACCACCAGGTGTGTCCATCACCAGGTGTGTGTCCACCACCAGGGGTGTCCACCACCAGGTGTGTCCACCACCAGGTGTGTCCACCACCAGGTGTGTCCATCACCAGGTGTGTGTCCACCACCAGGTGTGTCCACCACCAGGTGTGTCCACCACCAGGTGTGTCCACCACTAGGTGTGTCCATTATCAGGTGTGTCCATTATCAGGTGTGTCCACCACCAGGTGTGTCCACCACCAGGTGTGTCCACCACTACTTGTGTCCACCACCAAGTGTCTCCACCACCAGGTGTGTCCACCACCAGGTGTGTCCACCACCAGGTGTGTCCACCACCAGGTGTGTCCACCACCAGGTGTGTCCACCACCAGATGTGTTCACCACCAGGTGTGTCCACCACCAGGTGTGTCCACCACCAGGTGTGTCCATCACCAGGTGTGTGTCCACCACCAGGTGTGTCCACCACCAGATGTGTCCACCACCAGGTGTGTCCACCACCAGGTGTGTGTCCACCACCAGGTGTGTCCACCACCAGGTGTGTCCACCACCAGGTGTGTCCACCACCAGGTGTGTCCATCACCAGGTGTGTGTCCACCACCAGGTGTGTCCACCACTAGGTGTGTCTACTACCAGGTGTGTCCACCACCAGGTGTGTCCACCACCAGGTGTGTCCACCATCAGTGGTCAATATCTTGGTCAGCATGCATACTGCAATCCATTACCCTTATTTCAAGCGATTTTAGCATGGTTTCTAGTCTTTGGTTCAGTATTTTAGTCCATCTGGGAGCTCCTGTTATGACTCGCAATGCATCATTTGATTAACCTCAACGTTTTCCCACCTGCCAGGAAAAAGAGTGAGTAAGGCAGGCGCTGCATAATCAACTAGAGAACGAACGGCGTGTATGTAAAACATTCTTAACACTTTGTGTCCCGCTCCTAGACGGGGCCCTGTGATTGCTCTCATTATATTCAGTCGTGATTTTGCTTTCTCCTTCAGATATTGAATTTGCTTGTTGAATGTCATTTTAGAATCTATCCACACTCCGAGATATTGATATTGTGTAACCCACTGAAGGTTAATATCTTGAATGCGTAGGTGCCTGTCTGGAGTGTTGCCGCCTAGTCTCATTGCCTTAGACTTCAGATATTTTTAGCCCTAAAACGCTGCATTCAGATGTCACTTTATCTAATGCACCTTGTGCTTTATTTAGATGTGAAGTACTTGTAATGACTGATGCTATATCATCAGCATAGCTTAGCGATTTAACCCTTTCTGCAAATGACATGGTAACGAGGTTTTCCATAAGGATGTTAAAAAGACCAGGACTGAGGACTCCTTGTGGAGTCCCATTCTCATGCAAGTGGTAGTCCGACACATGTCCTTGCAACTTTACTCTGGCATACCTGTGACTTAGGTAATCTTGAATCCATCCTAGCATATTTCCCTTTACACCTTGTTTAACTAAGGTGTGTAAAGTTGCTTGCGGGCTTGCAAGTTCGAATGCTTTTTCTAGATCAAGGAAGATCACTATAGCTGGACCTGAGTTAACTGTTCCTAGTAATGTTGCTATACAGTTGGCAGTACCTACTCCTCTAGTGAAGCTAAATATGTGTTTATGAAGGTCTCCAGTCTTCCACAGTAGTCTATTTAAGACCACCCGTTCTGCAGTTTTACTAATGCATGATGTTAATGAAATGGGTCTGTAATTGCCAGGTTCTTTCGGCTTAGAAATCGGTATGATGTCTGCTTTCTTCCAAGAGGTCGGTAGTTTGCCTTGCTGCCAAGATGCATTGATGACGTCCAATATTCCTTGTTCTCCAGCAGGACCTGCATGTGCGACCATTGAGTATGTAATGTTATCAGCACCTGGTGCAGTGTCCTTACCACCTTTTTTGGCTCTGATTAGTTCTTGTTTGGTGAAGGGACAGACACATTCGTCATTTATAGCTATGCCCTCATGAATGACTGTCATCCTCTCTTGTTTTAATTGTTCTTGCTGCCTTCTGACCATTGCAGGAAGCTAATATGAAGCTGTTCTTTCTGCAAATTGGAGAGCAAGTCTCTCAGCCTCCTGCAATGGTTGAATACATGCCTGTGGTCGGGCTGGTCGACCTGATATGGTTTTAATCTGACCACATATCTTGCCAAGACTATGTTCCTTTAGAGTTTGACACCACCCAAACCATCTTGCCTCCTTTACTTCTCTAGAAACTCGTCTTGCTTCAGATATCACCGCTCTTAGCAGAGTTCTTCCTTCTGGTGTGGGGTTTCTCTTTAGATGTTTTCTGAAGATTTTGACTCTGTGGTTTTGTTCTTTAACTTCATTACTATAGAACCAATAGTTCTTTCGTTTTGTGTTTCCTGTGATAATGATTGGAATAGCTTTGTTTGCAGCAGCTGGAATGGCTTCCTGGAGATTGGTCTCGTGAATGTTCAAATCCTCAAGTGGCGTGTTTGGTGTATACTATTTTTCAAGTTCCTCTTGCTATATAATCCAGTTGGCTTTTTTTAAATTCCACCTAGGTTGTGCAGGTGGTGTAGTAGGTCGTTCTATGTTTAGTGTTACGACAGTAGCATTGTGGTCTCTGGTGATCACCGGATCTACCTCCCACTTCGCCTGATGCTTGAGTGCCGTTGAGATTAATGTAAGATCAAGGGAACCTCCTAAAATGTGAGTGGGTTCCCCAGTGTTGAGAAGTGTAATTTCAGGTACTTCTCGCAGAGCTGCGGCTAAATGGCGCCCATCTGCATTGGCTGGCCCAGTCGCACCTAACTCTTGATGATGAGAATTAAAATCCCCAGCAATAATTACATTTTCCTGCGTGGCCAAGGCAAGCACTGCCTCTGCTTCTAGTTTACGCCTTGGGGGCTTGTAGACATTGTATATGAGGAGCTCAATATTAGTCATATTCACTGTTACTGCTAATACCTCTACTCCATCCCCACATGAAACTGGGTCTATTTTCTTGCTAGGTATGGTGTTCCTGACTAGGGTCATTAATCCTCTTTGTCTCCCCTGATCATACGGTATAACATAGTGCTGATATCCAGCTAATCTGAAGGATTTCGTGGCTGGGAAAAGAGTTTCTTCCAAAGCGTTTATATCTGCTTTCGTGCTGATTGCAGCCTCCTGAAGTGTGTGTTTTTTACTTCCAAGACTTTGTATGTTCCACTGCAGTATTCGTAATGGCCAGACGACGGTTTCCGTTGGTGTTGCCTGTTCTACTAGAACTCTTCAGAATCGACCTTTATATTCTCCACCTCGCAAGTCGTGTCGCTGCAAATCGGACTGCACTGACTGCTCGTGGTCATCCCCGGCATTGTTGGAATCTGTGCATAACTGTGGTCCAACACTTTGTTGTTGGTATTGCTGCATGTCGGACTGCATTGATTGCTCGTAGCCGTTTCTTGTGTTGTCGGAACCTGTGCATCTCTCCCATCTAGTATTTCGCTGTTGATGTTGCTGCATATTGGGCTGCATTGATTGTTCATGCCCGCCTTTTGTGTTGTCGGAACCTGTGCATCTCTCCCATCTAGTATTTCGCTGTTGATGTTGCTGCATATTGGGCTGCATTGATTGTTCATGCCCGCCTTTTGTGTTGTTGGAACCTGTGCATCACTGCTGTTCAAAACTTCTTTGTTGGTGTTGTTGCATATCAGACTACATTGGCTGTTGTTGTCTGTCTCTTGTGTTGTAAGATTCTGTTGATCTTGGGTGGTCACTGATTCTTGCAGTTGCTTTTGTGAATGTTGATGTTCTGGTGTCTTGACTACCCGACTGCTGTTAGTAGTCTGTATGTCCATGTTGCGTTGTTTGTCCTCTTGTGCTCCGTCTTGTCTCGGACTGTCTATTTCTTGTGGAACTGTGGTCTGCTGCACGATCTTGTCCATTATCACACAAATGATTTCTTGAGTCTGTTGCTGTGAGGCGTTCTGCGTCATCTGTAGATAATTGATAATGGTCTCTGCCATGATCTTCACGATGTTTTTCAGTTGGACCTCAATAAAATTGTATATTTGTTGTGTTGACACCGAAAGTAATTGCTTTTGCTCTTTGGCTTTTGTTGTATTTCTGCAGCACTTTTGCGTATTTTCTGATTTGGAATTAATAGATTCTGGAAATTTTGTTCTGTAAGAGTGGATATTTGTTGTGGATGTGCACGAGTGTTCCAGACGTTGGTGTTGGTGTATGTAGTGCTGGTCTGTGTGTTTATCCTGGCCTGAGCTGTCTGCACTTTTTCTTTCCGTGCAGAGCAGGTTGTGCTCCAGGCATGATGTTTGCCGCCACAATTTGGACATTTGGCTGTCGTGGCCTGGTTTGCCTTGTGCTTGTCTATACAGTCTTTGGTTGGATGCCTCAAGCTGCACACTCCGCATCTCTCCTGTCCGGTGCAGCGTGATTGATGGTGGCCGTATTTCTGACACCTGAAGCAGCGCAGGGGTTCTGGGGCGTATGGTCTCTGTCGGTATGTTCCCCAATTTCCAAGATTGTGAATGTTTCTGGCACATGTCCCAAGACGGTCCCCAGAACCTGACGTGTCGCTGCCTTGTCTACTTTTGTGCGGCATCGTTCCGCATTCAGGATTTGCTTGTGTTCTAGTACTGGATCCAGGGGTAAGTCGATTGGGTATCCCAAAAGCACGACTCGTGTGCGTCTTTCTGAAGAATCCAGCTTTTCCAAGCGTACTGGTTTCCCTTGCAGGACTTTTGCTTTTTCTAAGTAATTTGCAGTCTATTGGTCTCGTGGTGTCATAATTATTTCTCCTTTCAGGTTGACTGTGATCTAAAGTTTGAGCTCTGGTTGTTCCTTTTCCATTGCCGTTACTACTCCATATGCTGTAGGAAAGTGGCCTGTCTGCATTATCTTGAATTTTGGAAGATGTGCAGTCTGGCGATGGCTGGTGTGTGACTGGTGGTGTCCTCTCCTGTCTCATACTGCTGTCCAGTGGCTGGGCTGTGGAGAGAGGTACAGTGTCTGACACTGGCTGGTGTGAGACTGGTGGTGTTCTCTCCTGTCTCATGCTGATGTCCTGTGGCTGTGTTGTGGACAGAGAAGCATTGTCTGACACTGGCTGGTGTGTGACTGATGTACTCTCTAAGTCCATTACGTCTGCTGTCTTGCTGGCAGAAGTACGTAGTGAAGCCTCGATAGCAGTTTTCATCAGTGCCTGCTGCACCTCGGTCCACTGTCCCTCCTCGTCTGAAAACTGCCTCCATTTTTTTTTTTTTTTTTTTTTTTTTTTTTTTTTTTTTTTTTTTTTTTTTTTTGAGATATATACAAGAGTTGTTACATTCTTGTACAGCCACTAGTACGCGTAGCGTTTCGGGCAAGTCCTTAATCCTACGGTCCCTGGAATACGATCCCCTGCCGCGAAGAATCGTTTTTTCATCCAAGTACACATTTTACTGTTGCGTTAAACAGAGGCTACAGTTAAGGAATTGCGCCCAGTAAATCCTCCCCGGCCAGGATACGAACCCATGACATAGCGCTCGCGGAACGCCAGGCGAGTGTCTTACCACTACACCACGGAGACTGTAAATTGCCTCTTTACAGTTTACAATTGCCTCTTCCATTGCCTCTTTCTCTTTGACTTCCCCATGACTCTCCGTGTTGGGAGGACCGATTCACTGCTCTACCTAATGCCTGAGACACTCTTAGGCCTGGAGAAATTCATTCCCCTCCAACATAGGTCGTAAAATGATTCCCCCCAGGTGGAATCAGGAATACCTAACACCTAAATGAGCAGTTTGGTCTACCTTTCCTTGTCAGGCTCAGTACACCTTCTTAGGTGCCCCCTTGTGGCAATGCCCGCTGGGTATTGCCTCGCCCTTCAGGGTAGGACTCTAAGTAACCTGGTCAGTGATACGGTCCTCACATAAAAAAAAAATCGGTCATGGGCATCGAGAGTGTGGTACGAGAGTTTGGGTCGTCTGCGTACTGGGTTGCGCAGAATACCAGTCAGCTGGGCAGCAGGTAATCAACAACGTTGTTTCTCCATAAATTGTAGACGAAATCGAAATTATTTCCTTCCAAACAAAATATTGTCTGGGTCTTGGAGTACTGCTGTATTCTTCCTCACAAAACCGCGATGATTTGAGCTGATGGGTGCTCAGAATCGTACATTTTTCCGGGAACAAATCCGTGTGTGGCCAGCTAACAATGGCACCTGCAGCTGATCTGTTGGCCGGTGTCGTGTGTTGGCAGGTATCACATGTTAGCAGGTGTCGCATGTTGGCAGGTGTCGTATGTTGGCAGGTATCACATGTTAGCAGGTGTCTCCTGTTGGCAGGTGTCGCATGTTGGCAGGTGTCGCATGTTGGCAGGTGTCGTATGTTGGCAGGTATCACATGTTAGCAGGTGTCTCCTGTTGGCAGGTGTCGGGTGTTGGCAGGCGTTGCGTGTTGGCAGGTGTTGTCGGAAATTGCTGACACCCGAAGCACTAACCCCTAGCACAGTAAGATAAATGCGTTGTGTTAGGAAAATAAATCTACTAACACATATTAAATTCTAGTGAGAGAATATCAAAAGTTTCCTTGAATCCATGATGGTCTATTGCGTCAGCCACCACGTCTCACGCGGTGACGATTTCTTTACTTAATTCTTATTAAAACCAGTCTGCAATTTGCTTTCATTTGCGTTTGTTATTTAGATTGGAAATTAATTAAACTTGACAAGAATTAAAGTGTACAGTACTGTTATCCCAAGGTGAATTTCCCCATCCGTGACATGTTGATTCACGGGCAGAATAATAATGACGTCACGTACTCAGCACTTATTAAATGTGCTTTAAACCACGAAAAACTTCCGATCCAGCATTCTAAACAATGGAAATTTGTTGTCTGGAATTTGGTATAATATATTAGGGCGTAAAATGACGCCAATACTGTCTCGTTAGTGAAAGAGATAAATTAAATAGCGTGTCTAATTTTCTGGACATTCACCACAATCGGGGGAGGAGGAGGCGTCACTTGCGCACCGAGACTCCCTGCCGGAGCGAGCAAATTAGTATCGTCTGATATTTGAGTCATCCGAAGTGCTACGACTCCTAGACGTTGCTATCTCCACACACTAAGGGATTTATGTTCGGTCGGTTATTTTTAACTCAGTAGAGATTTATGAACGTATTTTCTTGTGCTAGAGTTAACCGGTCGTTATGCCGCATGGAAACCAAACCTCACACAGTAAGGTTTAATTCTAAATAGAAAGTTATTTAACTCATTTGAGCTTAGTGAGGGGGAAATATTAGCATTGCAGTAGTTATTGTATATGTTTTCCTCAAAGTGGAGATAATCAACCGGGAACCAGTTGCTTCAACTTACAGTTACCAGTGGACTAGACACCACCAACCAGGAGACGATAATTTGGACTGACTCTCGGGACGTTCTCCTAATGTGACATTTGCAAACCGACTCGGCAGCTAAGCCCTTCTAATTCATTCATTTATGTTTGTAGTTAGTCTACTGACTCTAAATAAATGATAAATAAATAAATAAATGTTTATTTAGGTAAGGTACATACATACAAGAAATTTTTACAAAGATTGGTTCACTTATAGGTAGAGCTAGTACATACAATGCCTAAAGCCACTATTACGCAAAGCGTTTCGGGCATCACAAAGCGTTTCGGGCATAGAGAATAGACTCTATATGAGAATTTTATCAATATCATATATCATATTCATTATTATAATATTACAAGGTTGATTTAACATTATAAATCCACCCCCAAAGTTATGTAAGTTGTAACACCTGGCAGGTTTAGAAATAAACATACAGTCCACTTAATTATCAAGAATTAAATTTAACGAAAACACCTGCTGGGAAATTCCCACAGGTGTCGCATGCTGGCAGGTGTTGCATGTTAGCAGGTGTTGCATGTTGGTAGATGTTGTATGTTAGCAGGTGTTGCATGTTGGCAGGTGTGTGTGTGGGCAGGGTGAGGACGCCTGCGAGGAGGCTCCTGCTCGTGTGGTGTACAGCGGGAGCAACAGCACCCTGGGAATGGTGAAGATAACAGTGAGATGGGGAGTGTAGTCGCTCGATCTCCGGATGTTAGATCATCTGGATGATGTAATACTAGTACGTATCAACCCTAGCGTCAGCACGAGACACCCGGGGTGGAATGATATCAGAATCAACCCTGACGTTAGAACAGGACATCCGGGATGATACAGACCCGGCTGGTAGTCGGATACACATACCAGGATTGCCCAACTGCCGGCCGGGAACTGATAAGACCTATGACGAAGTGCCGGTCAGGTCAACAAGAGCACAAACTGGCCCGGAATATCACCGACAACGACCCACAGGAGTTGTAAAGGTCATTTATCTTGTCAAACACCTTGGAAGGCCGTCGACAACAACTGTACTACGACGGCAAGTTTAACAACTACAATATGGCAGAGCTTCAGTCTCTGATAAGTGTTATCTCTGAGAGATAACCTGTTCCATGTCGACATTCACGTATGTGGACACTGAGGAATACTGACTCAATAACACTATTCCGGTACACTGTGTGTGAAGCAATGGTCGCACTGTTTTATGATACACCGACTCTATTACAGGTAGTTGTTATTGAGGTAGTAATGTATCTGCTCCAGTCGAGAATATCTTTTGAACTACACTACTTGATGTAACAAGATTATGAGGTCAACACAGGTCTCCTTGCTGACCTCTCAGTAATTCCTGCCTCTTGGCCAGATGGCTGACACAGACCAGCATACACGCTTGCTGGCTGACACAGACCAGCATACACGCTTGCTGGCTGACACAGACCAGCATACACGCTTGCAGGCCGACACAGGCCAGCAAACACGCTTGCTGGCTGACACAGGCCAGCAAACACGCTTGCTGGCTGACACAGGCCAGCAAACACGCTTGCTGGCTGACACAGACCAGCATACACGCTTGCTGGCTGACACAGGCCAGCATACACGCTTGCAGGCCGACACAGGCCAGCAAACACGCTTGCTGGCTGACACAGGCCAGCAAACACGCTTGCTGGCTGACACAGGCCAGCATACACGCTTGCTGGCTGACACAGGCCAGCAAACACGCTTGCTGGCTGACACAGACCAGCATACACGCTTGCTGGCTGACACAGACCAGCATACACGCTTGCTGGCTGACACAGACCAGCATACACGCTTGCTGGCTGACACAGGCCAGCAAGCACGCTTGCTGGCTGACACAGACCAGCATACACGCTTGCTGGCTGACACAGACCAGCATACACGCTTGCTGGCTAACACAGGTCAGCATACACGCTTGCTGGCTGACACAGACCAGCATACACGCTTGCTGGCTGACACAGACCAGCATACACGCTTGCTGGCTGACACAGGCCAGCATACACGCTTGCTGGCTGACACAGACCAGCATACACGCTTGCTGGCTGACACAGACCAGCATACACGCTTGCTGGCTGACACAGACCAGCAAACACGCTTGCTGGCTGACACAGACCAGCATACACGCTTGCTGGCTGACACAGACCAGCATACACGCTTGCTGGCTGACACAGACCAGCATACACGCTTGCTGGCTGACACAGGTCAGCATACACGCTTGCTGACTGACACAGACCAGCATACACGCTTGCTGGCTGACACAGACCAGCATACACGCTTGCTGGCTGACACAGACCAGCATACACGCTTGCTGGCTGACACAGACCAGCATACACGCTTGCTGGCTGACACAGACCAGCATACACGCTTGCTGGCTGACACAGACCAGCATACACGCTTGCTGGCTGACACAGGTCAGCATACACGCTTGCTGGCTGACACAGACCAGCATACAGATTCAGATTCAGATTCAGATGTTTATTCAGGTAAGGTATATACATACAAGTGATGTTACATTAATGGATTGATATATAGATAGAGCTAGTACATACAATGCCTAAAGCCACTATTACGCAATGCGTTTCGGGCAAGAAAACATTAATATCTAGAACTTAATACTAATACACGCTTGCTGGCTGACACAGACCAGCATACACGCTTGCTGGCTGACACAGACCAGCATACACGCTTGCTGGCTGACACAGACCAGCATACACGCTTGCTGGCTGACACAGTCTACTGCTGGGTACTGCCAACCAGAGGAGAGCAGTACCCAGCACGACCCTTGTGGCATGTTGACCTTACTGTATGGTGTATGTGGGCTGGTGGTGGTGGTGTATACTGTATGGTGTATGTGGGCTGGTGGTGGTGTATACTGTATGGTGTATGTGGGCTGGTGGTGGTGGTGTATACTGTATGGTGTATGTACTCACCTATTTGTGCTTGCAGGAGTTGAGCTCTGGCTCTTTGGTCCCGCCTCTCAACCGTCAATCAACTGGTGTACAGGTTCCTGAGCCTACTGGGCTCTATCATATCTACACTTGAAACTGTGTATGGAGTCAGCCTCCACCACATCACTGCCTAATGCATTCCACCTGTTAACTACTCTGACACTGAAAAAGTTCCTTCTAACGTCATTTTGGCTCATGTGGGTACTCAGTTTCCATCTGTGTCCCCTTGTTCGCGTCCCGCCAGTGTTGAATAGTTTATCCTTGTTTACTCGGTCGATTCCCCTGAAGATTTTGTAGGTTGTGATCATGTCTCCCCTTATTCCTCTGTCTTCCAGTGTCGTAAGGTGCATTTCCCGCAGCCTTTTCTCGTAACTCATGCCTCTTAGTTCTGGGACTAGTCTAGTGGCATACCTTAGGACTTTTTCCAGCTTCGTTTTGTGCTTGACAAGGTACGGGCTCCATGCTGGGGCCGCATACTCCAGGATTGGTCTTACATATGTGGTGTACAAGATTCTGAATGATTCCTTACACAGGTTCCTGAACGCTGTTCTGATGTTAGCCAGCCTCGCACATGCCGCAGACGTTATTCTTTTTATGTGGGCTTCAGGAGACAGGTTTGGTGTGATATCAACTCCTAGATCTTTCTCTCTGTCCGTTTCATTAAGTACTTCATCTCCTATTCTGTATCCTGTGTCTGGCCTCCTGTTTCCACTGCCTAGTTTCATTACTTTGCATTTACTCGGGTTCAACTTTAGCAGCCATTTGTTGGACCATTCACTCAGTCTGCCTAAGTCATCTTGTAGCCTCCTATTATCATCCTCAATTTCAATTCTCCTCATAATTTTTGCATCATCGGCAAACATTGAGAGAAACGATTCTATACCCTCTGGGAGATCATTTACGTATATCAGAAACAGTATAGGTCCAAGTACTGACCCCTGCGGGACTCCACTCGTAACGTCTCGCCAATCTGAGACCTCACCCCTCACACAGACTCGTTGTCTCCTGTTGCTTAGGTACTCCTTTATCCAATGGAGTACCTTCCCTTTCACTCCAGCCTGCATCTCCAGTTTTTTCACTAGCCTCTTGTGTGGTACTGTATCAAAGGCTTTCTGACAATCCAAAAATATGCAGTCTGCCCACCCTTCTCTTTCTTGCCTTATTTTTGTTGTCTGGTCGTAGAATTCAAGTAATCCTGTGAGGCAGGACCTGTCATCCCTGAACCCATGTTGATGCTGTGTTACAAAGTTTTTTCGCTCCAGATGCACCACTAGCTTTCTTCGCACAATCTTCTCCATCAGCTTGCATGGTATGCAGGTTAGGGACACTGACCTGTAATTCAGTGCCTCCTGTCTACCCCCTTTCTTGTATATCGGGACTACGTTAGCTGCTTTCCAAATTTCTGGCAGTTCCCCTGTTGCCAGTGATTTGTTATACACTATGGTGAGTGGTAGGCACAGTTCTTCTGCTCCTTCCTTTAGTATCCAAGGGGAGATTCCATCTGGGCCTATAGCCTTTGTTACATCCAACTCTAGTAAACACTTCCTTACTTCCCCATTGGTAATCTCAAACTCTTCCAGTGGTTCATGATTAGCTATTCCCTCTCTTATCTCTGGAATTTCTCCTTGCTCTAAGGTGAAGACCTGGAATTTCTTATTCAGTTCCTCACACTTCCTTGTCGTTTGTAGTGAATCCTTCTGCCCCTATCCTTAATTTCATAGCCTGTTCCTTTACTGTTGTTTTTCTCCTGATGTGGCTATGCAGCAATTTAGGCTGCATAGCCACATCAGGAGAAAATCAGGAGTCTTTGCCTTGCTTGCGATGTCATTTTCGTATTGTCTTTCTGCCTCTCTTCTCATCCTGACATATTCATTCCTGGCCTTCTGGTATCTTTCTCTGCTCTCAAGTGTCCTGTTATTCCTATAGTTTCTCCATGCCCTTTTACTTTGCTGCTTAGCTAGCCTACATCTCTGATTAAACCATGGGTTTCTCATCTTTATTTCACTGTTTTCCTTTTGGACTGGGACAAACTTGTTTGCTGCGTCCTTGCACTTCTGCGTGATGTAGTCCATCATATCTTGGGCCGTCTTCCCCCTGAGCTCTGTTTCCCATGCTATTTCTGTTAGGAATTTTCTTATCTCTTCATAGTTTCCCTTTCGGTATGCTAACCTTTTGGTTTCGGTATCCCTCCTCGAGTTCAATAACCCTTCTTCAATCAAGTACTCAAACACCAGTGCACTGTGGTCGCTCATTCCTACTGGAGCCTCAAAACCGATTTCTCTTATGTCGGAGTCGTTCAGAGTGAAGACCAGGTCGAGTCTCGCTGGTTCGTCATTTCCTCTCATCCTTGTGGGTTCTCTGACATGCTGGGTTAAGAAGTTTCTAGTCACCACCTCCAGTAGTTTGGCTCTCCACGTATCCTCGCCTCCATGCGGTTCCTTGTTCTCCCAATCAATCCTTCCGTGATTGAAGTCCCCCATGATGAGCAGGTGGGATCTATTTCTACAGGCAGCAGAGGCTGCCCTCTCAATTATAGTGTTAACTGCCATGTTCTTGTTTTCGTACTCTTGACTATGTCTTCTGTCATTTGGTGGAGGGTTGTATATTACTTCTACTACTATTCTTGGTCCTCCCATTGTCATGGTGCCTACTATGTAGTCTCTGAACCCCTCACAGCCCGGGATAGCCATCTCCTTAAAACTCCATTCCTTTCTCATGAGTAGGGCCACTCCACCTCCTCCCCTACCTTCCCTCTCTTTCCTTATTACTGTGTACCCCTGGGGAAACATGGCATTCATTATGATTGCAGAGAGTTTTGTTTCAGTGAGTCCGATTACATCTGGGTTCACTTCTTGTGCTCTTTCCCTTAGTTCACTTGTCTTGCTTGTGATCCCATCTATGTTCGAGTACATCACCCTGAAACTGACTCTCTTCTGTTTCTCCTCTGGGGGGGACCTGTGGGGTCTGGGGTGAGTGGGAGCTGGGAGGATCTGGTACGGGGAGACTGGTGGAGGAGGGAGGGCTTGGGGGGGGGGGGGGGCTGGTGCCGGTGTATACTATACTGTATGGTGTATGTGTGCTGGTGGCGGTGTATACTATGGTGTATGGTGTATGTGGGCTGGTGGCGGTGTACAGTTGACTACAGAGAGAGAGTGTCGGGTGGGGGGGGGGTTGGGTTCAGATAACACAGTTATCAGTGGAGCCTCGACTCTTTATCTCCCTCCCTATCTCTCATACCACCCCCTCCCCTCCCCCCCAGCTCCCCATTTTGTACTATGTTGGGCTCCTGCCACACCACCACCTCCCCCAGCTCCCTATGTTGGGTTCCTGCCACACCAACACCTCCCCCAGCTCTCTATGTTGTGCTATGTTGGGCTCCTGCCACACCAACACCTCCCCCAGCTCTCTATGTTGTGCTATGTTGGGCTCCTGCCACACCAACACCTCCCCCAGCTCTCTATGTTGTGCTATGTTGGGCTCCTGCCACACCAACACCTCCCCCAGCTCTCTATGTTGTGCTATGTTGGGCTCCTGCCACACCAACACCTCCCCCAGCTCTCTATGTTGTGCTATGTTG
The DNA here is from genome assembly GCF_040958095.1 of Procambarus clarkii. Lineage (NCBI taxonomy): Eukaryota > Metazoa > Arthropoda > Malacostraca > Decapoda > Cambaridae > Procambarus > Procambarus clarkii. The sequence goes on along the minus strand of NC_091225.1, from coordinate 8,921,963 downwards.
GGCTCCTGCATCACTAACACCTCCTCATGTTGTACTATGTTGGGTTCCTGCCACACCACCTCCCCCAGCTCCCCATGTTGTACTGTGTTGGGCTCCTGCATCACTAACACCTCCTCATGTTGTACTATGTTGGGCTCCTGCCACACCACCAGCTCCCCATGTTGTACTATGTTGGGGTCCTGCCACACCACCACCTCCCCATGTTGTACTATGTTGGGGTCCTGCCACACCACCACCTCCTCATGTTGTACTATGTTGGGGTCCTGCCACACCACCACCTCCTCATGTTGTACTATGTTGGGGTCCTGCCACACCACCAGCTCCCCATGTTGTACTATGTTGGGGTCCTGCCACACCATCACCTCCCCATGTTGTACTATGTTGGGGTCCTGCCACACCACCAGCTCCCCATGTTGTACTATGTTGGGGTCCTGCCACACCACCACCTCCCCATGTTGTACTATGTTGGGGTCCTGCCACACCATCACCTCCCCATGTTGTACTATGTTGGGGTCCTGCCACACCACCACCTCCCCATGTTGTACTATGTTGGGGTCCTGCCACACCACCACCTCCCCATGTTGTACTATGTTGGGTTCCTGCCACACCAACACCTCCCCATGTTGTACTATGTTGGGGTCCTGCCACACCACTACCTCCCCATGTTGTACTATGTTGGGGTCCTGCCACACCACCACCTCCTCATGTAATCATATAATAGCCACTATGGCCTGGCCTGTGGTAGTGGTGCTGGCAGGGACGCGGAGGCTCAGGGGCTACACTCAGGCAGCCCCTGAGATAAGAGACTCGGGTTATTACCACCACCTTACACTGTCTTAACACCACCCGGGATTATGGCCATATTCTCAAGTAGTCTCACACTGTTATGTCTTAATGGACGTAAGTGTATGCTGAACTGTCAGTGTAAGAGTGTGTTAAACTGTCAATACAAGAGTATGTTAAACTGTACTCACCTATTTGTGCTTGCATGGGTTGAGCTCTGGCTCTTTGGTCCAGCCTCTCAACTGTCAATCAACTGGTGTACAGATTCCTGAGCCTATTGGGCTCTATCATATCTACACTTGAAACTGTGTATGGAGTCAGCCTCCACCACATCACTGCCTAATGCATTCCATTTGTTAACTACTCTGACACTGATAAAAAAAATTAACGTCCCTGTGGCTCATTTGGGTACTGAATTGCCACCTATGTCTCCTTAAACAGCTTATCCTTATCTACCCTGTCAATTTCCCTGAGAATTTTGTAGGTAGTGATCATGTCTCCTCTTACTCTTCTGTCTTCTACTGTAATGAGGTGCATTTCACGCAGCCTTTCCTCATAACTCATGCCTCTTAGTTCTGGGACTAGCCTAGTGGCATTCCCCTGAACTTTTTCCAGCTTCATCTTGTGCTTGACAAGGTACGGGCTCGGGGTACGAGTACGGGTATGCTGGGGTCACATACTCTAGGATTGGTCTTACATATGTGGTATACAAGGTTCTGAATAATTCTTTACACAGGCTCCTGAAGGCAGTTCTGATGTTAGCCAGCCTTGCATATGCCGCAGATGTTAATATTTTTATGTGGTCTGCAGGAGACAGGTTTGGTGTGATATCAACTCCTATAACTTTCCCTCAGTCCATTTTATGAAGTACTTCATCTCCAATTCGGTATCCAGTGTCTGGCCTCCTGTTTCCACCGCCTAGTTTCATTATCTTGCATTTACTCGCGTTGAACTTCAGTAGCCATTTGTTGGACCATTCATTCAGTCTTTCTAGGTCATCTTGTAGCCTCATTCTATCTTCCTCCGTCTTAATCCTCCTCATAATTTTTGCATCATCAGCAAACAATGAGAGGAAAGATTCTATACCCTCTGGGAGATCATTTACATATATCAGAAACAGGAAAGGTCCAAGGACTGAACCCTGCGGGACTCGACTGGTGACGTCTCGCCAATCTGAGACCTCAACCCTCACAGTGACTCGCTGTTTTCTGTTACTCAAGTACTCCCTTATCCAATGGAGTACTTTCCCTTTCACTCCTGCCTGCATCTCTTGCTTTTGCACTAGCCTCTTATGATGTCGTTGGGCGATAGTGATTTGAGTAATGTAATACTTCTGGATTAATTAGCTGTACGTTTGACAGTAGTTAATCAATTAAGTTAATTAAGGTAATTAACACCAGTTGTCGAGAGGGTGAAAGCTCGGTTAAGTGAACATACATTCGTCTGAATCAATTACCTGTCTGTTTAACTGTTAATTGATTACTTAGGTTAAATAGGGTAATAAGCATTGTCGAAGTGAGTCCACATAGTTAAATTCATCCAGTTGTTGAGCACTGTTGTGGGGGACGACAGTTATTGAGTAAGGTAAGACGTTTTGCTGTAGTTATCTGTCCGTGTGGCGGCAGTAATTAGTCCCCTCCAGCTAATTATGGGTAATTAACGTCAACAAGATGAATTCACAGAGTTTGAAGGAAACTGTTGGGAGTAACAATATTTGAGTTAACGTCATTCTTTCTCTTTAATTACCAGTTCGTTTAACAGTTAATTAATTACTCAAGTTCATTATGGGTAATTTATATCCTCAAAGTGAATTCATTATAGTTGGGATCTGTCGTAGGCGACAGTAATGAGGTAAACTGTTCTAGTCAGTAGACCGTTCCAGTCAGATGTCCATTAACAGTTAACTGATTAGTCAGGTTAATTAAGGGTAATTAACGTCAGCAACGTGGAATGTGACATAGACTTGATTGGAAGCTGCCGAGAGGGTGGTAGCATTGTCTAACGTAATTCATTTTCACTTAATTAGCTCTCCGTTTAACAGTAATCAATGTAATTACTCACTGAATGCTTAATGAGTCAAGTGCTGTGTAAGTCTGGGTAGTGAGTTATCGTTGTGATTTGTTTGACTGGTCTGAGGGAGACCAGAGTTGTGATTAACGTAGTCTGCTTTGTTGCTGACTGACACTTGACAGTCAATTAATGTAATTAGTCAAAGAGATCAATTAGTGTAACTTTGATAGTATTGGTTGTTGGACTCGTCCTTGGAGACGAGTGTTAAGGTAACTATGATGGGTTACCTGAGGCTTGCCTCATTAACCTGCCTTGTTGTTGTTGGCATTGTAACTGTATTGCAGAGTGCTGCAAGGGTTATTGCAACTTGTGTTTTCAGAGAGCACTCTGATTTGTTCAGTTAGTTCAGTATTCAGCCTCGCGGCCAAGGAGACGACTTCTTGCTATACTTGGTTGTTAATTAACTAATTTTAACGTGCCACTGAACAAAATTAACGTAATGTAAAGATTGTTGTTGTAGCAGACTTAGTGTTTTGTTGAATACATTTGTTATTGTTGAAGAAAACAATCTTTATGTAAATCCCCAATATTATTGTCGTACATATATATTCTGCTATGTCGAACTGTTTTGTGATTTTTAATGAAGGCCTGCTACTGGGATCGAACCCGATTTATAGTCGCATATATCAAATAAAATTTGGCGTGAGAACTCGTGACTCGTTTTGGTGCTGCTAAGTATTTCTCAACTCTTGACGCAAAATCGGCGTATTGGGCGATTCCGGTGGCAGAACAGGATAGGGAAAAAACAGCATTCTCGAATGGTAGGCACACTTATCAATTCCGTAGGATGCCGTTTGGTTTGAAGACAGCGCCTTCGTCGTTTCAGAGGGCCATCAACTTTATCCTTAGTCCGGTACTGGGTAGGCATTCTTTAGCGTACCTGGATGATGTTGTGATATATTCCAGGACGTTTGAGGAACACCTGCAGGACTTGACTGAGACTTTGAAGTTGTTAGATCAGGCAGGTTTCAGGCTGAATGTTCAGAAGTGCACCCTGGCGGCTCAGAAATTCAAATTTCTGGGGTTCCAGGTGTGCCCAGACGGTATCCGACCTGGCCCAGATTCTTGCCGCGCCATTGCTGACATGCCTACTCCAAGGACTGCAAAGGACGTGCGTAGGTTTTTGGGGGCGGCCGGATATTTTCGTCGTCACATTGAAGGTTTCGCTGGCATTTCAGCACCCCTGACTGATCTGACAAAGAAAAATGCGAAGTTTGTGTGGAAATCTGAACATGACGAGGCCTATCGCAAACTGAAAGACCAACTAATCACGACACCGGTATTGGCTATTCCTGATTTTGAGAAAGAGTGGGAAGTGCACACTGACGCCAGCGGTATAGCTATTGGCGGGTGCTTAATTCAGCGAGACGCAGATAATTTACCCCATCCAGTAGCCTATTTCAGTAGGAAGGTCAAAGGACCTGAAGTTCGCTATTCAGCTACGGATCGGGAGGCACTGGCAGTAGTAGAATCAGTTAGGTATTTCGAGCCTTACCTATTTCAGCGGCATTTTGTAATCTACACAGACCATCGAGCGTTAATACACATATTTAAGAAGCGAACAAAATGCCCACGAATGTCACGCTGGTCTCACGAACTTTCGGCCCACTCATTCCAGATCTTGTACAAGCCTGGTCCAGCACATGTTGTGCCAGATACGCTAAGTAGAAATATAGCGGCAATGCAGATTAATGAAAATATTGAAACCATTCCATCAGATAAAATGAGAGAACACCAGATGAGCGAGCCTAGATGGAAAGAAATTATTGAGTATTTAGAGGGAGGAAAATACCCGAAAAAGAAAAAGAATTTACCTATTCATGATTTTGAGATGAAACAGGGCGTCCTGTATTATGTCAGCAGCCAGAATGATAGGGCAGTATTTCAGCTAGTTATTCCGGACGCGTTGCGGTCATCAGCGTTAAAGCTTGCGCATGCTTCAAAAATTGCAGGGCATCCGGGGATCTTTAAAACGCACTTAAAAGCAAAGTCTCTATTTTATTTTCCAGGATTACTTTCTGAGGTAATCAATTTCGTGAAGTCGTGCCCTCGTTGCCAGAGGAGGAAAGGCACCCTTAAGGTACAAGCCCCACTTCAGGAATTTCCTGAAATTCGCGAACCGTTAGATCGTGTGGGGGCCGATCTGATTGATTTACACCACAGTCATTCAGGAAATAGATATGTGTTGGTACTAGTTGACCATCTGTCTAGATACACTACACTAGTTGCATTACCTCAGAAGGATTCTCGTACGGTTGCAGATGCGTTCTTGCGTAGGTTCGTTACTGTATTCGGACCTCCTAAAGTTTTAGTCTCTGACCGGGGTCAAGAATTCAATGGGAATATATTTAGAGAAGTTTGTAAGATTTTAGAGACAACTTCGGCTTTTACAACGGCCTACCACCCACAAGCAAACGGAATGACGGAACGGACTAATCGTTCAGTCAAGGATATGCTTGCAATCCTTGCTGAACATGATGCAAACACCTGGGATGAACACCTACCCTATGTTCAGTTCGCCTTGAATACTGCCATCCACCAATCAATTAACACCCAACCACTTCATTTGTTTACTGGTAATTCATGCAATTTCCCCTCAGGTCTGCTTAACAGACATAATGTTGCATACGGGGAGGACTATCCTTCAGAGGTCCTTGGTAAAATGAGAAATGCATGGAATATTGCAGCTGAAGCGTCCAAGAAGGCACGGACTCGGTATGCTCATTTTTATGACAAGAAAGTGCGCCCTCTTGAGTTGACGGAAGGAAGCCTCGTATTGAGAGTGAATGAGGCTGCGCCCGCCAATCAGAGCAGGAAACTAGCTCCGAGGTGGCGAGGACCATATAGAGTAATTAAAAGGGCGGGGCCAGTTAATCTTGTTATAAAAGGAGTGTTCGAGGACCAGGTGGAAAGGACAATTCATGTGAATAAATTGAAACATTATCATGCTAGAGAGGAATTAGAACTGCCTTCAGCGGGTCTAGTTCCTGACTCAGCAGTGCTGACTCATGGCTTCACCGACGAGTCAGAAGATGAGGATGACCCTCTGTCATCGCTCATCAGTAGTCAGGTGCAGTCTCGCCACTCTATGGTGACGAGATCTCGCGCTATACAGTAAAGTAACTTCCTTGGTTAGTATAATTTAGTGTTCATTAGATTTTCCTGTAAAGGCAATGAGATGTACTATGTCTATACTTGACTCAGGTAGCAACTTTTACCGTGCTCTGGGGTTCCACCTCCACCAAACCCAGAGTATATCTATGCTTCCGCTGTGTTGTGTCTGTCTGTTCCCAGGTCTGATTGGTACACCGACCCAGTTGTTCCAGCCACACGTGAACCCTTGTCTGTAAAGACCGAGGGGGGAGGCACGTTACACAAAGCCCTCCCCCCACTAGACCCAGTAACCCATACATCAGTTACTTTGGGATGAGTGACTGTCCAAGAGTCACCCGGCCGACGCCTCACGTCACTAACGAGGTTGTCAGGGCCAGCGAGCTGTCCACATTATAGCAGTCACCGGAGGTGCCATACAACGCCGGGGTAGCTGTCTCGAGATCACCAATACCCACCTGCTGCGTCATCAAGACTGCAGCCATTCCAGCAGTGTTGGAGGAGAGGTCAAGAAATGGAAAGCGCGTAGCAGTACTCAAGAGTTTCGCCGGAAGATTAATGATTACGTCATCTGAAGTAACAAGAAAGCGGAAGTAAGGCGGTCACAGGTGGAAGGCACGGTTTCCCTACAGAGTACCGGGACTCGCCAATAGAAGGTCGCAAAATTGTCTCCTTTGGCCTAAAGTCGGCGGTACGAGGGTATACACAGTTGGTGTTTACGGCCTAGTAACCTGGTGACATCAAGAAACGCCTGAGATGACGTGAGCAATGATGGAAGACGAGATTCACCTGTTCTGCAAACAAGCAACCCGCGTCTACGACCTTCTGACACCACTCCTGCTAAGAGACACCGTTGGTACATCCAGTCCTGCTCGGCTGTGGTCATCTGCGCCGTCAAGTTTAACATCAAGACTACCGTGTGAACTGTGATTGATATGAAGGCGTGTGGACTGTCGAGAGCAAGATTAATGGCCGAAGTAACAGTATTCTACAGCTGTCACTTGGCACTCCGCTCTACTACACTCTGTCGTCATTCAGGAGTACTGGATGGGAGTACAAGAGGACCAGGTATTGATGTCTACACATGAGAAGAAGCAAGATCGACACCGTCATCGTCAGCGACTACATTCAGCATCCAGCAGTATCGATTTTTTTTTCTCGATTACTCAATATGAACAATTGATACAAACAACAAAGTTGGCTCTGAACATCTGTGTAAAGAACATCTGGACACTTTTGTTTAAATGTTGAAAAACAGAGGTAGAATTACAATATTTTTTAAATGTTGAAAAACAGATTTAAAATAATAATTCTGGTATAATATATGAAAATTTAACTCTATAAATTGGCAGTAATCAAAATCGAAGCCCCTGTGTAATTGTCTCAGCCCAGAACAAACGGTTATGGAAAATTATGTTGTGCTATTTTTTTTCAGAATGTTTGAACACAGGAGAGGCGGACCAATATAAACATTGACACTTCTAGTGAGTGAGAACACTTGGCTGTACAGTCAGCTGAAACCTGTGATATAGTATAGGATTTTTTTTATATTTTTTTAGATAGATGTAATAAACGTTAGGTGTGTTCCTTAACATGTCAAGGTTGACATTGATGGGGAGTGGTTAGTACACGGATGAGTACTTGATAGTTCCGTAGTACGCTCCCGGATGACTGAAAGTTCAGTCTGATGATATAACGTTAATGTTTGTTTGAGCACGGTGTGGCCGGCTCTAGAGGACACATGGACTTGGCTAGTGAAGAGCCAAGAGAGTTTAATAGCTAGTTTTTTATGGTAGAGTAGGGACATGTTATTTAGCTATGTCAGTAAGGATAGGATGTATGTTTCCTGATATTAGAGGATTGCTGTCAGTTGACAGCTGAGAAATTTATGAAATATGAACATGTTCATTATGATGTTGGACTATTATTTGTCAAATTTTATTAGTTAGGTTAGCTTTTGTTTGTGGCATGAGTTGAATTGTGGGTTTGGATACTAAACCTCGTGAATTTTAACAAATTAACAAGGTTTACTAAGTGCTTGTGCGGGGGGGGGGGGGTTGTAACAGACTAGGCTGTTGTAAGAATTATCCAGAGTGGTTTATCGACAAAAGAGAATGGGAAGCTGAGCCGCATGGTGACCTGACCCCCAGGGGAATTCGCGGTGGAAATAACCGACGCTTTGTTCATATCTGCGTATAATGAATCATCCTATAGTATTCAGTAATTTAGAGAAAATTAGCCTTTATTCATTTTGCATTAAAATTGTATTGTATAATAGTACTGGATACAATATCAAGAGTATTCTAATTATTGAGTTTAAGTCACCATCAGTGACGTCACGAATCAGATCTAACTTTTAAAGCGGAGTGACCGGCGGTCATAGGTCATCAGGGGTTGACAGGTCTACTATTTCTCAAAGTTTTAATAACCATTTTTGTGATCGGGAACAGCTCTGCCGTTAGATGTTTGTAATTTAATTCAGTAAAATAATTCAACCAGTCTGGATCAATTCAGTACAAACAGAGTTTAATTGTTATAACTTAACCTTGCTAAAGTAACTGGGTAAGCGATGCGGAACAATACAATGTTCTAGTCTGGGGTAGACCAGACAAGAGAGAGATCAGTGTGATCTGCCGAGCAGCTGGGAGAGGTTCAAACCATCTTACCTCTCCCCAAGACCAGCCCCAACACCTAGAGCTGTGGTCGCCCAAGGTATAGTTGCTATTGTTAATTATAGGGATAGTCTTCTCATTTGCCATTCAGGTCAAGTAGGGAGTGTTAAAGTGATAGGGAGTGAACATATTTAGATTTTGTTTTAGTTTTCTTTTAATAAATTAAATTTGTTATTAATTTGCATTTTATTGTTTCCATGTGTTTTATGTGTATACTTGTCCTGGTCACGTGGTCCACACGAGGCAGAGTTGCATTGGGCGCCGATTCTAACATCGAATCGGAATTATCATTACCGTGTAATTTATTCCACACTCAAGGTCATCGTTTATAGTGGGGATCAAGCCCCTAGGTTGATTAATTAGCGTGATCGATCCAGACCTCGATCATTGCTCTTGTATTACTGGTCTGGTGGTGGCAGCAGAGGTGACTCTAGGGTTTTGTTCAGAGCTTAGGTCACGTCATACTGGGTGTAGAATCCTAAGTCGGTCAATCGTCTTAGGACCACGTGGCGTGGAGTTGGCTTTGTTAAAAGTTTTGGAGTCCCTTGGTTTAGAAATAAAAGTAAGAATACGGGTAGAGGGAGTAGAAAGAAGGAAGTAAAGTGAGAGGAACCTAACCCGTGTTACAGTGTGGCTATGCTCATGGTGTGGCCAGGCTTATGGTGTGGCTATGCTCATGGTGTGGCTAGGCTCATGGTGTGGCTATGCTCATGGTGTGGCTAGGCTCATGGTGTGGCTATACGCATGGTGTGCCCAGACTCATGGTGTGGCTAGACTCATGGTGTGGCTAGGCTCATGGTGTGGCTATGCTTATGGTGTGGCTAGGCTCATGGTGTGGTCAGGCTCATGGTGTGGTCAGGCTCATGATGTGGCTAGGGTCATGGTGTGGTTAGGGTCATGGTGTGGCTAGGGTCATGGTGTGGCTAGGGTCATGGTGTGGCTATGGTCATGGTGTGGCTAGGGTCATGGTGTGGCTAGGCTCATAGTGTAGCTAGGGCAACAGGTACTCTGAGAGAGAACTCTATCAACATCAGAGGCCCGAGACTGTTCAACACGCTTCCACTACACATAAGGGGCATAACTGGCAAACCCCTCACAGTGTTCAAGAGAGAACTGGATAAGCACCTCCAAAGGATACCTGATCAACCAGGCTGTGACTCATACGTCAGGCTGCGAGCAGCCGCGTCTAACAGCCTGGTTGATCAGTCCAGCAACCAGGAGGCCTGGTCGACGACCGGGCCGCGGGGACACTAAGCCCCGGAAGCACCTCAAGGTAGGTAGGTAGGGCCATATGGTGTTGCTAGGCTCATAGTGTGGCTAGGATCGTGGTGCGGTTAGGTTCATGGTGTGGCTAGGCTCATGGTGTGGCTAGGCTTATGTTGTGGCTAGGCTTATGGTGTGGCTAGGCTCATAGTGTAGCTAGGGCCATATGGTGTTGCTAGGCTCATAGTGTGGCTAGGATCGTGGTGCGGTTAGGTTCATGGTGTGGCTAGGCTCATGGTGTGGCGAGGCTCATGATGTTGCTAGGCTCATACTGTTGCTAGGCTCATACTGTGGCTAGGCTCATACTGTGGCTAGGCTCATATTGTGGCTAGGCTCATACTGTGGCTAGGCTCATATTGTGGCTAGGGTCATACTGTGGCTAGGCTCATACTGTGGCTAGGCTCATATTGTGGCTAGGGTCATACTGTGGCTAGGCTCATACTGTGGCTAGGCTCATATTGTGGCTAGGCTCATACTGTGGCTAGGCTCATGGACTGTCTGTATGCTCCGCTTGAGGATAGGATCGAAATACCATAATTTCAATACTTAGTTTCTGGTGAGTATACATTTACGTCTACAGTCACGCATACATTTAAGTATATGTATACAGTCACATATACATTTAAGTATATGTATACAGTCACGTATACATTTTGTATTACCATACTAAGTACTTCTGTGAAAAGAAGAAAGAAGAATGAGAGTAGTGAAGACTTACTGTCACTCTCGTCCCGTCGGGACCTGGGCAGCTGGTTCCCGCGCGCCATCTTCCTGGACGCCTCCTCGAACTGCTGGAAGTGTTGTGATGAGCGCCCGGGCCCTCCGCCGCTGCTCTTCTGCCGCTGCTCCTGCTGGATCCTCTGCTCCAGTCTCTGTCTGAACTCCTCGGTGACGCGTGGTTGATCGTCTAGGGTCGTGAGCGCCTCTTGGTTCGATTCCTCGACTGACCTCTCGTTCACTCTCTCAACCTGCCATAGTTTAACCTATTAGTAGTTAACATAAGTGCATCCCCTATGGTGACTGTCTATATGGAAGCCAGTATGACTCATTCTCTTACATGTTCTATGTGTTCTTTGTCATGTTCCCCCATATGTTCACTGTGTTCAACGTATTTTCTTCCATGTTCTTTAAAATCAAATGTAGAATTGTATTCTTCCATTCAGTACAAATTTACCAAGACAAACTTTTCTTGTTGTTTTAACTAAACTTACTTGTCATTCATGTAAAAATAACCACGTTCATCATTTCTTAACTAAAATATTCGTCAACCAACTAAAAATTAGTCATGTTCATCATTTTTTCTAAACTTATTCGCTAATCAACTTGACTTCATGCTTCACAAAGAAAATGAATTTAACGTGCCATTTACTGAGTTTGAATTACTCGCGGCCCTAAACAAAGGTAAAGCCACATCTCCCGGAGAAGATGGTATCACTTATGACATATTGCGTCTGCTCCGTTTAGTACCAGGGAATCCTCTGCTTGAGCTGCATAATATAAGGTATGTTACTGGGAAACTTCCTAACTCTTGGACCAACAGTATAATCACTCCAATTCCCAAGCCAAATTTAGAGAATGCTTTCCACCCAATTTCCCTTACCAGCTGCATTTGCAAAACATTCGAGAGAATGGTCCTAAACCGTCTCCTCCACAGAATAAGAACCATGCTATCCCCCCAGATATATGGCTTCATGCATGGAAGGAGTGTGCATCATTGCATCATCACCTTTCTTACTCTACACACTGAAAAGTCATATACCACCTTCCTAGATCTTAAGTCTGCCTTTGATATCGCAAATCGACATGTTATCTTAAGTGAGCTTGCAAGAATGAATATTGGTGGTCGGCTTCTTTGTTGGATCAGGGGTTACTTATCCAACAGGAAGTCATTTGTGTTTTTCCAGAGGCTTAGAAATGTAACAAGAGACTTTGAA